>NC_136788.1:16508267-16824445 GCF_947034865.1 Barbatula barbatula | reverse complement strand
AAAACGGTTATCAGTTGACCTCAGGCATTGAACTGTTTTATTGTAGTAATGGTTAAATCAACATTACTACATTATGATGAACCAATGAAAGTCATTTTAAATGTTCAGATCAGGTGAAAATAGCTGTTTATCTATCTATTGTTTATCAAGTTGAAGATCTGAGTGAAAATGAATCAATGGCAGGCTCATTCTTCTCTGTAAGTTGACCATGACTAAAAGGATTAGATGTGTTCCAAAAGCTTGCTCCCTCATAAAGCTTTGTGTCTTACTAAAGAAACCGCCTTCGTGTTTTTCAGCAATTTGAGCTCATATTTAATCAAACTTCTCTGCCGCAGCTGTTTCTTGTGTTAGTGATTTGGCTTTCGTCGTGGAGCCCAGTGACGTGCGAGCATCTCGAGGTGATCAGGTTCCTCTGGACTGCCAGGCTGAAGGCGAGCCGCCCGTCTCCGTGCAGTGGATGAAGGATGGCATCCGTCTTCAGGAGAGTGACCGGGTGCAGGTCCTTCCCAACGGAACGCTGTGCATCACAGATCTAAGGACTTCACCAGAACAATCAGACGAAGGTTTCTACCAGTGCCTTGCCCAAAACAAACACGGAGCCATCTTGAGCCGAAGATCACGTCTCACAATCCCAGGTGCGTTCCATGAAACGTTTTCCCTTTCGAAATCAGTCTAGGCCAAACATTTAGCAATGAGACGTGATTTTTATGTTGTGTAAGCACGTTGTATGCAGTTCTGGCTGCGATTGTTTGCTGGCCGGCTACACATAGAAATCTGATGAAGGCTATTCGCTGGCTTCCATTGTCCCCGGTGGCCTGAGAGGCCCGTTGTGGACACATCTGTGTCTATTCAACTCCCTGAGCGCTGACCTTCACAAAGACCTGCAGAAGTTCAAGCACAACTAAACAGCTGTGACCCTGTTTTCACATCATCAACGTTTCTGTAGGTGATGTGCACCCACTGCTGGGGAAAATACGCGAAGTTAAAGTGACCCAGAGCAGGTTCATTTCTAACCCGATATTTCATGGAGTGAAAACGCAAACTAAGCTCAAACATGTCACTAAGGGGTTAAGGTGTGACTCGGGGAGAAGAGGGTGTTTTGCGGGTGAGTGGACTGGAGGGGGGTGGTATTGGTTTGCTTCACTGCCCGTCTGTCTAAAGGCCGTCGGGAGAGGTCAGCGGGTCACCGGGGTTGTGGGATTGTCTTTATTCCACAGCAATGTGTTGACCGGCGGCTCGCCTTGATGCCCCTGCTGTCCACATCCAGCCTGACTGATGCAGTGCTCTCTTTCACTAACGTTGCTCTTTAGACCGGCAGTCAGTTGTTTTGTTAGACTTGTCAGGGTTTGTGAAGGAGAGAAAGCAAAGGGGTCTGAAAGGAACGGCTTGATGGTCTTTGGACTTAACCTTGATTTTGTTCTTTGGCTTTCTGTCTCATTATTTAAAATCACATTCAAGACAAACGCTGGAGTTCAAATTTAGATTTGAGTTTTTAAAATATCAATTTAACTTGAAGTTGTCTGTACGTTATCATTTACAACTAGACAGAGTGCATGACTAAATATAAGTATGACAACCTGCCAGGGTCAGAAGAAAGAAACCCAAATGACCCCAAATCAAAAGTGCATGCAAAGGAACGGTCCGAAAATATTACATCCAGCGTAAACTCTTATTCCTTCATTTGAGCCCGAGGCGTTCTTGGAGACATTTGCTCCCTCAAAAAGGATTTCAGACTCTTTCTCTGTGTTTTTCTAAAGCCAGGGTTTATATTAATGACGCTTGTGACGTAGAGACACTTTTAATCTGAGATGAAACTCACTGAACAGACGGACTTGAGTGACCTCTGATCTTTAGCAGGAAGCCTTTGTGCTGTTTGACCCAGGCATTGATTTGACCTCTGATGACCCTGCTGACCTCACCGGACACACACACACAGAGCAGACCCTCCTAAACATGTTTGATTATTACTGCCCAGAGATCGGATGTGTGTGATTTCTTTGCTTTTACAACACTGTACGCAGCTAACAGAAAGCAGTACAATGGTATTACCAGGTGTGTGGCAGTACCAAATAAAGTTTTTTAAAGAACATTGAATATAACGTTCATTTTATAACCTAACTGCAATGTTACTGCAATATTTTCGTAACATTTGGGAGCACTTGGAGAATTTAAGATTAATCTGAATGTCCGTTAGCTGTAATTGGAAGTGAAGAATCATTGATTACCTTTAAACCCAGGGGCTTGTGGGTAAAATGAATAACTTCTGTGTTGATTTCTTTCAGGTGCGCTAAATGTCTTGTATCGGTTAGTTTTGTGTGAAGTCTTAAACTCATTTTGAGCACATTTATACGCTGAGGGAGTTATCCTATAGAATAGATGGAAGTGTTATTGATTTCTGCTGATTTATAAAGTTCATCATTCACTGTCATTGGTCGATTGATCCATTGATTCGCGCAGCTGTTTATTATTGACCTGCACATTAACAGACAACCAATCACAGATGAGATCAGATCTTAAAAGATTGATATATGAGCGAAATCTGATTATTGTCTGCTGGATTCAAGAAACTATTACAGCTTTTGAAAGGTTTGCTTTCATTTCTAGGCTTCTGATTTCCGTTTGTTGTCTGTGTTGTGTCGATTGTTTATTAAGTTTTTGTTTTAAACAAACTAGCAAAACTAGCAAACATATATTAAGCGTACGTGTTACAGCCAGGGTCAGTCCACCCAAAAATAAAAATTCTCTCATCGTTTCTTCTCTTTCATGTGGTTTACCTGTATGTGAGTCTTTATTTCAGTGGAACACAAAAGAAGATATTTTGAGAAATGTCTTTGTGTTCGTACAATGGGGTTCAGTGTTGTTTGATTATCAACATTCTTCAAAATATCTTCTTTTGTGTTCTGCAGAAGAAAGAAACGTGAGAATGAATAAATGAAGGCACTGTCTCTTTAAATGATGTTAAAAGTGAATAACTGGCCGTGTGTTATCAGTTAACATTAACTCTTATCTTTCAGACGTGCTCATTATTGATTTTGGAGGATTTGTCTGTGTCAGTAACCCAATTAGTTTTAAAAGCTATTCTATTGATTTGAGATGGACCGGCAATTACTTTCCCTGTGGAGTCAAAATGTACCCAGTTTACTTGCTAAAAACATTTATAGTGAATGATTTCCACTCCAAAAAGTGTGATTTTTTTTCACCATCGTCTTATTCTGCATGATCCAACACACGTCAAGAAAATCTCTTTTTTCTCGTCTTGTTCAGGTGTGTTGTCTATTGTATCTCATCCCGTCCCGGTGAAGGTGTCGCTGGGATCCGTGGTCAGATTCTCTTGTAGTGTTAGTGGAGACGCTGCACCTGTCATCACTTGGGACCTCAACCAAAGATCTTTACCTCTGGATTCAGACAGGTGCGCACGCAGAACTTCACATCTCAAATGATCTTTATTGAACAGTTGAATTGAAAAGTAAATATATAATGAACATTAATATTTGGGTGTTTAGTGAACATTCTTTGTGCGTTTATTTGTCTCAGAATCACAATTTTGCCAAATGGAGCGCTGCAGATCCGCGACGTGACAATGAGGGATGCTGGGAAATATCGCTGTTCGGCAACAAACGTGGCCAGTCGAGTCAGGAGCAAAGACGCCGAGCTCATCGTCACACCAGGTTTGTGTTTCTTTCACAGAAAATGTTTGTTTGAAGACATTTCTTTCTTTTGAAAGACATTAAAACCGTTTCTGTTCTTGGTCCAGCGTTGGTCCCGTGGCCTCTCGGTATGAAACCACAGATTGTGGCGGCACCTCAAAACATCACCGTCACTTTAAATCGACTTGCGGTTCTGGAGTGTATGGCCGAGGGAAAACCCCGGCCGCTGGTGTCATGGAGCAGGGCCGACTCCAAACCCATAGATGTGTTCGGCACCAAGGTGATGGGAAACGGTAACCTGGTCATCTCTGTCGTAAAGGCGCATCACGGCGGCACGTACCTGTGCCGGGCGACTACGCCGGGGACGCGTAACTACACCACAGCGACTGCAACCCTCACTGTGCTCGGTAAGAAAATATTTGCGCTGTAAACAAAATTCTTCGTGTAGGTGATGGCGTTTAACAAAACAAAATTCATTTTACAGTTCCTCCATCTTTCTTGGAGAAACCAGAGACTCAGACGCGTCCGAGAGCCGGTACAGCCCGCTTCAGCTGTCAGGCCAAAGGGACGCCTGCTCCTCGCATCTCCTGGTTTAGAAACGGTCAGATGATCAGTTCCAACGGCCGCAGTAAGATGTACAACAGGTAACACCAAAACCTAGCGTGGAAAACATGTCAAGACATTGTGTGTTGTGATACTGACCCGTTTGTATTCATCGTCCTTCAGTAAACTGGTGATAACCCAGATCATTCCGGAAGATGAAGCTTTTTATCAGTGCCAGGCGGAGAACTCTCAGGGTTCGGTTCTGTCGGCGGCCCGTCTCGTCGTGATCCAGTCAGACGACCGCCCCGGTGCACCACGAAACGTCCACGCCGAAACCATCTCCAGCTCTGCTATCTTACTGGCGTGGGAACGGCCGCAGTACAACGCCCAGAAAGTTATTGCTTACTCCATACACTACACAAAGACGGACGGTGAGTCTGGAAATTAGATTTGAGACGTGTTTTCACATGAAAATGAGACAAATAGCGTCAACTCAAGAATACGTTTGTTTGTCCACCGCACCTGTAATCTGGTGTAAATCTAGTTTTGATTGAATCATTCAGAAGTGTTTGTGATTACAGGTCTGAATAACGAAGAATATCAAGCAGTGATCGGAAACGATACCACCAGTCACATCGTCGATGATCTGGAGCCGGCACGCAACTACTCGTTTTACATCGTCGCTTACATGCCGATGGGTGCAAGTCGCATGTCGGAGCAAGTCACACAGCACACGCTGGAGAACGGTGAGATAATACACACATTTCCCACAATGCACTGCTGCAGTGTCTGCTGTAACCGGTCAGATCTCTGTGATCTTGAGAAGATTTTCAAATACAGAGCGATGAAATGAATGGAAAAGTAACCCCACATGTCTAGATGTATCCAAACTAGATTTGAGAAATATTTGAGTTCATATTGAGATCTTCAATAATATTGACCTTTGAATGCGTACGAGACAAATCTGAGCTCAGTTTGACGTCTCTTCTCAAACTCTACATTTGAGACATTTCTGACTCTTTTTCTTCTCATGAGAAATATCCGGGACACTCTTGAGACGTCAGCATGTTTCCATGTGCTCTTCATTTAATCTCATTAATGTCTAGGAGAAATCATCGAGATTTTACAGAGATTTCTCTTGTCTCCAGTGCCTCTCCGTACACCTGAGTTCAGTCTGACGAGTCGCAGCCCGACCGATATTCTCGTGTCCTGGCAGCCGCTTCCTCCCAAGCTGAGTCGTGGGCGAGTGTCTGCGTACCGTCTGTCTTACCGGACGGCGGCGGACGAGCAGGTGACCTCCGTTGAGATGCCCGTTCAGGGTGAGAACAACACTCAGCATCTTCTTCAGGATCTGCAGGCCGACACCATCTACCTGATCCGTATGTCAGCATCTACTCGTGTGGGCTGGAGTCAGCCGTCCGCCTGGAGCTCTCATCGAACTCCCAAAACGTCCAGCGCTGCAGGTGAGAACTGACATCATGGTTTGATAGAAATCGTATTTCTTATGAAGGTCGTCGGAGCGACAAACTTGTGTTTCTCTCTATTAACACTATTTGTATTTAGGGTTCTATCTTCTGTGATTCTGACACATGAGTTGCAACTTTAATTTAATTCTCAAATCTCACATTTTCTTAAGGAAGATTGTGTTTTATTTGACGCTTTGTTCTGAAAGGATTGGACACACCAAAGGCACTGAAGTGAGCTGGGCAGTGACGGGTGTTTTAGATTTAAACCTGGCTTTATTTCTGCAGTCTGTTTGTCACTCGGTGACCCTTAACCCCGGCTGCCACTCAGGAGTTAAGCACGGCTCCGTTTCGGGTCACGACGAAGGATAAGTGTCGGGCTGTAGAAAATAATAGATGTGTTTGAGGGACTCTGAAAGCCTTTTCTTCCGTTCAGCTTCTTTTCTGATGGATATTTTTCCTTAAACAGAACCTTTCTCTTGTGTTTAGTAAGTTGGGCTGTTTGGAAACCTTCGGATAAGCTTAAAACAAGTTTACGGTCTCAGAACAAAAACAGATCACGTACAACTATATTAAAGGTTTCTGAAGATAGACCGAGTGCTTGTCAATACAAAACCATGATGCTGAAAAATTGTGTTGTTGTTATGCATTCGCTGTTTCTATCCAGACAGCACAGGTACGTTTGTAATACGTCTGCTAAAGGTCCCGGAAAACATCGGCTGGGTAAAAACATCTGATAAACGTCTTAGAAAAAGCAGTTTTATTTACAATCTAAAGCATAAACATGAGACATCTTGGAAAATGTCTAAATGACATCTGACAGGAATCGTCTGAGAGATGTGTTGCATATAAGCAAACGCTCAAAGAAATACGCCTTGCAGACGTCAAATAGACGTCTCTGAGATGCATGTGTGCTATCCAGGTATGCTGTTGCTATGGTGTTCTGCATGTTTTTACTCGCTAGGGTGTTTTGAGTGTGTTCTGCATTCTAAGTGGGTTGCTATGGAGTTGCCTTGGTGTTCTGAATGCTTGTACTGGGTTTTCTGGGTGGGTGCTTGGTCAAAATATTCTGTTCTCTAGTCTCTGCTTTGTTTAGACGGACATGTTATTTGTCCATTTCTGACTCTGAACCATTAAGATTGACATTTCAGTGTCTCAGACTGAATGGTTAGATCAGCAAAACTGGTAATGTCTCTATGGAGTTGTTTAAATAAACTGAAGTGTGATAGAGAAACACAACTCTTAATCATTATCATTATCATTAATAGTAAAGCTTGACTTAATAAACACGTCTCTGAAAACACGATCCATCTTAATGTGATAACACACAAGTGAAGATGTTGTAGACTCATAATAAACTCCTCGAAGCCTCCGGCTGATGTGAAATCGATGGCCGGATGGAGATGTTTGGTGGAAACCGATGTTATTTATTTTACAGACTGTTCATTGTTTCTTATAGACGAGACTTCATTGATTTAGTTCCTTCATGTCTTACAAACAGAAATCAATGATGAAGTCAAGTTTCTCACATCCTTCCACATTACATTCATGTATAACACGTTAAGAGTCATTAAACAACAATATTATGTGGTCAAGAATCATTCAGACAGCTAATCGCCTGTGTTTTCATCTTCAGTGCCTCCTGCACCGGAGCTTGAGCTTGAACCTCAAAACTGCACGTCTGTGACGGTCCGCTGGCATCCTGCCCCCAGCAATGCCGTCGTCCAGGGATACAAGCTCTCCTTTCACCCTGACAGCCAATCAGAGGACTCCGTTATTCAGCTGCCCGCACAGGACCACCAGTACACCATCACTGGACTCAGTGAGTGAAAAACAACTTCTTTACAAATGCTCATTATTACACTGTGTTAAGAGAAAGTGTTTAAATGCTAAAAACATTACACACATTTTCAAAGGTAACTCAGAAACACAAGTCTGAGCAAAGCTATCACATTTTGTTATTAACTATATTCACTCAAATATTTTCTTTTGCGTTTGCATCTGAATGGATCTGGCCGGTCTCACAATTCCAATTTTCTCTCTGATCAATAATGACCTTTTTCTTCTGGTCAGATTTATGCACGGTTGGCCTGGCTGCGGTCGGCCTATTCACGCCTTTGTCCGTGTCACGTAATATCCCCTCGGTGTCAAAGGTCACACCCCAGATGTCTGCTTCAAGTTTTCCCATCATTCCACAGCGCTTCTCCAGGGACATCTATTGTGCTGGGGTTTAAGGTCGGGCAGATGCCCGTGAGACCGCCCCCTCCTCCATCCTCCGTCCACCTCTTCAGCCGGACGTACCAAACAAAATATAAGAACATTTAAGGATTATATACTTCAGGAAATATCAACCAGTAATGTAAACGGTTCCCAACTCACATGGCGTCATATAAAATAACATTAGTAAATAAAAACAACATTTTTAACAATTTATTTAAGATTGATAACTTAGAATGTAGCCAAATTAGATTAATTTAAAATGAAAGATTATTATTTAGTTCAATGTCACAGTCTTGCTTGTTTTCCGAGGATTGACATTATAACTAGCGTGAAGTTTTATCTGTGTCTGACCCCAGACCTCGGGTCATAAAGCTGCGACTGCATCTGAATGGCGCCTGTGCCCTGTGACCTCTGACCTTCTGCCCCAATAGCTTATAAACACCCAAACTGCCTGATACCTCGCATACTGAACAGCCCTTAAACTCAACTACGAACTAGAGCTTAACAACACCAAAACACTGAAACATCTCGGGAGAATTGTGTTTTTTGTTGTTGTTGAGAGTCTCATATTAGTGTACACGTGTAAAAAATTTACGCATTTAGAATCACGAACGTCTTATATTTTCATGTCTCATTCATGTTCATTTTGTTGTTCTTGGGGTAAATCAGTAAAAGAGATGTTAATATGCTCCCCCTGGTGGTTGGGTGATGAACGGCACATTTGAAGCAACAGCACCCAATCTGATGCTCTGGCTTGTGTTGAACAGAGATGTCTGTCCCTGAAAAACAGTGATGTGATGTTTTTATTGATTGTGTTCTTCAGGTCCAAGAGTGAAGTATCATGTCAAGATGCTGGCGTTCAGTGTTGATGGTGATGGATACCAGGCACATCAGACGGTCAACACTCCTGCGTGTGCCTGTAAGTCCATTCGATACAGAATTTACTTTTTTAAATGTGGGTCTGATATTATATGAATCGCTTATTTGAAATTGATCGAGTTGCATAGGCATTAGACAGTTTCACATTTTCATATGGAGCTTTTATTGTGGTTTGTAATATAATTTAATAATGTGACACAGCATTATGAGAGCTTTGAAGTATATCACAAAAAGTTTGAACATTTTATTTTAAAAACTAGTTAAAAATAAATACACATTAGACGATATCATATGGAACTATTATATTTTAGTATACTGTAATATGACAGTTTTAAATTATATTACAAAAACACTTTTTCAAAAACAAATCAAAAAAGTATTGAATAGTTAAATACAAAAACAAAATAATTACTAATGCAAAAATATTAAGTAAACACCTGTTTCAGGCTTATGGAATAAAGAATCTGAATATTTTCAACAAACAAATGACGTATTTGATCTTCTTTACTTTAAATTAGGGCTGTCAATTGATTCATCGCATCCAGAATAAAGGTTTAAAGATATAAAGATATGTCTGTGTACTGTGCATATTCATTTTGTATTTATTAACACATACATATATACATATTTTGTAGATATTTACATGTATATATTTATTTACTTATACTCTAAATAATATATAGAAAGTGTTTTTAACGTTAATATTTTTCTTAAATAGATACATGTATGTGTTTATAGATACAATGCACATTACATTATGTAAACTCAAACTTTTATTCTGGATGTGATGAATTGCGATTAATCTTTTGACAGCCCTACTATAGATGTGTTTCAGTAATAGTGACGTCCTAATATGCGTCAGGTCTCAGGGGGTATGCAAAAAAAGCTCATGCTTTTGTTTTTATTTTCACTCTCATTTTTATTTATACCCGAAGCCAGAGGTGTGTCATGAAATTACCTTTTAATATTTTATGGTGTGTCTTGAGGTTCTTGGCAGTATCTGGTTCAAATACCGGGTATTTATTCTTGACGGACACTTAGTCAGATGTGGTTGTAAACAAAACTGTGTCTGTTTCAGCTGCAACGAACCGCAGGCTGGCCGCTCTTCCTGCTCCCGATCACGTTCACGCTAAAGCCAACAGTTCATCTGCTGTGATTCTGAGCTGGAGTCGACCTGCGTTCAGTTCTGGAAAACCCGTCAGTTATTCCGTCCGCTGCGGGCCCGTGAGTCCATCTGATGTCTCGGGTGTCCGCTACGTCCAGACGTGAGTCTCGATGTCTTCATCCGCATCAATAAAGACTGTCTGTCGTGTGTTTGCAGCTGAATCACTTTGAACTCTCTCTCCTCAGAACCCAACAAATGGTGACGCTCACAGGACTGCGGCCCAACACTCGCTATGACTTTGCGGTTCGTCTGCATATGGATCATATGTCCAGTCCCTGGAGCGCGACGGTCTATCAGAAGACTTCACTAGAAGGTACTGAAAGTGCTCTATAGTCTGCGATATAAGATCAGAAATAAGACTGAGTTTCATGCACATGTGTGTTCTGCTCCACAGCTCCGTCCTCTCCTCCGCTGGGTGTGAAAGTGTCTCTGATCGATGACGGTACAGCGCTGGTGTCATGGAGACCGCCGGATCAACCCAACCTGTCTGTGGCTCATTACACCATCCTGTACGCCTCACAGAGCTCATGGCTCGCTGGTGAATGGCAGGTTCTGCAGAGAGAAGGTGAGCCGAACATTCGTTTCTCTCTGAAAGATACTGAAGTAATAGACACGTTAAGATGTTCAGTCCTTATGTTCTCATTGATGTCTCGTCGAGGTCTCCTGTGCTATTTCTTCAATCTTTCAGGAGAAAACAAATACACGCGGATGTTCTTGGCAGAGAGTTTTGTGTTGCTAGAGCAAAATGGCGTTGCGCAGATGTTTCTCTTGCAGAGTTCAGGAGTTCTCAGTTTAAGAGAAGTCTCAAATAAATGAATACAGACGGGTAATATTGGTAGGAATGCTGGTTAAATAAATCATCTGGATTTGAGTCAATGTGATGAGAAATGTTGGAGTTTATATTGAGATCTTAACGAATATTGACTTTTGATCGCAGACGAGACATATCTATTCTCAAACTCGAATGATTTCTGACTCTTTTTCTCAGGAGACAAAAATTTCCATTTGTTCTCTGTATAATCTCACTGGTGTCTAGGAGAAATAATTGAGATATTAAAGAGATCTCATCTGTCATTTAGCTTTTTTAACGGGAAATTTAATGTAATTGAGAACGAGTTCTCATATACTCAAAAAAGGTGCTTCACAAGGTTCCTCGATGCCATAGAAGAACCTTTCAGTTCCATAAAGAACCTTTACATCTGAAGAACCGTTCTGTGTGGCGAAAAAAGGTCATAAAATGAACAAGAGAGATGCTTCTTTAAAGAACACCTTTAAGAGTGTATGTCTCTTATCTGACTCATCCGTCTGTGTTTTTGCCTCAGCTACAGACACCATGGCTCTTCTGGAGAAGCTGGAGTCGGGTCATGTTTACCTGGTGAAGATCTCTGCATCTAACCAGGCGGGCGACGGTCCGTTCTCCAGCACCGTTGAACTTCAGCTGCTCCGGGCCAAACATCATCAGAGCAAAAATCCACGTCACACTGACAACCACGCTGAGCAAAAAGGTACATGCGTGTCTACTGCCGCTTCATAAGGCAAACGTGTTGTGTTATGATTCCGTGTTTTCATGTGATTTTTGCTCGTGTGTATTTCAGCAGCATTTATAGACGACCTTTACCACATCGGGGAGAAATCCATGACGGGTATCATCATCGGTGTGTGTATCGCTCTCATCTGCATCGTCCTCTGTGTCCTCATCCTCTTTAAACGGTACGTTAAGGGTTCGGTTTTTATCTGTAATGCTTCATTTACATCATCCTCGCGTTCACGTGTTTATCAAACCACGGAAATAAAATTTGTCTTCATACTCTCTGCAGGAAATCATCATCATCCTCAAAGACGATTGGACCGCTGAGGAATGAGGTCACGCACGGCGGGGTTTCATCAGCCAATCAGCGTCGAGCGGAGATCACAGACGTTCACGTTCCGATGATGAGGACGCACTTCATTGATGCCAAAGTAATAGAAATGAATCGAAATGACTAAAACTGCTGAAATGTTTGTTTGCTAAAATGTTTGTTTATTTGTTTGTTTCAGGGAGGAGCAGGTTTGATAATAAACAGTGCAGGACCGATTATGAGTGACGCTCCGAGCAAACAGAAGAGATGGACCATCTTCAACATCAAAAATAAGTCTGAGGCGAGTTATAAAACAAGCGATTGTCTCTAGAAATGAACTTTGACACCTACATTCCCAACGACCGACTTAATTCTAATGTATAAAATGGGTTGTGTAATGTTTGTATGAACAGATCGAGGATGACAGACGTGTTTATGAAGTTGGTAAGACAGTGCTGCGTTATGAGGAAGAAGAGCCGGTCATCTCCGCTCAGGGTTCCTCTCTTCACATCTTAAGCCGTCCGCTCGGGGAGTCCGAGAGCTCTCAGACCAGCGACACCGGCAGCGGAGAGACGGGTGATTCTGGAAACTGCTCTCAGGATGAGACGGAAACCAGCAGTCCAACCGGAACCTCTTTTAGACCCGATGACCCCGTCCAAAAACAATCACCAGAAACAGCCGTATGTGTCGTGAGCTTGAGCTAGACCTCTGATATTCATTCACACGGGAGAGATTTATAATACAATATTTGTGCCAAAGATTCACGTAGGTTGTGAAAGTTTTGAATAGCTTTATTAAGTCACAAACTGGCTTTGAATATCTTGCACTTCTCAGTATCCATCTATTCCGGACCTGTGCTGAAAGATTCCCGGTATTCCAAAGATCAGATGAACGTGTTTCAGAAATAATCAATGTCTTGAGATTCCTATAATGTGCTTCACACAAGCAGACGAGTGTTTACTGTTCGTGGAAGTGACAGAGACGGAGTTTTGTACTGCTGTCTCTCTACCTCAGTCAATCTTTTGACCTTCATACTGGATTTACACTTTACGGTTTCTGGCTTTATTCTGCAGTTTTATTTATTTATGAATATAAAGGTGTTTGGCATATACGCCAAAAGTCTGTTGAAGACACACTTTTTTTGTGTGCTTAAAACAAGGAGAGAAATGTGATTAGAAATGTGAATTATTTCTTTATAACAGTTTTGCGTTTTAAAACTTAAATATCAGGAACAAAATAATGCGATGCGGCCTCAGACTTTTGGACTTCACAGAATATTTTTGTTTTCTATGAACATGTTAAAATGAAATGTGCCTCAGGTTATAGAAAAAGGTTTGTGGGGGGGAAAAGCTGCTTTTGTATCGTCTGAATGTGGCGACGGATCAAAAGAGACTGAAAGGTCCAGATCGACAGACGAAGCGATGAACATTAATACCGCGGTTTTATTTAATACATTTTCCTAGTTTTTGTTGTTGTTGTTTTTTTGTGAAGCGCACCAGGATGAATGTTTTGCATTTGCCACGAGAGATCAAGTTGTTGATCTGTTTGTTTTGCGAGGTTTAAGGACGAGTTTGTTTGGAGATTAATTTGCCGTGAAGGGTTGAAATTCTGTTTGCTTTAGCATTTGTATTTAAGGAACGATCCAGGATCAGTACAAATCAAGATAATACAAAAAGTCCTGATGTGAAGTGAAGTCCTGGATGACTTAACAGCTTAAATTACACAAACTGTGACTTTTTCTAAATTCTTTCTTTTCCCTGCGGAACCCAAAGATGTGCATTGTAAGTGTGTTAAAGTAAAGATGATTTTTGTTTTACTGTGGGAATTAACATCACACCTCAGATATGGAAAGAGCTTAACTTGTTTTGATCCTGGAACAAACACTTCATTTTTTGTGAATTACTAAAAAACTTTCAAACTCGGGTGATGTTATTGCAGCAGATACTGAACGCTTTATGTGATGATGATGATGATGATGATGATGATGGCCTTATGATGAGAGGGTCATTTGCAATATGAAAAAAATCCGATCCAAAGAATGAACAGAATAATTATACAGAGATGCCAAATGATGCCCATACCATTACCTCCAAAGATATATATTTATATTTCTGTATATTTGAAAGTGCCAAAAACCCAATTTCATATTTCCCTTTAATGGTATAGCCGAGCATAATTTCAATGTAGCTATAGCGCTCAGATTCTGGGTGAGCGTGATATTTTTCTTCTGTACTTGATTCATGTTAGATTGTAGTGAAGCAGGTGCGGTGATGGTTACAGATGCTATAATCCAAAGAGATGTGCACCTCTTTCAAAGGGTTGGACACAAATGATCGTAATTTTATTCTCACGTTTAACCAAGTGTGTATCTGTGCAGTATGAATGATGAGTGTTTACTATGAAGTGTGGATGAAGTACATTTACAATAGCTGAGAATACAGTATGTGTGCAACCCTTTTGATTGAGGTGTCGCAAAATAATCATTTCAGAAAGCAAAATAAATCTACACCAAAGATGAATACGGTCACCCCTGTATTGCGTAGACTTGACGATTTTGTAATTCGTTCGCTTTGTTAAAGTTGCATTATGTGTTGACTACGACTGCTCATCCACACATCTGTAGGCCTAAGCCTGCTTAATATACCGAGTGTCTTATGGAGCATACGGTGCCAAACGTAAATTACAAGTGAATGTAAAGAGTTTTCAAAAATAAACCCACTTTTCAGTAGGGACGGAATATATGACTTTTCTCTGTATTTTACCTTAGTTTTTATATTCTAATTTCTTAAAGTGTCATACGTATGTTATCTTTTGTGAATGCCTACTAGCCAAACACAGGTTTGGTCAGGGCCAGGTCTTCATCCTGAATACAAACATCTGTCAGGATATTTTGTTTGTGTGTTTCTGTTTATGATTTGTGTTGTTTGAGTCCCGCATGTGTTAACACAGAACATGTCGTATCAGTTTGGATGCCAAACAGTGGTCAGAACAATGCACAATATAATAAAATGTTTCTCAAAAGTAATGTTGTTAGATTCTTCGTTCTCTTTGTCTGGTAGTTCAAAGACTGCAATCATTTTTCTATTGCCACCGTCACACCTTTTCTCATAGCCTACTGTACTTTTAGATGGTTAGAGCGTTGGGCTTGTGATCAGAAGGTTGCAGGTTCTAATCTCAGTGCCAGCAGGTCATGACTGAAGTGCCCTTGAGCAAGACACCTTACCCCTGATTGCTCTGCAGTAATGTGACACTGTATAAAACTACTTGTAAGTCGCTTTGGATAAAAGCGTCTGCCAAATGAATAGATGTAAAATGTAAATGTAGATCCCCTAAAAGCATCTGCTAGATGTAAATGCCAATAAAAATTACATAATTATAATTTAAAAACTTAACATTTGTTTTAAGTTTGCATAGTAAAAATGGCAAGAAATAAAGTATCAAGAGTTACACAATTATTTTATGTAAATGATGCTGCAGCGCTGATGCCAATGCACTTTAATGTGAATGACATCAAAGAAATAAGATTAAAATCAAATCAAATGCATGAATTAGACGACACCAATGTCGTAGTGAGCAATATTAAAAATTAAAATATCTGTTGGTCGACTACAGCATATAATTTTTAGTGCCGCTGTTTCTTTAAAGACAGGGCCAACGCAATTGAGAGGGAGGGGCTACAAACAGCGCGTCATTATTTAAAGAGAGACGTCATAGTAATCAGCGCAAAATGCATGACGGTTAGAAATGTGTCCGATGTTTTTTTTTTTTTTAGAAATGACAATAACGAAATACAACTTTGCACACACTGAAAGAAATATACCGAAAATACATCCAATGTCATCGGTCATAAAAAACAAGAAAAACGGGAATAACTGTCACAGCAAATAAGACCGGTACAGGTGTCCAACAAGGCTCTGTCTGATCGCCAATTAGTTACAATTTTTACGAAAAAATGCTCAAGTAAGCTTCCACAAAACTATACATTTAAACATTCAGACGGAATTCATTTGAAGTTATGGCCATTTTTCTACCTATCTATTGGTCAGAAATGGTTTGCTTTCTGGTATTGTCATTTAATACGAGACTAAGAGATTATTTTAGACCCCCTCAAAAAAAGTATGAAGGTTTGGGAACCTGATTGTACAGTTTAAATCCACATTGAATGACTGCGATTAATAGCGCCAGGCAGAGATGTAATGCCATTCCAGGCCTGCGTGTGGCAGTAAATCCCGCAGCCTGCTTTATGACGTCATTCGCAGGATCTGTACTTACGCGCTTCCTTTTCCTGTTCGTGTGCGCAGTGTGGACGCACATGGACGCGTAAAATAATAATAATCCAGTAAAATGCGCATTGAGAAGTGTTATTTCTGCTCTGCCCCGGTTTATCCGGGACACGGGATGGCGTTTGTACGCAATGACTGTAAGGTAAGTCATCACATCGACCGTTTCTCATGATTATTATGGTTGCGCTGTACGTCTTGATGTTTTTGTTGTAGAGAGACTGACAGACACCGCTATTAGAACATTTCATGTTTTGACTTATTCAAATATTTGTAGTACTATTTATTGCTTAATGAGTGATATTCCACTTCTGATGCGTCTGTAATCAAGAGATACCACGTCCAGAACCAATTCACCAAAAACACGGCATTCCAGATGCTTTTTGTATTTTCATAAATTCAGATCATTCGTTTTGTCAGTGCCGAGTTTCAATTGGTGTGTTTGTTTTGTAGGTTTTTCAATTCTGCAGGTCAAAATGCCACAAAAGCTTTAAGAAGAAGCGAAACCCAAGAAAGACCAGATGGACCAAATCGTTCCGAAAGGCATCTGGCAAAGAGCTGACGGTGGTGAGCGATTCAACTCAACTTTATTTATAACCCTTTTAAAAAAAAATCTTTGTTACGAAGCAGCTGTACGTGGTACATACTGACAAAAGCTAAACTTTAAAGTTATACAAGTAAAAGCAAAAAAGGGGAACGCAAACATTCTCAAAACTCCACTTCCACAGAACACAAAAAACACAACACAGTTAGTGAGGTTAGAACAGAGCACACATTTAAAATAAAGGAGAGAGAAACAGGTCAAATATTAAACCGGCTATAAATTCCTATATGTGATAATAAATAAATTAAGCAGAATGTTTCATTTAAAGTGATATTAATATACACTTAAACGTTAAATGCTAAAGCTGATGTCAGCAGCCCCCTCCTCCCGGTCAGGCAAACAAAACAGTATGCAAACGATGGCGAGGAACCCAAAACTCCTATGGCAAAAAGAACCTCGGGAGAACCCAGGCCCTGCCAGGGGAATCATCCAATTCCTCTCTGCCATTCAACATATTGCCCTTAACTGATGAGATTAATAAATGCCTTGTAGTTTTATAGACCAGAATGTTGTGTGTAGGGGATTTGTGTCAGCTGTCTCAGATATGTTTGTTTATGTACACATGTAATGTTTTTGCTAGTTTCGTGTCTCTTGTGTCGGTCCATGAATTCCATAATCTGTACGATGAATGATATCAGTTCAGATCTCATTAAGGTTTGGGTCATTCTCCTTGACAGGATAACTCATTGGAATTTGAAAAGCGCAGAAATATTCCAGTTAAATACAACAGAGAACTCTGGAGCAAGACAGGTCAGTTTTTACACCATTAATGAAATGTTAAATGTAATTTACTTTTTATAAAACATTTAATCTTTGTGTTGTTACAGTGGTGGCTATGAAGAAGGTTGAAGCTATCAAACAGAAGAGACAGGCACGATTTATCATGAACAGGTGAGTGTTATGAATTTTAATTCCTACATCTTTTAAGCCTATACAAGCACTTTAGCTATTGAAGTATTTTATTTTCCTAAAATATCACATCAAATGTGTTTATAAAAAATGTACTTATTTTTATACATTTTTGTACGGACTTTTGTTTTCAACATTTAAAAAATCGTTTAATGCACAAATAGGCATTTTGCATTACTTCGTATTTACTTTTGTTAATTCATGTGGTGTTCAGGAATGTTAGTGTGACTTTTCTCTTTACCTCACTATGTTTGAAAGTGCATCAGTTCTGAGCACTGAATAGGTCATCCTAGTATTTCTACTTCTAAAATCACTTACATTGACATTTTTATATTTCCAAAGACTAAAGAAATGTAAAGAGCTTGAGAAGGCAGCAGATATTACTGAAATCAAGAAGAACATTCATCTCATCAAAGCTCCACACGCAGGTGAGATATCCCAGCGGTCTGACGTCATTGAGATGTGCTCCAGAAAACTCTTTTCCTCATGTGTCATGTCTTTCTTTAGGTCAAGCCAAACAGTTGGAGGACAAAATGGTCCAAAAGCTGGCAGAAGATGTGGAAATGGATGAGTAAAGTGAAACCCTGCACAATTGGACTTTCATTTCTCCGGCGGTGCGGAGGATCTGTGTTTTCGTTTTGAAACTAAAGGCTGTGTTGTTGATGTCAGAATGTGTCACTACACAAAAAATTTATATTGAAAACCTGATTCTTTAACATGGACCGTTGATCAGAGTTAAGCATTTTTTAAGCATAAATTCTGCTTTAAAGGTTCTTCTGAGGCTATAAAGACATTGAGGCTATTAAAAACATTCATGTTTTGAGTGCTGTAACTGTTCATTCAGCTGAATATTATGAATTCGTGTGTCCACATGAAAAAAACTAATAAAAGTTCATTTAAACCCAAATAAATCGTTTTTTCAAATATATTCTTAGAAACTAATTGAAAGGTAAAGTACATTTCATGGCACTCATCTGTCTCAAATGTAGTAGGCTTCTGTACATCTGTTATATAGTATACTACCAACCATCCTGATGGGTTTAATGGTGAGTTACAGAATTGTTATTTTAATGTTAAGTAAATAAATAGTTAAGTTGCAAAGGCTGATCACTCCAAAACAAAATCCAGTTTTTTATTTTGTTGTTTTTCATAAAGTTTTATTTGGCGTATTTTTGAGTTTTGCTTCTGCAGTTTAATTAATAAAATAAAAACATGATTTACCTTGTATAATGAATCAAAAACGTTAATTGCATGCAGTGCGTTTACAAATTCCAATTCTAATACTATAAACATAAGCCTTGTCATTTTAACACTAACCGGAAATGTAAATATACAATTTCACCAACCAAACAAGTTTAGTACGCAAACGTAACTGCAATATTATTCAACGATCAGTGTTTCTAATAAGGAAGAAATACATTCTGAAATGTAAACTTTGGAGACGAAAAAATCAATAACATTATTAGCTCAAACGTATGCCTATATTTCTAAGCATCAACATATATTTCCTTTAAACATGTATTATTTATACACTGATTGTCTCTTTTCGTCTCCCACAGTAGTTAACTATAAATGAAAGTTTCCTGAGTTGTGTTTGTCAACACAGTCTTTGAAAACATGTTGGTTTTGTGCTTGATCACAAGTTCTTTACAGGGCTTCCATACTCTGTAGAGGTCTTGTAGGGTCCGGACGTCCTCGGTCGCATCATGAGCTCCGTACGTCTGTCGCAGGAAATGATGGACGAGGAACTGCTGCGAGTATTTCTCCAGACGGAACATCTCTCTGCTCATACTCAGCGTGTCCACGCACCCGGACACCACCTTCCCGAACTCCCCGGACAGCCCGAACTCCCGCAGAACCCTCATCAGAATGGGACAGTCGAACCTTCTGCTGTTGTGTCCCACGAGAAAGGGTCTGTTGACGGTTTTGAGGAATGAAATGAACCCGGTGAGCGCTTGTCTGTGCGGAGTGGTCTGGACGCGTCGCTGACGGAGGTGTAAGCTTCCCTCGTGTACCGTCAGACCCGTGACTCGAGCGGCTCCGTCCGTCATAGGGCACCGGGGCAGCATGTACGCGTTAAACGCTTTCTCTCCGCTGATTGCAGACATCTGGACGATATCACAGCTTAACGTGTCTGCGGATAAAATACACATCGATAAATAACAATCTACTAAACACGTGTATTAGTCTCGTGTTAAATAAAGTTAATGTAGAACTCACCAAGTCCGGTTGTCTCGAGATCGAAAAACACGGGCGTTTCGTGCCCATCATCAGAAATCATCACTTTACCTGTAAAACACATTTACATGTCAATTTCGATTTCGCTCAGTGCGCGAATAAGCGTTACGTCATACATTACACATGGAACATACAAAAATAAATAACAACATACACACAAAGTTGACCGCGGTTACCGCAATACCGATTTATCGTTGATTTGTAAAGTGCAAATAGTTATCTAGAGCTGTTACCATGGCGATTTTCTGTCTGCGTAAACAATTCTAAACAACAACAACGGGCATTCAACTCACAACAAACAAACAAACAGAAAACACGAGAACTCACGATATATCCACCCGAAGAGCCGCGAGAGGAGTGAGATCAGATTCGTGAAGCACATGATTTCTCCGTGTTATCTGTCCGGCGTTGTTCCGCCTCTCAGGTGAGTTTCGTTTCTTTTTCTAGTGCTATAAACTCTGTTCTTATGATGAATTTGCGAGTTAGATCGGGCACACGATTACATCAGATCTTTGTCATTTCCGCGTCTCACGTCGGTTTCGTTTATCAAGTAACATGTGACTATTTTATTCTGATCAAATAATGAACACGTGAGGAGTGAGTGCGCCTCTATCTCTCTCTTTAAGTGTCATCAGATTACCACTGCAACGGTTACCATGGCAATATTCATTCCACTCCCAATAAATAAAACGTGTGATTTAAATAAATTGACTTACCGTGAGTCTCGAGAGTTAGTAAAACCAAATATGTTTTTTTTATATTTTCGTTTTGGAGCGCTCGTCCTGAACGATCTAAAAGCGCTTGATTGAGATGACCAATCAAATGAAAGGAGGCAGAACTCACTGGCCAATCATGTTGTCGGGCGGGCTTTACTCCTGACTGAAAGCGAGTGACGCCTGCTTGTGTATCGAAAGAGCACGAGATGTAAGTAGCTAAACTTAATATTTGTTATATTTCACATTTCTTTTACAATCAAAACTTAAACGTCTAACACTAGTATACAAGAAAGCGAACTTTTACGTTTTATATAATGTAACGCGTTGTGTTATTAAAGGTAGATAACGCATCGTGTGAGAGGATAATTGCGTTATTACGGTTACGTCAACTCTGACGAGGCAGATTAAATCGCTAATTTATTCATCAATGTCATCATTCTTTGCTAAATAACCGCGTGTTACCATTTTAGAAGATGATTAATTGTCTACATGGACAGATAAACAAAAAACATGAGTCAGGATATTTTTTAAATAAGACAGTGGTTATGTTCATTTTCTTTTTACACCCTTACACAGTGATTTTCACATTTAAGAAATATGACAGATTGCACCGCAAACACAGAATTTGAACGCACAGACCGTCCATTAACACAGAGCAGATCATTCAACATAAAATGATAATCATACATTAGAATAGATAATATATCCCTCAGCAATCGAGCACACTTCTGGTCTTAAACATGTTCTTAAATACAGTGACTGTAAAACTTTGACAATAGTGTGGCATGCTACAGTGATTACATATATGCAGGATTAAAAACGAAATTCCCTTCTTGCCATGAATAGGTCACCCAGATGAAAACCGTTGTTTACCACCCTCCTGTTGCTTTAAATCCATGAATGATCTTTGCTGTGGAACACAATTGTACATTTAATGTCTTATGAGCAGTATACTTATGTCTGCGTCAATCTGCTTGAAAATATGAGTGTTATATTCTTATTTCAGATACATATGGTATATCAATAGATAATTTCTAGACAATGAACATTTCTGCACTGGACAGTCCCAATGCTTTTTCACTTTATTAAATGAAAAGGAGTGACCGGGATATCAATAATTGATCTTTTGTATTCTGTGGAAGTCATTTTAGTTCAGAACGTAAATGGACCCCATCACGGGGGTCAGGACGAGTGTTTACCCTCGACGGCTCTGGCTGGAGTATTATCATTGGGTGAAATTACTCTCTTGGAGTTTTTGGGGTTATCAAAAGATAAAATGAAGCGTGATATTGCACAAAGATGAGGGATTTTCTCAATAGGCTATGCCTTTTATCTGTGATAGCAAACATATACACACAACGAAACAAATGTAAACAGCTCTTGGAGACATATTCCCTGTACATTAAGTTCACTGTGTGGTCTCAATATAATTTCTATCTAAAGCGTTTTGCTGTGTCGTTATGCACTTTCTACTTATTAGTTTTTACGTGCCAATGTGCATTAGACTATAATTCTGACAGAACGACAGGATTTGCTTACGCGGGAGAGCCCTGTCTATAAATGTGTTTCTGATACAGTATAATACCACCAGATCAAAAGGAAATCATTTTTGGGTTGTCAACCAAGGTACATTTCGGCAAGGAAAACTAAATGTGTGACTCCAGATGGCACAGTGTAACATTACACCAAAACGTATACTTATATAATTGAAATCAATACATCATCACCACGTACAAAACAAAATATACTTGTACAAATGCAATGTACAAAAACACCAAAAATATTTATGACGTAAAACATCTTTCAAGTCCTGAATCGGTTGCACGTAACACTGAGAAAACAGGGTAAACAGTCAATGACACCAGCAAAGCATTGTGGAACGCAAACATGTCACATCCCTTCAGCACGATTCTTCAGAAGAGTGTCAATCTTAAACTGACCGAAAACAAAAAAACATCACAATAAATCTCACAAAAGCGTCAACCGCGTCACACATTTCATACTAAAATCTGAAGACATATTTAGCTGGATGCAAACATTGGCCATGTCATTGAAATAAACTAGACATTTTTGAAGTAAAGTGATAAAACAGTAAGTTCTGGTCCTTGATTCTGATTGGTTGAGCAGAGTTCTAAGATGTAATAAAATAA
Source organism: Barbatula barbatula (assembly GCF_947034865.1). NCBI lineage: Eukaryota > Metazoa > Chordata > Actinopteri > Cypriniformes > Nemacheilidae > Barbatula > Barbatula barbatula. Next base: position 16,801,793 of record NC_136788.1, on the reverse strand, counting down.
CTCGATTTGTAACTGCTGACCGCATTACATAGCCTAAATATCACTTTATTTTATGAAACCTTGCTATATATATTGAATAACTGTTTTATAAGTCCTGTGAAATAGTGGGTAACAAGTGCATTTTATAACGAACTCCACTTCACGCCCTTAGCTGTTATGAAATGCACTGTAACCCACTGCTTCTTGGGGCTTATTGCTTTAATATACTGTAGAAGAGAGAATCACGAAAAAACAAAGACAATTCAGAGATAAGATTAGGTAAATTGACTAAATTCTCGATGGGATAAAAACAAATTCAATTATTTTACCTTTTTATTATTAAGCTGTAATGTAACTAGAAAAGGCTTTTGTGAGATTCACTTTTATAATAAACATACAGACATAAACACAAGAGTCACACCGTACGGACACATAATAAAACCTTTCACATGGGTCGATCAGCAGCACAGGGATTTCAGCTATTTACACAATTCTTTTGACCCTTATCAATAATATAATCATATTATTTTACATATTTAGCACGTTATCAAAGATTCTCGTAATCATAGAGTGAAAACAATGTAGCAACATAGCATGCAGTCAATGGAAGTCACATGACCTCCTCTCATTGGCTCAGGTCTGTTCTGTAAACATGAAAACGGACTTGACGGCTTAAAAATCGTTCTTTCTCTGTTCGACTATTCTCAGAATCTATGGACCGGTCCAGCTGGTCCACTTTACAGTCAGTAGGTCGTAGATATCAAGGCGATCACTTGTGATATCCAGCATTTTGTTTTCCATTTTTGTTTGCATTTTAGTTTCTTCCGTTAAAAACTGCATTTGTACATCTCGAAGTCTTTCAGCTATGAAAGCGTCACACGCTAACATCACACCATGAATTCGTTACTTCCATAGAGCACTAGAGGCTGAGCAGAACCGAAATCATGTTCTCTCCTGCGACCGCCTCCCTCTCCTGGCTCACGGGTCTTTGGCGGGCAGCTCCGGTTCCCTCTGGGCCGCGGCCGGGTTTTCTCCGAGCTGGAGGCACATCGCGTGGTCAGGGAAGCTTGTTCTGAGGCTTCTTGGTCGAGAAGAACGTGCAAGTCTCCTCCGGGAGAAGCCGAGGAAAAGAGAGGTCCGGAGGACGAAGAGCGGAACCGATAGGGAGGTGTGGATGACACGGAGTACAGGGAGTCCACAGAGTCCAGAGATTCAGGCTGCCGGCGTAAAGCTCGTCTGCTTTTGGACTCCGACTTCCTGCAGCGTTTGCCAGAACATTTTTCTGAAAAGGAGAAACAAAGATAACAGTTAAGAACAACTTCAAAGAACTGAAAGATGTGTAAGTATGGACAGCTGCGTGCTGTGTTTTGACCGGGATGACAGACCTGATCACTACGTAACAAAAACAAAGAGCGGTTATTTTTAAGCAGACTTTTCCTTTAAGCTCAGATCAGATACAGTACCTTCTGATTCCATGAGGTTTTCTGAGCTGTCGGCTGTTCCGATGGACGCTTCCGACTCCAGCATCTCATCTTCAGAGGCTCTGGGCTCCAAAGCCAACATCTCGTACGTCAGCTCTTCTCTAAACACACACAAATACAGATAAATGCACAATCAATGACATGTAGGCACCAGTGTTATAATTAAAGTGAACAAAAACGATTAAACCGTTCCCGTTGAAATAAAATAAAATATAGGCCTAAGTATTATTTGAAAAGCGAGAACCATGGTGTCTTAGCAATAACGTGATATAAGTTTAAGCTAAACCACTAAAATGATTAAAGCAAAACATAAAAACTCAAACGAAAACAAACTAAACTAAACTTATAAAGCAACCTAAAATAATTTAGCACAAAACAAATGTACAAATATTCATTGACACAAAAAAATATACTATGTGAAAACTAAACTAGTTTGACATTTGATTAAAACCAAATTTTCCAAGCTTTAAACTAACTTCTCTTTCTGCAGGTTTTCTATCTGTTGGGTCAAAACTCTCTCTTCTTGCTGCATGGCTGCTTGCTGTTGCTCAGTCATCCCAGACTCCGCCCCCTCCTCACCCGGCTCCTCCCTCTCTGCCATCCGCGGGCTCAAGGGCGGCGAAGGTGTGTGGCAACCGCTCTTGCGCAAACGTGCCTTACTCTGGGGAGAAAGAACCGTATGACATACCCATGACATCATGAGTGAAGGTGCGTCAACATGCAGCGATTTATAAACCTGACGGCAGGCTGAAATCACATGTTTAATGTAAACACCTTCATTGTGCGGCTCAGCCGTGAGCTGAAAACAGACCTTACACATTCACATCCATTGCTGTGTGTAGATGTGTTCACTCACAACATTAAACTAACACATCGAAGAAAAGTAAAGAGATCGCACGAGGTAAAAACAACGATTCTCAACGTTCGCTAATGAAAACACACTAACACACACACAGACCCCAAAACTAAAACACACACTAACAATTTAGTCCATCTCTGAAACACACACACAGTAGCTGAGTTTTACCTTTTTAACCGTGTTTAGCTGTGTAATAAGGCAGCAGAAGAAATAAAACAGGAGCAATTATTAGTAAGAATGTGTTTTTACATCGCATGCAACAAAAGAAGCGGGACGTGACAACATCATCGCACATCATTGGACGGTACGCTCCTCCACACCTGTCACAACCAATCACACGACAGCGCTTCACGATTAGCCGAGTCGCAGATAGTAAACACATTATGACCACAGACGGCTGCTATGGTGACAGACGACGCTACATGACACGCACTAGCCATAGCGTCACGTAGATGTTTCCACGTGAATACTTACCGGAGTGACAGTTCTCGAAATGCCAATAAATCTAACCGCTATAAGAACAGGTTTCTGGAAGGAGGATGAAAAAAAGGAGCGAGGGGAAGAAAACAGGATTAGCAGGAATCATCACCTCCCATGAATACTGTAGAACAGTTGAAAAAGTTAATTTATGTTTAATATGTAAAATGGCACAAGGTATTGATAAACGTATACTTGTCTACATGGCTTTAATGTGGTTTTGGTAGATAAAAGATCACTCTATTATTCTATTCATGTAAGGTGATGTGTAAGGGTGGGAGGCGGGGCTACAGATGGGCGGGAGCACCGTTAGGGTCTGGGGACATACGTGACTCCTGTGTTAAATCACTCACCATCGAGCGCCGGATGTGTGTGAGGCGACTCTTGGCTTTGCTCTCTGCAAACTCAAGCGTGTTGATGTCCTTCAGACGGGCTTTATATTTCCTCATCTGCTCACAGATGATCAGCTCCACACACCTGAGGGGTCAAAGGTCAAACATACAAGCATAAACCTAAATGTGTACATAAACAAAGAGTAGCAGAGCAGTATTTTACGGTTTCTTACGCAGTGGTCTTGCTGATGTCTCGGACGCTTTGTAGGGGGTCGGTGGTGTCTGGACAGCGCAGTATGCAGGGTGCAAACACGATGGCCAGAGCGTTAGCGGACATGCGGTTCGTATCTTCCTGGAATGAGATCCTAAAGCCCAGAACAATTGCGCCATACTTAGAAATGTCAAATTATGTTTACAATTTGCGTTTAAAATCATTTCATATTCATAAATTAAAAATGATAAAAAATTGATAATATAAACATTATTAAAAAAGTATTAAAAAAGGATTTCATATAAAAATATGAAAAAGAACAATACAAATGTTACTGTTTGTACTGTACTTTATTTTATTTATTATCTATTCTAAACTATATTTTATTTTATTTTTATTCTTAACTGGTTAATTTTTATTTTTCTTATTTCTTCTAAACTATGTTATTTTATTTTTTATTCTTAACTGGTTACTTTTATTTTTCTTATTTCTTAACTGTTTTATCAAATGGATATTTTTAATTTCTTCTATGTAAAGCACTTTGAATTGCCATTGTGTATGAAATGTGCTATACAAATAAACTTGCCTTGCCTATAGTCATTATAACAATTACAAAATTCATTTCATATTCATTAATAATAACTAATAAAAAAATAAACAACATAAACATGATTTAAATATAATAAAAACTATTTAATATAAAAATAAATAATAAAAGAACAATACAAATATTACTAATTATAATACTATAGTCATAATAACAATAACAAACTTCCCCAATGATAAATTCTAAAGGAAAACTGTTTACTTGACGATAGTAAAATTATTTGAAAATGATTGTAACCCCAAAAGTATTTGAACCTTCCCACTTAAAAATGTAATAAAAATCTAGGCAAGAATTAATTTTTTATAAAACAATGCCGTCGATAATGCAAATTTTACCTGACTAGATGAAATATGAGTCTCTCCAGCGTGCTCAGGTGAGTTCTGCTGAGTTGATCCATGATCGCATAAACGCTCTGGACGCTCTCGCGTTTATCCTGTAGAACTGCATCAATAAGCACATGCTCAATTATTTCCAGATAAATCTACAACAGCACTCTCAGATGACATAGACGTTTCAAGAGCATTAGATCTATATGATCAAGTTTGAAAGACGAGAGAAAGAACATGAGAGGCTCATACCCATCGCCCTGAGGAACTCCTCGTAGAGTTCAAAGGTCATGAGGGGGTTAGGGAGGTCGCGCAGCCACTGTTTCAGAACGCTCGCGATGACGTGAATGTTGTAGTCGTCCAAATTCACACCATTCACATCTGTCAAGAAGACAACCAAGAACTCACAATGAGTTTCTTTTCAAAGAATATCTCACTGTTTATTAGAAAAATAGTTTGACATTTGAGTACTCAAATTTACGAATAAAATGACGAAAGGAGCACATCACTCGATAGCATTAAATGTTCTTCTTGGCTTTAGGATGGCAAACATCTTACCTGTATCCAAGCCCTGTTTGAGTTCTTTGATTTTATTGGTGGATCCGGACTTTCTATAGATGCCCTCCGTGTAGAGTCCGTGCATCTCGATGTAGTTGATCAGTTTCTCCACCACCAGCGGGACGGTTCTCTCGTCGCTGGTTAAACGGGTCAACTCCACGCCGAACTGTCGTGAAGATTGCTCGGGATCAAACTGGGCGGACACATGCATGCGTACACAGACGGACAGACAGACAGACATAAAAAATGACCTGCATGAAAACGTTGCTTTAGCGCGATATGAAAAGCAGTATGGAGTCACACACAACTGATGACGGCACGGTGACATCATTCGTTGTGAAAATGAAGCGCTTTTTCTTTAACCGGAGTTTAGGTGGTCTTACCTTCTTACTGCATTTGGTGGTCATCCTCAGACAGCACTTTCTGTGACACGCGTAACGACACACTGCCAGAAACACAAAGAGAAACGTTCAACCGCTATAACAGCTCAGATCCTCAGAAATACGAGAAACGGGAGAAAGAAAAACGTGTTTGCCATTTTGTGGAGGATGGAGGATGGCACGTTTCATCTAAGACATTTCCTGAACTCACAGGCAGAATGAGATTCGCTGAAAGAATAACTCACGTTTGCACACGCAGGCCTTGTCCATCATCCAGATGAGAGACGAGCAGAACTCACAGTAGGTCGGGATGCTGTACTGAGTGGATTTGAAGATGTGACCCATGTGCTCTTCTACCTGCAGAGGGCAGCAGAGAGCTGCGGTCACAATCTACAATGCACACTACGTATACACTATACTGCTCACTAGTGAGGTGTAACTAGTGTGCAGTATGCATAGAAAATTCCCGGGCTTTGCGTACATGCATGTTGAGATTTATTCACTATGTACAATAATGATGTGAATGGAATGTAAATACTATTTACATACAATGTCCGATTCCTTTTTTCTTCGCTTTTTTCTCTCGGGTTTGGGGGCCTGAAATGATGAAGAGTCACACGGGACGAGGTTGTTATAGAATTGTACTATTATAATTGATCGAAATCAAATAAAATATTGGTTTAAATGTATTTTTAATAGTTTAGATGTCTATAATTGCTAAATTCAATTAAAATAAATTCTAAAAATAAAACAAAACTATAATAATTCTGCCAAAAGACCATCAGAAGACCAGAGGAGGAAGATGAGCTTAAGAGAGTAGTTTTACCTTACTGATGGTTCCGTCCATGGGCTTGTATTCAGTCATGAACTCATCTAGGAAGACTTTAAAGGTGTTGACCCAGACTTTAACAGGAGACTCGCTCCAGTCGCGCTGCTCCAGACGCATGCTCTTCTCCAGGATGTGCTCGAACAGAGCGTAGAGATCTTTATAACGGATACTCCTGCCGTCATCCATCTAAGAGACAAACACAGAGAGAAAATTCAGAGCTGAACTGAATCTTGAAGAAACATCTCGGGTCGCGATGACATCTGAGGAACTCACGGCCAGAGCAGTTGAATAAGAGTCAAAGATATTCAGACGAAATTCTTTCAGGGCTTTTTTGAACACGACGTCCACCGGTGAGTCCTTCTGACAGTCCTCAGCGTTCAGATCACTGATCTATAAAATCATCAGAGAACACAAGATTCACATCGGGATTAGAATCTGTACGGATGCTCAGCGCTACAACTAAAAGATGACCGTTCTAGAAACATAAAACCCAGAATTGAAATGAAATATTTTATAAATTTGAAATAAAATATAGGCCTAAATTAAAAGTTGAGGCCCTGGAAATAAAAAAAACGTAAAATTAAAATTAAAGCAACATTAAAAACAAATAAATGATAAAAGCACATAATAAAATGTAGCTAAAATTAACAAAAACTTCAAATATAAAAAGTTCAAATTATTAATAGAACTACAGTTAAAAAGAACTAATAAAAACTAAATGAATGTCTAAGAGAATTAATGATTAAACTCTTGACAATTTGATCAAATGTGCTGTGAACATAAAGGATTTTTAATCATTTTAAGATAAAATGTTTTTTCAGCCAAAATATATTTTTTAACAGTAACGCTGGTCTTTATCTAAGTGTTATTACGATGTCTCACGACTCAAATAACGTCTCTCGGCTAGTCGTTACGAAGACAGAATGTTAAACAGAGAAACGCATGAAGACCTTCTTCATGAGGAAATCGTTCATGTAGCGGTAGTCCGAGGTGCTGGTGAGGATGTGGAGCGAGTCGTTCTGCCAGGCGTTAGATTCTAGAGACACGCTGCTGATCTTGACGCTGCGTCTCCTATTCATCGACATCATGCCCATCATCAACGGCTCCCGGTTCTCTTTGCTGTCTTTCCTACGCTCAGAGAGTCCAGCATGCTCTGGACTTACCGGTGGAGAGTCTGAAAGAGACACAACGTTAGTAGAAGACACACGTGTAAAGAATAACATGTGAGAAACATGACGCACTGTTTCTTCTGTCGGTGAGCTCAGAATCAGCTGAATGTCCACGGCTGGACATCTTCTTATCTCCGTGCTTGCTTTTGCTCCAGAAGCGCATCTTCCCACGGACCCTGTAAACAAAGCAGGTCAAGAATGAATTTTATGGAAGATGAAACATAAACCAACAAGACCGAAGAGTCGCTGACCTGCTGTCTGTGTTAGACAAAGACTTTCTGAGAGACTCCATCTTCCCAAGATCTCCAGAGGACATGGTCTTCTGAAGCTTTTTCTGCTCCTTCTGAGATGATTTCAGTGAAGAAGAAAAGACTCCAATTAAACGCTGAATACACTTTCTTTGAGGTTAATCGTGGACACCAGATTGGATTTGAGAATTTTAGTTTTGTAAAAGGCTGTAGAGATGAGACAGTGTTTGAACCCAGAGCTATTCAATAAATAAACCCAACCCAGACATCAACTGCGAGAGAGAAGAAGAGTATTAGAGAAAGGTTGTGAGTTTAAAACAATCAAGAGACTCCATTTTGTCTGAGTTGACATCACATGCATGAGCTTGGCCCGCAAACTTCACGTATCTTGAGAAGGTCTTGATGTGAAAAGAAGGGATGCAGGTTCCAGTAAAAAGAAGTGAAGAGTTTTCCGAAGTTGGTTAAACTAGAACAGTGTTAAGCCGATGTCATTTAGGATTATTAGTCTTCTACTGGATTAGTGGTCTGAAGGATGAGTTGGTCAAACTGGTTAAATCGTGACCCAGAGAGGGTTCAGTAACTGAGATCAGGAACCAGTTTTGGTCTCTGTGATCAGCTTTACCATCTCAGAGTCGCTGTCGAAGACGGGGTCAAGCGAACCCAGGGATTCTGGAAGAGTCAGGGTGCGAGACAGCACAGGTCTGTACTCGTATTTGTCGTCTTCATCTTCATTCGAATCGACCTCCATGCTACAGGCACGGGTCAGGAAGTCAGAGCGCGTCCCGGCCATGCGGGCTTTCTTTTTACGACCCCCTTCGGTCACCTGATCATTCATAGTGATGGTGTTAAATCAATAGCTAGATATGATTTTGTACCCATGTTTTGGGTCAAAGTCGTTCCTGAAAAACATACTGTACAACAACACTTGGCTTTTTTACATTTGGGAAGTTGTCATGAGAGTATGAAGATGTTTGCGTGTTCTCACCTCTCTGTTCTTTAGCGATCTGTATCCCGCTTCTCTTTGGATAGCCAAAGAACGTTCTTGATTCACCAGGTCTTTATCGGACCTGAAAGACATAAAGCAGACAGCTTTACTGATCACGATCTATATGTATGCTGGAGTTCAACATGGACTGTCTATGTCTAAACTCACTTGGAGAAGGTGAGTCGGCTGCGTTTGGGAGGGAAGGCCAGATTGGACGATTTCTCTTTCATACTTATACTGATGCTCTTTGTCACTTTCTTCTGAGCTTGTGCTTCCTTTTTGGACTCTGAGGTCACTTCCTGTACTGACGTCTCCGCCCTCCGGTCCAGCTGGAGGGGTTGAGAGGTGGGCAGAGAAGTGGACAGGTCACGATTGGTTTGAGGCTCAGGGGTTGACTGGAGGTTTAGAAGATCTGGAGTGGCATCTCCATTCCATCGATCTTCCGGGAATGTTTCCTGGTGGACGGCATCAGGTATCTCCACAGTTTCCTTCTCTAGTTTTTGTAGAGTTTCCAGGCTTTTCGGCTCCTCAGAATTCTCCTTCTGCATGCTGATAATGACAATCACAGAGTCCTTCTTCTCCTGGACCTGCCTACTGCTGGTCGGTGTCTGCGGCAGACTTTTGACCGGACTGCTCTCTTCATCTGGAATGTAAAAGCGGGGCTTTAAGGACGGTAGAGTTGACTGAACTGAATCGAGTGAGTCTTCATTCTGATGGACCTCCATTGGCTTGGATTTTTCTGAAGCGGACATCTGATGAGGACGCGCAGACGTCTCAAGCTCTTCATCATGAACGTTGAGGATCTTGAAACTTTCTTGGCTGTCTAGAGAAGCTTGAGGTGACGCAGCCACACATTCTGAGTGTTGAATAGGAAGCATGCTGTCTGATATTTCAGTCTCATCTGAATTAGGCAATGATCCGGATCGGACTTTGAGCAGCTCTAAACTGAACGTAGCTTGTTCAAGCTCTCGTTTTCTCCTGCTCTCACGTTTGTTACGGCTCTTCAACGTGCTGTCGTCCACTATTCGAGCAGGTTCTGCAGATGGCTCCTGTTCCTCCAGTGGAGGGTCCTCGGCTGAGGATCCAGACGTCTGAGTGTCCAAGTGAGCGATCGGGACTTCGGCCGTGTCTTGAAGGACGTGTAAGCTATTTGTTACAGTGTTGTGATGACCCGCAATATTTAGGCTTTTCATCAGTCTTTGTTTCTCTCGCAGAATGTGATACCTTGAAAAAAGATTGTTGACATACAGTAAGAGTGCAGAGATGTAAGAACAGTGTGTAATAACAATAAGAACTGATTTGCTTGGAAAACTGAAAAGAGGAATTTGTAGGTGTAAAGTAAATAGATCTTATTTCAATCTCATGTTTACATTGAACTATGAGTAATCCCGGGGACGTTTTGGTTTGTTATTCTGTTCTTTCCGTTACCTTTGTCGAGCCTGATGCCCCCTGCAGGCTGCCTGGAGCATTATGACGGCCCTGTGCTGCTGCAGGTATCTCTGTCTCTGTCTGTACGTCCTCCAGGTCGTCTGTATGAGGCCGGCCGCATTCTCTCTCGTCCGAACACACCTCCTCCATTGCCTTTGGATGACCAGCGCTGCGTTCTTCTGCAGCGCATACAGTCGCCTCTCGCTGTATCCTCTCCACGCCGCCTGCAGACACACTGCCGCCTCCTGCTGGAGCTCCAGGTCACACGTGCTCTGCGTGGCATGCGTCAGTATACATTGACGCCACCAGCGCTACATTGACAGACAGAAAGGAGACAATCAAACGACCAGGACCAGACAACATCTAATCAAACCTTGTCTTGTTTTTCACGTGCCACGTTTGAGGAAATAAATCAAGAATCGCAAAAAGTCTGACACCAAAGGATGTTTTGAGCTTTAAAGGACTTTCGAGCCTCGCAGATGTGGCATTTTCAACACACGTTGAATTTCCCATTTGTGGGAATTTGTGTTGGCAGGTCAATAAAGCATTCGGATGATCCAAGGAAACAAAAAAAATCTAAACATTCCGTTTGCGTTTTACAACATCAAAAGATTGATGACATGAAACATCAGCATCAGTTTGAAAACATTCTCGCTAGGGAGTTTATAGACTGTAACAGGGCTGAATAACCAAAAATAATAAACACATTATTGTTTCAGCTTCAGTTTATTCACACACTTTTACTGGTTTATTTGAACAAAAACTTCAGTACCTGAATGAGTCGGGCGGCTCGTCTTTGACTGCAGAAAAGTTTTCTCTCCTGATGACCTCTGAAGCGTCGCTGTAAACACACGATCCTCCTCAGCACCTCCTGATGAAGCTCATCCTGCAACTTCTGACGCGACGGCTCACGCGAAAACACCTGATGATAGACAGATCAAAAGAAAAATGATGCCATGAATATGCATTCATATTAACATGGTGAGTTTTACACAAAATAAATGTTAGTTACCATTGTTCGGCCCACTTGATATGCGTTTGAATCAAGGTCTGTGGTTCGCAGAAATTCTCTGATGCTCATTTGAGAAGGACAGAATCCAGCCGGTAACAGCAGATGAAAGTGATGAGCAAAATCCTAAAAACACACACGATCTCTTAAAACCATTCACTTCATAATGAAGTTTATGCGAGTGTGTTTTACTTACCCGAAAGGTGTATTTGACACTGTAGCCAGACTGACGTATCCGAACCGTCTCAAGCATTCCAGTATATCTCAGCTGTCTCAGAACGAGCGCGTCATTGAAACGCAGGGGAAGCTACAAGAGACAAAGACATCAAATCAAACTAAACATAAACGTAGGGTTTATATTTCAAAAATCTGATGAAACGCACCTTCTCTGCATTTGACCGGATGCATTTCACAAAGTACGGCTCAGACTGACCCAACGTTTCCATCAATTTATTCAAAGAAACCTGAATCACAAGAGACCAAAGTCAATATTAATCCTCACATCTCTCAAAACCAGCGGTTCTCAAACCGGGGGGGGCAAGATGGATCAACGGGAGCCACAGATGTCTTGGCTTTTTATCAAGCATCTGAAAAATAAGACCACCAGCCAAAAGAATTGATGTTCCAGCATTGTAAAACTGAATATGTTTTTGTTTAAATAAAATGTACGGTTTAAGATCTTTTTTTAAGTCTTTATTTGGGAGGCTGCAAAGCAATGTGCACAAAGGGGGCCTTACAACAAAAGACATTCAAAATGTAATTTCTAGCCGTATCTCTAAACAATACTTTCACTGCTTCAGTCAGTTTACATATGAAAATGTGGAATGATTGAATTATGACTTCATTACTTTCAAAACATCACACATTAACTGGGAGTTGGATAGGGCGAGATCTCACATTGAACTGCGCGCTGATGCTCGGCGGTTTCTTCTTCTTGTGTAGATGAAGCAGTGATTTAGTGATGCGGTCGTGAAGCGTCAGACAGCTCAAATACTTCAGCGATTTCACGTCCAGCAGGTGCTGAGGACACAAGAAAACTTCACATTATTGCCAACGGAGCAAGAGAGAATCTAGCTCAGCATGTTAAACCGTCGGCTCCGGTTTTTGCGTCACGCATGTCTTACTTGACCATGTTAAGCATTCGTGTACTTGAGAAATGTTGCCGGCTTCATTTTGGCATATCACACTTGTTTTTCAGGTTACAGTATATAAGAGGCCTACCTTTGGGAGGCTCAGCTTCGTCTTGTAGTTCTTGTTCCGCCTTTAGAAGACAGAAAGAGTTTAAAAACACGAAGAAAGCCAGAACGAAGGTAGTTTATAAGTAGTTTTGTGATCTCACTCACATCAAGATGCCCTGAGCTCTCTCCAAGAGTTTGTTATTAACGCTGTTCACAAAAATCCCCTCGTCTACATGGGACGAGCTGAAGGAAGACACGCGTTCTCTCACGCTACGAACGTTACAGCCGGAGAATCCATCCCTGAAAAAAAGACAGAGGAAAAGAACGGTGAGGGTGAAGATCTGTTGCTCGATACGGTCTCATACATGCTAAACATTCAGTCAATATTTCATGCAGACTTCAATTTTAAATTAAAACGCTGTCTCATACAAAAATATACAGATTTTTCAACAAACCTGGCCAATTTCTCTGTGAGCGTGTTGGTTCCCTGTAGGTCTGATAGCGGCGTGCGTGGCATTTTTCTACTGATAGAGGAATCTGTCGATCCAAGCCACAGACATTTATATGTAAATAATCTTTTTTTTATTGTTTATTGTTTCTCTCCGTGAATTACTAACAATAATTTTTGACCGAATTAAAAATATATATATAGTTTGGTGAAACAAAATAGCTGCTCTGTATATTTTTAGACCTCAAATTCTGAAAAGAAAACAAGTTCATATTCACAAGAAATACAACAGTCATATTTTTAAGTTTATAGGAAAAGTAAAAAAACAAATCAGGTCGCCAACTGTTGCTACTGCTCGTGTCGCCGGAAGTCGGCGGCTCTCCTTTGAAATGAATGGGATCATGTCGCTTGTAATGTGAACGGGACATATTTTGTTTCTGAGGCTGTATGTTCAGGCTTATGAAACACGGATACATACATGCGTATTGTTTATAAGCATTTATTCGTTTTGATTTTAAGAAGAAAGTAGCGGATGAAATGTTACAGAAAGATGAGACTGTAGGGTTTGTAGTCTTACTGTGTCGGTCATCTTTACATCGCTGCAGGATCTCAAGGCTCCGCTGGTGAACAGGGTGATGCAGGAAACTGAAGCTGTCCACGCTTTTACGATTCTGAACCGGAGATTCAGAGCCTAGAAATATAAGAAACGAGAGAGAGAGAGTAAATGTAGTCATCAAGTTATTTATACACGTCTGAAAGGTGTTATCTTTGTTGATCAAAATACTAAAATAACTGACAACGTTGTGAAAAGGAAACTAATATTCATGGGTTAATTTGTGTCTTCATGCTAAATATAAACCAGTTTGTGCTTTTATATACACTAAAGTAAATATAAAACTCCTTAGTTTATCTTGTTTATTTCCATTTTTAAGTTTTACGGATGGATGTTTTGAGACTTTAAATTCAAATTAAATAACGTATACGAACACAAATGAGGAACATCATAAGCTATTTACCACAGATGAAAAAAGTTTGAGAGCATCACACATATTCACAGAAGTGAAAAAGCAGAAATGTGTGTGTGTCTGCCAGTGTTTGTCTGTCTGTGTTTGTGTGTTAGTCTGTCTGTGTGTGTCTGCCAGTGTTTGTGTGTTAGTCTGCCTGTGTGTGTCTGCCAGTATTTGTGTGTTAGTCTGTCTGTGTGTGTGTCTGCCAGTATTTGTGTGTCTGTGTGTGTCTGCCAGTGTTAGTCTGCCTGTGTGTGTCTGCCAGTATTTGTGTGTTAGTCTGTCTGTGTGTGTGTCTGCCAGTATTTGTGTGTCTGTGTGTGTCTGCCAGTGTTAGTCTGCCTGTGTGTGTCTGCCAGTATTTGTGTGTTAGTCTGTCTGTGTGTGTCTGCCAGTGTTTGTGTGTCTGTGTGTGTCTGCCAGTGTTTGTGTGTTAGTCTGCCTGTGTGTGTCTGCCAGTGTTTGTGTGTTAGTCTGCCTGTGTGTGTCTGCCAGTGTTTGTGTGTTAGTCTGCCTGTGTGTGTCTGCCAGTGTTTGTGTGTTAGTCTGTCTGTGTGTGTCTGCCAGTATTTGTGTGTTAGTCTGTCTGTGTGTGTGTCTGCCAGTATTTGTGTGTCTGTGTGTGTCTGCCAGTGTTAGTCTGCCTGTGTGTGTCTGCCAGTATTTGTGTGTTAGTCTGTCTGTGTGTGTCTGCCAGTGTTTGTCTGTCTGTGTGTGTCTGCCAGTGTTTGTGTGTTAGTCTGCCTGTGTGTGTCTGCCAGTGTTTGTGTGTTAGTCTGCCTGTGTGTGTCTGCCAGTGTTTGTGTGTTAGTCTGCCTGTGTGTGTCTGCCAGTGTTTGTGTGTTAGTCTGTCTGTGTGTGTCTGCCAGTATTTGTGTGTTAGTCTGTCTGTGTGTGTGTCTGCCAGTATTTGTGTGTCTGTGTGTGTCTGCCAGTGTTAGTGTGTTAGTCTGTCTGTGTGTGTCTGTCTGTGTGTGTCTGCCAGTGTTTGTCTGTCTGTGTGTGTCTGCCAGTGTTTGTGTGTTAGTCTGCCTGTGTGTGTCTGCCAGTGTTTGTGTGTTAGTCTGCCTGTGTGTGTCTGCCAGTGTTTGTGTGTTAGTCTGTCTGTGTGTGTGTCTGCCAGTATTTGTGTGTCTGTGTGTGTCTGCCAGTGTTAGTCTGCCAGTATTTGTGTGTTAGTCTGTCTGTGTGTGTCTGCCAGTGTTTGTCTGTCTGTGTGTGTCTGCCAGTGTTTGTGTGTTAGTCTGCCTGTGTGTGTCTGCCAGTGTTTGTGTGTTAGTCTGCCTGTGTGTGTCTGCCAGTGTTTGTGTGTTAGTCTGCCTGTGTGTGTCTGCCAGTGTTTGTGTGTTAGTCTGCCTGTGTGTGTCTGCCAGTGTTTGTGTGTTAGTCTGCCTGTGTGTGTCTGCCAGTGTTTGTGTGTTAGTCTGCCTGTGTGTGTCTGCCAGTGTTTGTGTGTTAGTCTGCCTGTGTGTGTCTGCCAGTGTTTGTGTGTTAGTCTGCCTGTGTGTGTCTGCCAGTGTTTGTGTGTTAGTCTGCCTGTGTGTGTCTGCCAGTATTTGTGTGTTAGTCTGTCTGTGTGTGTGTCTGCCAGTATTTGTGTGTCTGTGTGTGTCTGCCAGTGTTAGTCTGCCTGTGTGTGTCTGCCAGTATTTGTGTGTTAGTCTGTCTGTGTGTGTCTGCCAGTGTTTGTGTGTTAGTCTGCCTGTGTGTGTCTGCCAGTATTTGTGTGTTAGTCTGTCTGTGTGTGTGTCTGCCAGTATTTGTGTGTCTGTGTGTGTCTGCCAGTGTTAGTCTGCCTGTGTGTGTCTGCCAGTATTTGTGTGTTAGTCTGTCTGTGTGTGTCTGCCAGTGTTTGTCTGTCTGTGTGTGTCTGCCAGTGTTTGTGTGTTAGTCTGCCTGTGTGTGTCTGCCAGTGTTTGTGTGTTAGTCTGCCTGTGTGTGTCTGCCAGTGTTTGTGTGTTAGTCTGTCTGTGTGTGTGTCTGCCAGTATTTGTGTGTCTGTGTGTGTCTGCCAGTGTTTGTGTGTTAGTCTGTCTGTGTGTGTCTGCCAGTGTTTGTGTGTTAGTCTGCCTGTGTGTGTCTGCCAGTGTTTGTGTGTTAGTCTGCCTGTGTGTGTCTGCCAGTGTTTGTGTGTTAGTCTGCCTGTGTGTGTCTGCCAGTGTTTGTGTGTTAGTCTGCCTGTGTGTGTCTGCCAGTGTTTGTGTGTTAGTCTGCCTGTGTGTGTCTGCCAGTGTTTGTGTGTTAGTCTGTCTGTGTGTGTCTGCCAGTGTTTGTGTGTTAGTCTGCCTGTGTGTGTCTGCCAGTATTTGTGTGTTAGTCTGTCTGTGTGTGTCTGCCAGTGTTTGTCTGTCTGTGTGTGTCTGCCAGTGTTTGTGTGTTAGTCTGCCTGTGTGTGTCTGCCAGTGTTTGTGTGTTAGTCTGTCTGTGTGTGTCTGCCAGTGTTTGTGTGTTAGTCTGTCTGTGTGTGTCTGCCAGTATTTGTGTGTCTGTGTGTGTCTGCCAGTGTTTGTCTGTCTGTGTGTGTCTGCCAGTGTTTGTGTGTTAGTCTGTCTGTGTGTGTCTGCCAGTGTTTGTGTGTTAGTCTGCCTGTGTGTGTCTGCCAGTGTTTGTGTGTTAGTCTGCCTGTGTGTGTCTGCCAGTGTTTGTGTGTTAGTCTGCCTGTGTGTGTCTGCCAGTGTTTGTGTGTTAGTCTGCCTGTGTGTGTCTGCCAGTGTTTGTGTGTTAGTCTGTCTGTGTGTGTCTGCCAGTGTTTGTGTGTTAGTCTGCCTGTGTGTGTCTGCCAGTATTTGTGTGTTAGTCTGTCTGTGTGTGTGTCTGCCAGTATTTGTGTGTCTGTGTGTGTCTGCCAGTGTTTGTCTGTCTGTGTGTGTCTCCCAGTGTTTGTGTGTTAGTCTGTCTGTGTGTGTCTGCCAGTGTTTGTGTGTTAGTCTGTCTGTGTGTGTGTCTGCCAGTGTTTGTGTGTTAGTCTGTCTGTGTGTGTGTCTGCCAGTATTTGTGTGTTAGTCTGTCTGTGTGTGTCTGTAGTTGTTTGAGGACTAAATACCTGCAGTGAGAAAATGTGAGAATGCGACACACACACACACACACACACACACACACACACACACACACACACACACACACACACACACACACACACACACACACACAGTTGTATAAACGCATCACTTCCTCTGTGCTCTTGCTCCGTCTCCACGGGTACATATTTCATAAGTCCCGAGCGTTGGCTTGGTCTCCGTGGCGATAAATAATAGAGCAGTGATGCATCGTGGGTTGTTAACTCATGCTCACGTAATGGTGAGAAACGTCAGAGAGAATCTTTGATGTATCTGAGCTCATCTGAGGCTCACAGTTGCATGACAGGATCAGTTTGGATCAGACGATGTGCGCGTTATGCTGTACAAGCCTGTGTATGATGTGAGAAACGTGCTAACACATCGACTGTGGGTGTATGACAATAGTACGATGGACTTTTATGTTTTCATTGTTTCTTTATTTGGGAGTGTGACAGCTCTGATATTTGAATACAATTTTGACGTACGATGGACGAGTGAATACGTGTTTGTTAGTAACACACCAGTCTTTTTGTCTTTGTGGTGTTTGCCCGCCTCACGGAAGGCCACGACGCCTCTGAAGAACGCTCTCAGAACAGCCCAGCGGAACGTGGCCACAGGATGAATTCCCATCAGACTGCAGATGAAAGCGTTACGACTGCTTTTCAGAAGCGCTACGATATCCGGCCGCATGTGATCCGTGTTCTTCTCCCGGAAATCCTACGGGACAGAGATCAAGAGTGCAACATTTTACATATCGAGTTTGTGTGTTTAAAACATTGTCGTTTCGTTATTTCATTTCAATAAATCGATTCATCATCATCACTCAATGGTTCACTCTTCACGTGTTATGTACACATCTGATGCTGTGTATGCTTTCTGCACATGTGTGTGTTTGTGATGGGGTGTAGATTTGAGTCTCTCTGCCAACTTGTGCTCCAAATACACTCACGGCCGGGGGGCCAATCTAACCAAACAGATTATACCATAGAATTAGGTCAGTGTGTGCGTGCGTGCGCTTATGTATTAATCCCACACGATCATGTGTTCTCATAAAAAAAGACATCGCCTAAAACAACATCAAAAAAGGATTATGGGCTCTTGACCTTGACGCCATATTTGACCTTCCCAGCGTAGTGTCTGATGATGAACGCCGGCTCCATGACAGCAGGAAACTCGATGTAGCCGCTGCCCTCGTGCTGACGCTTAAATTTATCCAGAAGAGTCTGATTTGTCGCCTGTGGAAAACTACAAACAGACAAAAAGACAAACACAAGAGCTACTTAGTTCCAGAAAAGTAAAGATCGTAATTCAGAATTTCTTGATAAATGATATTGTTGAAATGATTTGATCATGTAGAGGTTAAAGGTGAAGGGGTGACATTTACTTGCACTCTTCATCCAGCAGGTGGAGCAGCGCTGTGGGCTTCTTACTGATGAGATTGATGCAGGCCGTGTTGTCGATGTAGTCGATCATGTGCCAGCTGATTCCCTCTGATCGATATTCCTCCTGCACAGGAAGTAAAAATAATACATTTCATATATAAAAGTGCTTTGTGGGTCAGAAAATAAAAGGATTAAAAATAATAAAATACACCTTTGAACTAAACAAAAAGGTTTATTCTTGTACGGTTTTAATTTAATTGTATTTCTTTTCATTCAGAACTAGATTTAAATCAAGAAACGCATCTGAATGTTTTAGAACAATAATTCAAAATCTAATTTTATTGACTTAAATTTATTTACCTATCCTAGCAGCTAGCAACTTTTAATTACATTTTTGCTGCTTGGTGACCTTTGTTTAAATAAACAAAGTCATTAAATTAAATTTGTTAATTAAAAAGCTTTATTC
Organism: Barbatula barbatula; assembly: GCF_947034865.1. Classification (NCBI taxonomy): domain Eukaryota; kingdom Metazoa; phylum Chordata; class Actinopteri; order Cypriniformes; family Nemacheilidae; genus Barbatula; species Barbatula barbatula. The sequence goes on along the minus strand of NC_136788.1, from coordinate 16,783,378 downwards.
CGCATCGTTTTAAACATAAAATGACAGATTACTTTATGTACTTACTGTATCTGACGTCAAACTGATATTTCCTGCAAACTCGTACCTCACAGCTTAACTCATAAATCAGTATTATAAGGTTTTATTTGAACAGAATTTGGTTTATTTTTAAGAAAAAAAGTTACAGATTGCTGTTCAATATATGTATATATAATAAGTGGAAACACAGTAATGTAAACAAGTCTGAGCTTTTATTAGCACCTATTGTACTATTGCTCTTTTGTATGACATCACTAAATGTTAAAGTAAATAACTTATTATAAGAAGTCAGAGGACGGGTTTTACCGTGTCCGTGTGTTGATCTGTTACAATTGGCAGAGAAATGTATTGAAATAATATAAATGACGGAGCAGTTGGTGCTCCGAGTGTAAATATTGGCCGTGTGGAGAACAGCTGGAGTTCTGCGTATTTGCTTTGGCCACAGTATAATTGTTATAGCATTTGTTGAAATTAGTAACTTGGTATTAGCACCTTTTGTACTATTACTCCTCTATGACATCTCGCTTTATTGCTCCCTGAACTCTCTGTAAGTCGTGTTGGATAAACGTGTCTGCTAAATGACTACATGTAAATGTATCAAGTTTAAACACAAAGTTAAGATAAAAGTCGAGCTGGGAATGAACGGCAGGAGAGTCTGATGTATTATACGGTCTAACACTATACACAAAAACAACACAATGACTCAAAATAACACGCAGACGTCTCTGGCTCTGTAAAACGAAGTGGTACCTGCTCTAGTTTGAAGATGTGCTGGTTGAAATAATGCTGGAGAGTTTCATTGGCAAAGTTGATGCAGAACTGCTCGAAACTGTTGTTCTCATAATCCTCAAAACCGAAGATGTCCAGCACCCCGATAGACAGCATCTACAACACAACACCCCCACTCAACGCTCATGTATGATGAAGTGAAAGCGTTTGTTTTACACACAAGACCTCAGAGCTGATCTCAGTACTGTAAATATTTCTCCGTTATGATTCACAAGCAATTAAATAGTCAATCTAAATATAAATGTTGATAAAAAAGAGAGAATGAGTTTTAACCTTGGATGAATCTTCCAGGTCTTTGTTGTAAAGCAGCGCATGATTGGTGCGAAACACAATCCAGTCGAACAGAGCACAGTACAGGGACTTGGCCATCGAGTCTCGCACCGTACCGGCCTGCAAACACAGATGAATCTCACGTTAAACTCAACGTCCATTTGTCATATTACAAATTTTTCAGTGTTAGTCATTTAACATTTTGCTTTAGGCATCACAATGGTTACAAACTCTCTCATTCACCACAAACAAGATGAATAGTACGAAGCATTTTATATTTCAACACGTATCACAGTAATACTGTTATTGTGAATGGTATTGACCACAATACGTTTTTGAAACTATTACATAATCCTCTGAATTTAAAGCAAGACGACATGTTTTAACAAGAGCAAGAAACAGAACATGTGTGCGATTGGGTTTTGGGGAAACTGTGGTCATTGTGTCACATGTCAAATCGCCCTGAATTTCCATCGATGTCACTTCCTGTGTGTTAGTCACACCTGAAACCTCCATCAGAAGCACGAGAGGCTGGAAAAAAATGTGTTTTTGTATAAACTAATCCCCATCGAGAGCCTTGTGCATGAAGTAAACTAATTTTCAGTGTAGGTGTGTTTAAGGTACATTTGTATTTCCAAAGCAATTGGGCATTTGCACACGTAGCGATGATGTATGTCCGCTTACATTTTTTCACTCGGTGGCTTCAAAACGCACATAGGATTACAATCAACAACACAAGTCTAATTAGCCAAACAACATGTCATACAAGCACAACCAAAAAGGAGAAGCTATCAAAAATATGAAAAAAGGCATGACCACAAAGGCATATAGCAATGTTCAGCTGTAGTGTTGTCATTTCACCGAAATTTGAAAGTTTTCTTACTAAATTCATCGTTATCACTTCAGCGCAATGAGAGTGGAATTGAGATATGTCCCAGATGCATGTACCCCATTGCAGCATTATTCTACCAAGTGTGCGATGAAAAATACTGCAATTACTTAATTTGTGAACAGAAAAAGTAGATCAAGTATTTCTCTCTCTCTCTCCATAAGATCAGAGAGGGAATCAGGTTGTCCGGCCAACTGATTTAAACATCGACCCGCACACACACATCACTACGAGACGACTTAAACCCATAAACCTCCAGCGGCTGCCAAGATCACCACTTACTGAAGCGACACAAGCCAAAACACATAAAAAACCTCTCGCTTTCTGTCCTGTCTGAGGCTGATGAAAGGTTCCTGACATCCTAAGACCAACTGAAATAAGACCTTTGGTCATTTATCCTGCCATGGATGCTGGTTGATACATTTGGTTGATATGTTGCAGTCGTAACATAAATATATAAACGTTAAACGGAAGTTAACTAGTTCACAAACTCAAGTATTTGGTTATGAGTTTATGTGTGTGTTATCCTGTAAAGTTTCTTCTGAGGATGTTTTCTACATCTCACACATGCAGTGTCCAAATTCATGGAACTTCAATCCCGTGTTTAATTTACTTCTCACCTCGGACAGTTTATACGGCACGATCAGTCTCTCTCCCACCGTTACCGTCTTCCGTGTGGTCAGAGCTTCAAAAAGCATCTCCTCCTTCACCTGTTCGTAAAAACACAAGAGCATTATAAACGGCTACACAGAAAGTATAAACTGAAAACACATTCAATCTGTGATGGACAGAACGCTTCATTTTACTGAATAAATGTTTAAGATAAATGACACACAGATGCCAAGAGACGTCAGCCTCCCAAGTTTTACTATAAATGCATAAAAAAGGCATTTCATCATATTTATATAAACCTGTGTGTTTTACTGATAACATGCTTTTCTCCAATATTATCATAAACCTAAACTAAAACATGAAAAAAGAAATGAACTTTGTGACTAAGGGAACCCAAATCTAAACTTTAACAGCATATAATCGTTTAATTCTTGAGCGATAAAAACAAGTTTGAAGTCTGAAATCCCCATCAAGTGCCAGTAAAATCAGTTGTGATGACATTTTCGGTTCTTTAGTGAAGTGCTGCTATACCTCCAGCAGTTCAGACACTATAGGAAGCACTTCTGGGTTACAGATATCGATGGAGTCGTCTCTGTACGTCTTCTTTTTGTAGCGAATGTTCCCCAGGTGTAGGATCGCAGACAGCAAGGAAAAAATCCTGCGGAGATGACAGATCGGTTTATATTCTGTGAGAATGTTTTTTTTTGTAGTACAGAATGTTATTGATTCTCATGTCTGTGGATTGTTACTCACTGTTTTTTGGTGGCCGGAAGGAAGCCGACCATCTCCATGGCCAGCTGGAGTCTCTCAAAGTCATGCTTCAAGTCTTCTCCTTCCACCGAGAAACAGTCCTGCGTGAATGACGACAATTGAACACAACAAACACACAAAAATCTCTCTGAGCACACCAAAAAAAACCTTTAAAAATGCATTTCAATGCCAACAGCATCCCCGATAACAGTTCCAAACGTCCCAAAGCTGTGCAAAGGGCATACTGAATGAGTCGACCGCAGACAAAGAAAAGAGCATCTCCGGTTCAGGTCACGTGACCTCCCTCCAAACCAAAGCCAAGCAATACACACAGCCTACAAACCCACAGACCGACACCAGCGCCAGAACTGATGGATCTCACTCACAGTCACAAACTGACAAACTAAACTAAAACAAAACAAACTACAGCAAGAGAGCAAAGAAAGAGAGGAGAAGCACACGCTGACATGATACTGACCAGCTCAGTGTCACAGTCATTTCCCCAATGATGTCTGTGGACTCTCAATGTTACCTGGAAGGCAGTCAAAGGTGTTAAGAGCCACACACACACACACACACACACACATGATCATCACACATACATATGTGTTACATATATATATATATATATATATATATGGTCTCCATAGACGTACAGTAATGATTTTTAGACCGTACAAACAGCGTATTCTATTCCCTATCCCCTAAACCTAACATCACAAGAAACCTTTGGCAGCTTTTAAAAAATGATCATTTCAGGGTTTTTTCTGGATTTAGCGATTTAGTTCACGGGGACACAGGAAGTGTTCTTGTAAACCATGTTTACGTTGTTATACACGAAAATGTCATTACAAACCAATGCACACAAGCACACACAGACACACATACATGGTCATCATCACACAAACCTCATTCTGACACACACACATCATACACACACACACACACACACACACACACATACATGGTCATCATCACACAAACCTCATTCTGACACACACACATCATAAACACACACAGACACACATACATGCACACATGGTCATCATCACACAAACCTCATACTGACACACACACACATCATAAACACACACACAGACACACATACATGCACACATGGTCATCATCACACAAACCTCATACTGACACACACACACACACACACACACACACACACACAATCATCTCTCTCACACACACACACACACACACACACACACAATCATCTCTCTCACACACACACACACACACACACACTGAGACAGAAAAACACAAAAAAATGTCACACACACATCTTAAACACACACACACACACAGTAACACACACTCACATATTGAAACACACACCTTCATCATAAACACACTCAGCAGAACTGAACACAGATCAGAGTCGAGCTGAAGTTTTACAGCGTGTTTCAGATCCACTGTGACATTTGTTTTGGACGTCTGTAAGATGACGGTCTGTGTGTGTGTGTGTAAGTGCTGACAGACTGTCATCTTAACTGGGTTTCACATGGATCTGTCCAGCCGTTCAGGTCTAAAGCAGACAGCACGCGACTAGCGGCCTGTTCTTTCTGATTTCGGATGCTGCCACAATCACCATGGCAACAGTGGCCCCCGGCAACAGCTTCAGCATCACTGAGCTCTTTGTGTTGCCGGGGATTACAGAGCGTGTTGTTGAGACCAGATGAGCTTTAAGGATGATTTTCTCCTCAGTTTTTTTTTATTTCAGAAACATTTAGGAGTAAATGAATCAACGCACTGTAAACGTCTACAGTGAGCACGCCCGTAAATCAAACCACATTTACATTTACGCATTTTATACTACATGCTTTTATTCTTGCAAAAGATTACAAAACAAAGGCTTTATTGTAAATGACGAGATGTACCTGGTTGAGGTAATGATATTCTTCAGGTTTGAGCAGATGAAAAGATTTTCTCTCTTCTTCACTCGCTCCAGCCAACAGGTAATAAAACACATGATAGTTTCTGCGTGACAGAGTCAAATCAATTCAGTCCTCATGCTATTGAATTTACACAAACTTCATTCTCAAACCCATTTCATTCTGTTAAACCTGCTGTTTTTAAAGCTAAAGTAAAGCACTCAACAATAACAATTTAACACGTTTTACAAGTACAGAATATATTGTCTGATGTGACGTACCTCTCATTGTGCTCTTGGTAAACTAGTCTGGACTTTTCCAAAAGATACTTTTCCACATATGCTCTGAAACATAAGGCATATAAAATGATATATATTTATATACTCTGTACACACACACGACAATATGAAAGTTTGCATATATGTGCATCTTATATAATATATATAACGTAATGTTCAGGTTTTGGAGCTAAAGAAAGTGTCTTACCCTCTCACAGTTCCACTCTCTTGATAATTGACTTGAATAAATTTGCCAAAGCGACTGGAATTATTATTATGGGCTGTTTTGGCATTTCCAAACGCCTGAGGAGACAAAAACACAAATTCAATTTAGACACATACAGTGAAACAACAACACGCATACAACACAAACATGGCATCTAGTATTCACTTCAGAAATAATCATGTCCACAATTATTCAATTATAAATTAGTATTGAAAGTATTTGAAAAGTTTTACTTGTCTGCATGCGAATTATAATAGTTAAAATCTTCCTTTCTGTGGTTTAATTGTCACCATGTTTCGTGTGAGATTCACTCGTTGAAAAAGGAGAAAAGGTTTTCATGCTAAAGCTGAATCCCATCATCTGCTCAATCACCCCGACCCAGCAGGACCGTTTCCATTCAAACTTTATGATGTGGAACAGCGAGTCTGTCCTGCTAAAACACTCGACGTGCTGCTTACACTACACGTCATGCAGAAAAAAAACACGTTTCGGTCGACACAACGCTTTGAGACAGAATCAAGCTGGAGAATTCAGGGTTTCAGAGTCTACGGTGTTGACATGCCATTTGGAGGCTGAAATATTAAAGCTGCCTTTGTTATGACATCATAAGCCACGCCCCTGGCGATGGAGAGGTGGTGAAGGTGAAGGATAAACACAGACTGCACCACATGAAGTGTGTGTGTGTGGCTTAACTTTGATTTATGTCAAAAAATGTGTGAACATGAAGTTGAACGGAAGTGTGAACTCTCAGGGGCACCGCCGGGAGGTGTAAGGAGAAGTGGACAATCTGGAGATCCTTTCAGGCCACCCTGACATGCATTACAATGCTGAAATTCAACACCTAAAACGTGTACTTGCCATTGGCTTCTTACAATATTCTGATGTAGTATGCTTCACTGAATGATTCGGTCAACCCTGTTACAGAACCCTGAGAGTTTATTCTCTCTGTATTAATCTGATGTTGAGATGTGAAGCAGAGACCCCGGAGCCGTTTCCAAATCTACTGTTAACAACACACAACATCACAATATCACTCGGAAAGATTCAACCCCGCTCGGGTTAAATGAGGGTGACGGAGAGGACAGACGCTGGCTGGTTAATAACCGTCACAGCTTCAGGGTAAAGATCACCAGGTTTCTCTCCATGACTTTATTAAGATGCCCTATTAGACTTCAGTCACACGAACACACATGCTTCACTTACACCATACAAGTGTGTGGCAATCTACAATTTTAAAAAGGCTATTTCAACCAAAAATTACAATTCTGTCTTCATTTACGCATCCTCATGTCATCGTTTATTTCTCCTGCAGAACACAAAAGAAGATATTATGAAGACAACATTGCACCCCATTGACTTCCATTGTATGAACACAAAAGAACACTGAGACATTGCTCAAAAATCTTCCCTTGTGATCCATTGAAGAAAGACTCACGTGCAAGTTTACAACCACATGAGGGACAATCAATGGATATTTTTGTGTCCCTTTAAGAGCTAGTCTCAGCCTCGGACATTACAGACCGTTGGCTATACAATATGACCAAACAATATACAAAACATTTAAAATAAATATTCAGCTGAAATATTGCATGAATAAAATAAATTCTTTAAAAACACCAAGAAAAGGATTTGTCATTGAGGTATTGATTTTAAACACGTTCTAGTGCACACTAACACAACACAACTGTCAAACAAACGCACAGGAGACATTCACTTTAATAGTTTTATACATCTGCAGTGACATTTCTAGCCTTTCTGTTTTAGTGTTGTTTTAGAGACAGAGAGATATAATCTGAATGTAATGTATTATGTACTACAAACTGAAAACACATTTTATATCCAGCGGCGGTACAGCTAATGCTAATCACGTTAGCTGCCTAATTAAACAACAAAAGCACAACTCGGATGCGCGACCGCGCCAGCGGACACGAGCGGTGAGGATCAGCACACGTTTCACAGTTCATGTACCCGCAGGCAGAAGTTCACCTTTATAAAGATTCTAGATGCACTGCATTGTCACAAAACAGATCTAGCACATGAAGCTAGTCAAAAACACAATTTGGCGAAAAAGCAAATAAATGCTGTAAAAATGGGTCAAAAACCACGAAGGAGCAAGACAACGACGGAAAAGTATAAAACATCAACACTATCATTAAAATAGGACATTTACTATAGTCAGAGTCCATTAAGGAAAGTCGTGTCACTCGGCGGCCATCTTTGCAACGCGCAAAAAGACGTGAATGGGAATACTGATATTTCTACAATCGCCGGCTAAAATCCTAATTAAACGACATTTTTAAAAACAACATTTAAAAATGACATAAAAGGAAGGAATCAAATGTTATGGTACAGTTTGTGTTAAAAACATAATCTTTTATGTTGCTTTAGATACTAGGCATGTGAAAAGCTTAGCTAGGGTGGCCATGTTGAGTGTTGTGTTGCGCAATCATTTCAATGGCAGTGACGCATCTTGTTAATATTAATATCTTTGCTGTAGTCCAGTGTAGAAGTAAATACTACACTTTGTTAATGTATACTATAGTATTCTCAGTAGTAGTATCAACTAATGTGAACTGATCCTATTAACTATAGTAAGTATCTAGGATTTCTATTAGTTTTCTATAGTATATAGTTACTAAAGTATACCACAGTACTCCACTAATATTGTTTCATCAACAGGTTCTTTGAAGATGTTCTGAATGAGAGCCAGACACAACAAAAGCTCATTCACACACAGTGTTTGAATTACAGTTAGCATCATTCATATCAACAGCAGGTGTCATGAGAACAGGTAACAGCATGCAGGTGACAGATACAGGTGTCGGTGAGGTTTTAAAAGCACTCTGTTCAGACCCGAGCCGCTACAGATCACACTATGTGTCTAACACACAAACACATCTTAAAGGTTTCCAGCAAGAGCTGTGACGTAATCTTCTCTACAAAGCAACAGAGAGCGTTTTAGTGTGGACTTCTAAAATAAATATATAGTTAAAATATTACTGCAGAAATCGTGTGGATCCTACAATGCAGATCAAACGACGTTTAAAGGTCCAGTGCATGAAATGTATTGACATCTAGTGGTGAGGTTGCGCATTGCAACCAATGGTTGACTCCGCCCCTCCCTTTCGAAGCACTACGCTGGCTGACACAGAACTAAAAGGTCGTCACGTTTTCGCTTCTCTACCGAAGGAGATCACGTATTTACGAAATGCGTTCTCTAGAGCAGTTTATCCGTTTAGGGCTACTGTAGAAACAACATGGCGAATTCAATGTAAGGGGCCCGTGGTGTATGTAGATAGAAAGAGCTCATTCTAAGATAATAAGCATTTCGCTTCATTGTGTGAACTTTATACACCTCTGAACACATAGTTAAGTGTATTATATGGCATTTCTGTCAATAGATCCTCCCGCAAAAATGACACACTGGACCTTTAAAACATTAATGAAAGGAAACACAGGACACGGGCGGAAAAGGTAAAGTGATCGAGACTTTAAATAGAAACGACCCCTCAACACTTTACTTTCTAATGACGCTGCGCTCTGATTGGTTTGAGGATAAGAACCCTTCATGTAGGCTGAAAGATTCACACACGTACACACGCCATCACTTGCAGACACAATACACAGAGAGAGAGAGAGACATGTTGTTACGCTGATGCACACACACATTTTTCTTTCACACTATCTCTTACACACAAAGCAGAAATCGGTTTAGTTGCTATTTCTAGACGCTGCGAGCGAGTGAATGTGCTGGAGGAGAATGTTGGGTAAAGTGGAGCACAGAAATGTCCGTGTGTTTGCATGTGTCGGGTTTATTCAATGCAGAACAGCATCTCATTATAACAACAAAAACTATACACTGTAAATAATCGCACACGGCTGTTTTATTTCCTCACGTTTTTTCTGGATACAATCAAACATTCATCATCTGTCAAACACTCTGTTTGAACAACCGAACATAAATACAACGTCATTTAAACTCAAGTTTAGCGCATGTAAGATTCGTGAGACTCTTTACAGACATTAAACGCACACATGCAGTCGGTGGTGTCACGACTCATTCACTGTATATAGGTCAACACACATACACATCTAATATGCAAACACACAGGTGTGCGCACACACACACACACACACACACACACACACAAAGACTTTGCATTATTTTGCCTTGAGCTAAAACTGACATTTACTGCACGTATGAACTGACTCACAGTTTAAGGTCAGTCATGCAGCTTTGAATGTGAGATACACAACCTGATTTTCTTTCTGCATTTCAGAATATGTGTTTATATACAGTACATATATATATAATATAATCGTCAGTTTTGGCCTTCATCTATTACAAAAACAGATGTGTTGTTCACAAAGATGTGGTGGATGATATATAATCGCAGCGATTTGTACCATCATCAAAAATTCTGATCTCATTTGAGCCGCTCTGCAGATGAAACTCAATCTCTCAGATTCCCTAAAGACAAAGAGACAGACATCCACACCTTCTTGATTTTCCATGTCTGTTCATCCATCATAACGTATTTCTCATTTCGGCATTTGCTTTTCTACAAAACCCGCAAATGAGGAACAAGAGTCAACAGCATTAAAGCATCACAATATTAAACAACAGTTTTAAAAGTAGAAGTGAAGCTGGAGCAGAAATGGAGAAAGAGGAACTTTTTTTAATAGTGTTTTTTAGGAAGTGCTTTTGTTCGTTTAAGCTTGTGGTTTACACGACTGCTCACAACAACAGTGAATCAGCAGATGAATTACACATCATTTTAAAAGGAACAGTTCACCCAAACATGTTTTATTTGATCGTTTATTCACCCTCATGTCATTTCCACCAGAACACAATAGAATGTTGAGAATCAAACAACACTCCATTGACTTTCATTCTATGACCGCTGACGCATTTCTCAAAATATCTTCTTTTGTGTTCTTCAGAGGAAAGCATGTCTGTACAAGACGTCTGCATCTAGTGTTTCTCAGTGAAGGGTTATCTCATGAATCTGCTTGTGTCTGGTCATGCGGGCTGAACATTTGGTTGTGCTGGTGTTGGTGAGCTATGGTAAGTGCCACCTACACAACACACACACAAACAAACAAAAATGGACCCAACGTGAGCTGACGGGAAAGGTAAACGCAACTCGAAACAATCATCCATCACTTGTGTCAGCCGTGTTTCGCATACATGCATTGAGACAACATTACAGACATGTTTTATGGGTCAGTATTAACTAGAGTAAACTGTGGGACATTGTAGTTTTCTGTAGTATTAACTTTAGTAAATCGGTAAACTAGTAAATGATGTAGTACACTTCATGCAAGGATACTACTAAACTAGTAAATTCCATTTCACTTGGAAATGCGTCAGAATAGGAAAGTAAAAAGAATCCCAACTTCTGGTTGACGGGACTTTATTTGCTATAGTAAATTGTCAAAAATACTGTAGTATTCTGTAAAATGGACTATAGTGAATTGGCAAACTGTAGTAAATACGGTTATATACTTGAGTGTATTTTTACCATAGTAAAAATCTAGATAAAATGTAATGTATAGGATAGTATTTTTTAATGTGGGTGATAAATATTCTGTTCTATTGCTTAAAATCTTCAAGATAAATGTGTCGTGAAAACCGTTCTCATCTCTTGACTTCAATCATTGGCTTTTTGTCATTTGCACAAACTTGATTGTGATTCTTTTAACAGCAGGTCATGACAACAGAGTACAGACAGGAAGTCCTGCAGATTTCAGCTTCCTGTCTGTCCAGCCAAACACACAAACTCAGACTGAACTGAAGTAAAGAAGAGCTTCATCCAGTCGACTTCTGCCAAACAGCACAATTATGACTTTTATTCAGTACACGATGTACAGAAGATCACGAACAGAGAGAGACGTGTGGGTGTGATACACTTCACAGATGTTCTGCGTCTTATCTAACACAAGACAATCCTCACGCTCTTATAATCTCACCGCCATCTAAATACCTTCTGAGGGAATAAAACAAATATGAAACCCAACTGAGAACTCCATGAGCGACAAAAGAGCAACGTCTGAGCAGTAATGGAGTTCAGGATCTCGAGTTCTCACAATCTTTTATTTGTCTTACCACACATTTCCAACCATCAGTCATCGGGACAAACCTCAGCACTTTAATCCTTTGAAGTTAACACTTCATGACGGGCTTTTACAAACGCACATGCATGCGGAGACCTTGAAATAATGTGGCACTCCTGCAGGCCGGAGACGACAACATCCATCAACATCTCAGAAACAGCCATTAACATACATCCAGAGACTGATGTGACCTCGAAATAATAATAATAATAATACATCTCACTGCGGTCTAAAAGAATCCACTGAGATTATAAAGAGATGGGATTTTTCTTTCTTGTGGTTTTAAAGTGTTTTAGTGCAGATGGATCAGAAGCGCTAACTAGTTTCCAGGCCTTTTAACACAAAAACTACCTGAAGGAAAGCATTTATCTCAAGAGCCGGAGATGGAATGGTCCCGGAGGACTCTGTCAACAGAATGACATCTGGATTTAAACCATCTGTTGGCCTCCGGAGGGACCACACGACCCTAACCAACACACACGACACAAAGAAGAGACACAAAGACGACTGCTGGAGACCACCGTGTGTCTCGCTCCATGAGACCCCTGGACTCAACAGGGTCAAACTATAGAACAACAACTTCTACATACATCAAACCAGTCAAAAAAACAACACTAAAAACATTTGCAAAGACAAAGGTGGAAGTATAAGATTTCTTATAAGTTCTTTAACTTTAAACAGTTAACATGACACACCGATAATTTGTGTGTGTGCGTGTGAGGGAGAGAGAGAGAGAGAGAGAATAAGTTTGTTTGAGAGTGTATGTTTGTGTATTTGCACGTGTGTGTATGAGAGAGAAAGGGAGAGAGAGAGGAAATGTGTTTGTGAAATGTGTGTGTTGTAATCGGTAAGACAAACAGTCTTGTATAGCAGTAGTAATATGACATCATGACAATCTGAACTGATGTTGAGTGTGTGTGTGTGTGTGTGTGTGTGTGGTGTGTGTGTATGTGTATGTACAGGTTCTCTCATGTGTAAAATGTCAGCGTGTTTCATCCTCAGCTGTCAGGAGAGTGTGTCAGGTCAACACAACATCAAACATGTCCGGAGTACACAACCAAAATTCAGTGAAGTTAGTTAAGTGTCGGTTAAGTTCCTGGTGAAGACTTGAACTGGGAACGTCCCACTAATGAGAAAATCTCTAATGTAAACTACAGTTACCGCGGTAAATTCACCATCAGACTCAATAACAGCTTCAGTTTCACTAAATCATTGCTGTAATTCAGCAGCATAATCCTCCTGATCTCTGATGGATGTGACGGTCAAGTGTGTGTTAAATCTGAAACTGTCGGCATGCATGTCTGACAAACACCATCCTCTGCTGGCAAGACAAGAAGATCGAGAGTTACTTATTCTGTCTGGTATGTGTTTAAATATCCACACACACAGCCCATGAGTGTGTGACATCACAAACACAAACAGAACGGTTCTCATGTGTTAAAATAGATTTCATAGCTGTACTAAGACCAAATGTCACATGTCTGAGATCTGAATAACTTCACCATTATTTACCATTTAAATAGATTTCCTTGTCTGGAACGACACAAACACGACATCACATCTAAAGTCTTGGTCTTTTTTTCACACGTACAAAACACCAAATACACCCACAGTCGGAACACAGAAATTCCCATCGGATGACGCTAGAACTGCCCCGTCTAAATGACCAATCACGTCACGGCACAAACGAGTCATGAACCATTGCAAACCCTTACAAGAGCATGATGGGAATTCTGCTCTGAATCATCAAAAAATGTTGGACCCTTGAATAAAACAACAGCTTCAGATGGCAAAGCCTGGAGAGAACGGTGATCCTCAATGAAAGACTAACCCGAGGGTCTGGACCTCTACACGCTCTTACATATGAGAGCCAGTGTTGTGTCAGTGTCAGTTTTCATAAACAATGAGTGACAGATAATTCAGTTTTATTATCCACCTCAGGGCTAAAGGGAGCAAAGCCAAGAAAACTGAAGATGTCTGACAGATTGTTGAGTTTTAGAGTATGTCGGGTGAATATTTCAAGTAGATCTTCTTTTGAAATGCAAAGTAATCCTAAATGTGTTTCACGTTCTTCCAAACGTAAATAAAAATCTGTTGTGGCATTGCGCTACACGCTAGCCATCCGCCATATTGGAACAGTCAAATTTGTACGACCATATTTGAAAACGTATTGGTGGCTTATGCTTTAACAATGTAAGCAACAATTAAATATGCTCAAGTTTCATGTTGCGGTGAAATAACTACTAGCCTCACCTCCAGAACAGGCCCGGCTCCAAGTATGATCTGCTCGACGCCGCTAGCAAAGCCCTTCTGACTGAGCGCCGTCAGGTGATGGATCAGAAAGTTCGTGCTTTGAGTCTTTCCTGATCCGCTCTCTCCCGAGATGACGATACACTGGTCCCTCTTCCTCTGGAGCATGGTGTGGTACGCCACGTCGGCCACCGCGTAAATGTGCGGCTCCAGCTTCCCGAGCCGGTGGTTATCGTACATTTTGACGTATTTGGGGTTATAGATGGGCAGGAACTGGAAAGGATTGACGACGATCAGAATCTCACCCACATACGTGTAGATCTTCTCCTGCCTGAAGCGTCCACGGAGGTTCTCGAGCAGCATCCGCTCGTTCAGGTCCGGGAGGGCGCAGAGGTCGGCCACGTACTGTCCAGCGGGCGGCTGAGGGAGGAGACCGCGCTCCACCATACGCCTCCTCTCCTCCGTCACCCGCAGCCACATCTGCAGGCTTCCGTAGTGGATGGATCCGTCCACGTTTTTCTCCCTCAGGAGGAAGCGATAATCTTCTCCACCCAGCCGGTTCTCCAGAGCCATACGGGGCCACAGCATCATGCGCTGTACCGGACTGTCGTTCGGGTTCAGGATCCATTCCTCACCTCCGAACTCCTTGACCTCAGCTAACACGTAGAGCCGAGCACGGTCCAGCTGCAGCCGATCGATGACCTGCTCGATGACCTCGGCTGCGGATGTGACCTTCCGAGCGGTGATGGGGCAGTAGATGGTGCCCTCGGACAGCGCGCCTGGGTAAATGCGCAAGGTGAACTCAGAGTCTTCGTAACGGCGACGCCCTCCGGCGTCATGGCAACTCATGATGGGGCAGCAGCTCCCATGGGCACGAGACGTTCCGCCAACACACAACTCACGCGATGGATTCAAGACATTCCACCTGGGGAAAGAGAGAAAACTGTGATTGTCTTTTATTCACCCTGTGTTTAGTGGGACACAAAAGAAGATATTTTGAGAAATGTATCCATGGTTTTGTTTTCATACAATGAAAGTCAATGGGGTTCCATGATGGTTGATTACTAATATTGTTAAAAAAAGATTTGACATGACATTAATAAACGATGAAAGAATGTTCTATTTTTGGGAAACCTATTGCTTTAAATATTGTTTAGTACATGTCTTTCATATTGGGAACTCAAGGCCTCGCAATTTGACATCTGACGAGCTGGAACAACTGCGCAAAATATGTTTATCCTACAATAATCTGGTTAACAGTGCACAAGAGACTCTGGATCTTCAGCGGAGAATGTTTGACATGCCTTGCAAATGCATACACGGCCGTCCACATTCCACTTCTGTCAGTCACAATAACACTATGTGCAAACCTAAAGGGCCTGAATTACAGAATGTCGTAGCGTTGGGGTTCATTTCAATCCGCACAATTTCATGTGTGCCTCATTTCTCATCTTCAAACTGTATGACATCATATCCTGGTGTGAAACCGGCTATATAGGATATCAGAAAGAGCTTAACTGAGTAAAGCCGGGATCCGTAACATAAACCTCCAACAAACATCTTCTGTTCCACACAACAAAACGCTGGTATTCCACAGGTATGACGGCTTACAACAACACAAGACAATGAGAAGAGCCCATCAGTCATTCATCTCTCTCTGTGTGTGTGTGAAGGACGCCAGCACAATGCTCTCTATCTGTCATTCAGCTCTATTTAATTCATCCGCTCTTTTTTCTGCTCTTGTTTCCTGTTGTGTCCGCTGGCTTGAGTCCAGCTCTTCCAGGTGTGCAGACAGACACAGCCGTTCAAAACAAACCCTTCTCTCTCTCTCTCTCTCTCTCTCTTCTGGGGGTCTGTCTGGGATAGTAGACCATCTTGGCTACTTAATCTATAAGCACTGAAGACCCAGACAGGGACGATTAAAGTCTTTTGAAATTGTGTGATGTTGCCACTGTTTGTGTAACTAGTGATGAAAGACAACGAGAGAGTGTGTGTATACAATAGTGTGTGTTTGTTAGACAACGAGAGCGCGAGCAGCGGTCCGACTCTGGTCTATTAATGCTTTTCAGCGTTAAATCAAAACCTCCTTAAACACACTTGACAGGACAAACACAGCCCTCAGAGTACTCCAGTATCCCATGATGCCTCACGTCTCTTCATGACTCTGACAGCTCTGTCGGAGGGTAATATTTCCCCTTAACCAATAAAAATGACTGACAGAACGTAATGAAGTGCAGTGTAGCTCCGGAGCGGATAACACACACGTGCTTCGACATTCCTCGCGCTTTTCCAGGGATTTTTACGGACCGTCTGTGCACCGGGAAAAAGTGTTTTCATAATGAAGACAGATTTACGACTTTCACTTACAGGACAGAAGTTAAGTAGATAAGCGTTGTGCGTAATAAACAATTCTCAACAAAAAAATCCATAATGACACAATCATGATGTCCATCACTTTCTACATCACCAGATCAAAAAAGCAGTCAGCCGATTGGTCGCTTATAATAACCTCTCCGGGCGGCCGGAGAGAATGATTGGGGTCAGGGTCAAAGGTCAGCCTAAGGAGCTGTGGGGGCATATTTGCTCAGGTCGTGACAGGTTTCAGCATCCCAGCGTTCCCTCCGAGCAGCCAATCGGAGGACGGCACGAGGGTCGCCCCGACCAACAGAAGCGCTGGAGACGCATCACGCTTCCCTTTACGAAACACACATCAGGTGAGCAGGAAGGGTGTGACCATCAATCTGTCATTCCGCGGACGACACAATGGCGAGCATCTTTTTTAAAAGCGCAGGAGTGGAAAGTGTTGAAAAAATAAAGCGGCTCACAGAACAACAGGTTTTGTGATGGACGCGGTGTGTTCACCTGCAGAAACAAACGGTCACAGGTGACCTGGAAAATATGAGCTGTGCCGGAAACGGAGTCACAGATGAGATCTCTTTAACAACTCAATTATTGCTCCAAGACATCAATTAGATTAAATGGAGAGCAAATGGAAGTGCAAGTCTCATCTGCGTCTCAGAGAAAAAGAGTCAGAAATGTCTCGGTCATGAGAGTTTGAGAAGAGACGTCAACAATGGGTCAAACTGAGCTCAGATGTGTCTCGTCTGCAATCAAAAGTCAATATTAGTGAGGATCTCAATATGAACTCAAATATTTCTCATCACATTTATCCAAAGCCCGATTTTCTCACCTCTACGGTTTTACGTTTGCATCAAACATCAAACAAGAATCTGATTTTCTTACACACCTCGTGCATTAATGCTGGTGCACACAAGCCTTGGCCTCCAAACAGCCTGAACTCTCAAGATCAAGTTATCTTATCTGACCTCAGATCAGTCACGTGACACATACACTTACCCTTTGACCTGCAGGGTAGCGACAGGCATGAACAAGACTTCAGATACTCCGAGAGGTGAAACTGAACTCAGGTTCAACTTCAGTATATCAGTGGTGGGACTCCTGAAAGTCCCATGGTAGTGGAGAGACTCGGGGTCAGTCCGTCTGCGCAGACCTCGTGCATCAAGCCTTCAGGTGGCTCTCTGAGAAACAGCTCCGGATATCAGTCTGACATTCCACAGCGTGCGAAAAACGCAAATACCACTACGAGCTCTCGGCGGCTGTCACCCGGCACGCGTCTATGGAGACCCCGCTCTCTGCGGTTTGATCCTTATAAGGTGAGGAAGCAGAAGAGCCTCGGCATGAAAGTACCCGCCTCCATCAGAAGCTTCTGAAAACACGGAGCTCACACGTCTCCATGTGAGAAAGCACATGCACGAGAGAAGGACACGTGTGTATGTTAGACACAGACGCTCTTCTGCTGTTGTTCTAGACTGCCGCCCCGCCTCTGAACGCTCAGTCCAGACGCATGTGGAAGCGTGTGTGTGTTTGTGTGTGAGGTTTGGCAGCTGCAGCTGAGAGGGGGTGGAGGAAATGCGACCAGGGGGAGGGGAGAGAGGGCTGTTTTTTCCTGAAATGCGATCTAAGAGAGAGAGAGCATCATATGGCCATACACAAGATGCGGAAGGGGACAAAGAAAGGAAGAGAGGAACAGATTTGAGAACAGCAGCTCTTCTCTAATGGATAAACCTACTGCACGTCCTCATAACACACTGCACCAATGCAGGAGAACATGCAACCAAAGGATGTCAGTGTTAGCATGTGTGTGTCATTTCACTTCCTCTACTAAAATTATGGAAGATCCCACTTCTGTCTAAGAACCTAGTGAGCTACCGATTAACTCAATACCATTGTATACTATAATATAATACCACAGTGTTTTTAAACGTTAACTTAACATAGTAAATATTAAAGTATACAACAGTATTTTCTACAGTTTTTCAATTCACTACAGGTAATACTACAGAATAGTATACATTAACAAGTACACATTGGTACGTAGTATACGTTATGTGAATTAAATACACTACAATATACCATAGTATATTGTACACCAGTTTACACCAGTAACTATTAAAGGCGGGATCCTATAGGACTAAAGGCAACGGTGTTTCATGCATTTTGACTTCTTTACACTGTTAAACGTACTGGCTTCTCATGCTTAACATGGTCAACTTGTCCAAAAACGAACTTGTTTCGGAAAGTCTGGATCCCTGTGTCGTAACAGGGATCCTATTCCTTTTATTGGGCAATTCTCTTTCGCTTCTATAAATGTGCTCGCTTTAAAGTGTACTACAGTATAGTATACTACTCATGAGGTTTAGACAGTACCTTGAGACACGAGAGAGGCTACAATCAGCAAATGTGCTTATTTCCGTTTCTTTGCAGAATACGGTGCATGTTTTGGTCTCGTTTTAGTCAAGATATAAGACGACATCATTAAACATTCTTGAAAGAGAAGACGAATACAGAATAACGTGAAACAAGTTAAATATAACTTGTAAAAAACATGCAAAGTAATGCATGATGGCAGATGAGTTTTGGGAAATAGCAGCTATAAATAGACATTTGAAATGAAATGTTTTTTTATTGTGCATTCAAATTAATAATATCAATCAAACTGCAGTTGGTTTGTTTTGATTTACGCCATAATAACAAAAATACAGCTGACTAACATAATACAACACAATAAAAACATTTTATCAAATAAAACAGATTTTTCTAATTTTGGAACCAAACTCTTCAAATTATTTGAATAATTTCACAAATATTTTATATTTTATCAAAAATATTGAATAATTGTCCAGTTGTTTGTTGTTCTAAAGCGTATTTTCGTAAAGCCCCACGTGACATAAATACTGTAGTGTACTTTACTTGAAGTTCACTATAACATCTATAAAGACAGTCTGCATGCCTTCAATGTTGAACTTTTCCCCTAACATTATTAACTGCAACATAAACAACAGTCGCACTCTTTTTGCAACTGTAGAGAGACTAACAAAACCACTGAGTCAAGTTCCCTGGGAAATGTGTCTGATGACAAATGCAATGAGTTTGCATCTTTTTTCCTTGAGAAGATCAATAATATCAGAATGGAAATCAGCAAAGCTCCATGCGGCAGTCAGGTCATCAGAACTTTATCTGAATTTCAGACAATTTAGCACAAAACCATGGAAGAAACAGAACATCATCTTAAAGCATCAACTTGCAGGCTTGACACACTCCCCACATCCATTTTCAAAAGAGTGTTTAAGTGTTTGGAAGCAGATCTCCTAAAAAAAGTAAATACCTCACTGATTTCACCAGTCCCTAAAAACTGCAATTGTCAATCATCTACTAAAAAAAGAGCAATCTATCCTAACCAATCCTTTCTGTCTAACTACAGACCAATATCAAATCTTCATTTTATAGGCAAGATCACCGAAAAGGTTGTCTTCAGTCAGCTGACCTAATACTTAAATAATTCTCTAATTCTCTCAAATGGCTACCTGGACAATTATCAATCTGGTTTTGGTTAGCATCACAGCACGGAGACTAAAGATAATAAATGATATTCGATTGAATTCTGATTCAGGCAAAATATCAGTTCTTGTATTACTAGATCTCATTGCTACCTTTGACACGGTAGATCACACCATACTCCTACATAGGCTGGAAAACTGGGTAGGGCTTTCTGGGTTGGTCCTTAAATGGTTCAGGTCATACCCTAAAGGGAGAGGTTACAATGTGTGAACATGGGCAACCATAAATCAGACTGGACACCCATAACTTGTGGTGTTCCACAGGGCTCAATTCTTGCCCCACTAATCTTCAATTTGTGTATGCTGCACTTGGCCAAATAATACAAAAGTAACTTTTAAAATTGCTTACCACAGCTATCCAGAAGACACTCAGATCTACATACAGCCCTCTCATTCAATGACTACAGGCCTATTGACTCTCTGTGCCAGTGCATTGATGAAATTAACAGCTTGATGTGTCAAAACTTCCTTCGGTTAAATAAAGACAAAAATGAAGTCATTGTGTTTGTTAAAAAGGATGAAACTAACTAGGTAAACACATACATTGATTTAAGAGATATAAAGACACAAAGTCAGGTAAAAATCTTGTTGTCATTTTACAGTCTGACCTTAGTTCCAGCAGTCATGTCAAAGCAATAAGCAAATAAGCGTACTACCATCTCAGAAAACGTAGCCAGAATCAGATGTTTTGTCTCACACCAAGATTTAGACAAACTAGTTCATGCTTTCATGACCAGCAGGATGGATTACTGTAATGGACTTCTTACAGATCTTCCCAAAAAAAACCATCAGACAGCTACTTTTAATTCCAGTTTAAAAACACACTTGTTTAGCTGGGAATAAACAAACTGAGCACTGTGCTGGTTTACATCAACTGCACTTCTATTTCTCATTTATTTTTTATAAATACACTCACATTTTAATCAATTTTACTGCTGTTTTATTGTTCCTTAAAATCTAAAGTTTTATTTGTGATCTTAAATCATTTGCTTTTTAAAGATACGTCTTTTCTCTTTATCAATAGTTTTATGTAAAGCACTTTGAAATGCCCTTGTGTATGAAATGTGCTATATAAATAAACCTGCCTTGCCTTACTATATACTTTAGTTAACTGTAGTAAAATTCAGAGATGCTATTGTGTTTTTAACCTTATTATAGTAAACATTACAGTACACTACATTATTTACCAGTTTATCAATTTGAGTATACTAGAAGTGATTTTACTATACAAGTACTTGCTAAAATAACTACAATATGCTACGGTCTACAACTATTTACTGCAGTTTACTATAATAAATACTATAGGGTTAAGGGTGGCTGCTTTGTAACGATGCAAAGTTGAGAAAAGCACTAAATACAAATATCAAAATATTGATAAAAGCAGTTTTACAAAACAAAAAGTCTCTTATGAGGTAAACACATGTCAAAGCAGTCAGATATGAGGTTGAATTTCAGTTTAGATGCTTACAGCTTAGAAGCCGCCTGTTAAGACAGTCGACGTCTCACTTGGTTTTGAGTAAATTGTCTCTTGTATTATAAAGCTCTTTCAAACGTGTCTTATTATTAAACGTCCGGATGCAAAGCTAAAACAACATCCCATCAAATTAGAAGACCCACCCGGTCCACCCCGCCCATGCTGCTGGGAATTACTGGATCAATAATGACAGAATAATATCAGTCCATTAGTCTACACTTACTGGAAATGCACACACGGGGTCTCCAGGGAGATTCTAACCGTGATGCTGCAGACGCTACACATGAGAAAAATATTCACAGTCTGAATCAAACAGTGTTTATAACTGATTTTAAACACCATGAATGCTCCACTATCATACAGATAAACATGTTTGCTAATTTACAAGCCAATGAAGGTTGCCATGTGGTTGCTAGGGTCATTTGGATGATTTCCATCATAGCTGTGTATGTCTAAAAAAAGGTTTTGAAAAAATATGTTTTTAATTTGAAATGAACTGAAACTAATTTCAGTTCATTTCTTGGACCCTGATTGGTTCTCATAGTTGAATTCCGACCCTCGGCAAACTTTTGTTTTTGAGTTTCTATAGACCTCTCAAGCACCAGTTGTGACGTGTCGGTTTCTATTGCGTCCGGGCGGCCCACACCTGTCTTTAAATCCAGATAACCTCTGCTTTGATCTGTAATTCGCTGTTTCGTCAATAACGTTTGTATAGAACGAACCGTCAAAGCCAGAGTAATGCAAGGTGACACATACAGCCGATCTTTTTAAAAGAAGTTTTATTTTTATTCAACAATAAGGAAACTAAGCAGCTTAACATCACAATGACTGATGCTTGACAAGATGTGAAGCTTAAAGCACATGTAACAATGATTGTGCCGGTTTGATTTCCTCACCCGCGCGCTACATGCTGAGACGTGTCCGACTTTCTTCGATTCGCAGTGAGGGTCTGACGTTATTGAAGTTGTTTCTGCATGCAGCATTTTATTGGTTAAAAAGAAGAAAACAGCTCAGGATTGGATAATATGTGCAACTTTTACTAAAAATGTTATGAAACTAAATGCAGCTGACGCTCAACGATTATTTAAGAACAAACATGGTTTGGTTTGACAAATTCTGACCACATTTGTACCAACAGCTGAAAAAGGTACAAAATATTAATTTATCCGACAAACATCTATTCATTGTTATAATAATTGGGTTGCTAATGGCCGATATATAAAAAAACATATTGTGATAATTCTACACATATGGTAAATAATTCACCACACGTTTACAAACTCTCTCTGCTTCCCTACTTTAGTATTTTGAGTGTGAATAATAGACCAATATAAGGAGAGAAAACACTAAATTAAAGATGAATTTGACTAAAATAGAATAAAAATATATTTCAATCGATATTGTGATAATACAATCGCGGTACACCACAACTTTAATAAATGCATTTAGATCAATCTGTACTGAATTTTTTGGACAGTCCCTAACATTGACATTGCATTGAAAGTTCACAAGCGAGCCACAGATGTACAACATGTACTGCTCGGCTGACCTCTGACCCGCTAAAGCTCTGTGAATATGGGTTGAAAATGTCTTCAGAGGTTTAATGAGGGCGGACGTACGTGTCTCTGAGCTCCAGCGTGTGCAAGGGCACAGAAAGATGTAAAACACCAGTCCTACAGCCAAACTAAAATAGAAGAAGGTTTCACATCATTACAGCCGCTCGACTCAATTAACGCCGGAACCATGAAGAGCAATAATGAAAGATATAAATTATGAGTTTAATGTGAGGCGTTCAATTTATCTCTGGAGCGCAGTGAGATCACATCTGAATTATTCAGCTGGTTTCTTCTTTCTCTGGTCCATGTTTGATTATCAATGCTGTATCACTATTCATTCTTATATTCAAACTAATATCTCATAGACTTACATTATAGTCACATTTTAACAGTAGAATATCAAAAAAACTACAAAACGCATGACTAAAACTACACAGAACACCATAGCAACCACACAACAATGCCCTGGCAACAACTAGACAAGTCATGTTGTAGGGTGTGTTATTCATTATGGGAAATAACTTCCATTTAATATAGTGTTTGGGAAACTGTAAACAGGATTTTTTATTTTTTTTCTTCAAAATTAGGATGTTTTGCATCGAGACACTGTTATGACAATTAAACATTTACATCACAATGAATTAACAAACAAAAAAGCAATCTATATTTAATTATTAAATATACTGATAATATGCAAATGACATCAAAGATATGGTATATCATTTGTAATTTGATACATTATCTATGAAATTTAGCGGCATCTAGTGTGGAGGTTGTGAATTGCAACCAACGGTTGACTCCACCCCTCCCTTTCGAAGCACTACGGAGGCAGACACTGGACTAAGATTTTGTCACATTTCTGGGGTTTTTTGCCGAAGGAGATAATGTACAATTGTGGTGTATGGAGATAGAAAAAGCTCATTCTAAGGTCATGAAAACATAACGCTGAACACATAGTTATGTATATTATATTGCATTTCTTTCAATAGACCCTCCGGAAAAACACACACTGGACCTTCAAGTATTTATACATTATGGTCAAATGTGCCTTATTGTCATAAAAATATCACAATGCAAAAGTCTTTATGGGCCTTTAACGTTGAGCAAACCATATTTTTTCTTTTGATTCTCTGTCTGAGCTTTATTGTCGAAAAAAAAACAATCCAGCAGGTAAAAAAAAAGATTCTCTCTAAACAGAATAGCAAAGGAAACAAAGTTCTGAACCGTTTAGAAATACAACACTTCAAAATCATGTCTAAGAAATGAAACATGACAGCAGCCCGCAGATAAAATGTCTAAAGGTTTAAGAAAACCTCTCTCTCAGTGTGTGAAGTTAGATATAAAGTGAACAGACACAGAAACAGAAACAGACTAAAGAGGGCGGAGCGGGTCTGTTTGATAGTAAATGCATGACAGGGACAAAAACACATCCGGGTCAAAGTTCACCAAAAACCATATTAAAAGACATGACATGAATGAAATCATTTTTCTTATTTCAAATATGCTAAACTTTCATATAAATAGTGACAGTGAAACTTGTTCTGGTAATTTACTTAAAAACAAGACTCATCCAGTCAGCATCCAGTTTTGTGACTCAAGTCATCCGAAGGTCGACCTCACGTATCATCAGAATCTTCATCCGGTCAGGAACATTCTGCATCGCTCAGCACAGACTCAGCAACTTCTCAAGAACACATCCCAGATTCATGAGATTCAAACACACAAGTCCTTCGTGTTAGTGCAAGCATGTCATTCAACTTTCATCAGTTTACCCAACCCAAGTAGAAACCGTGTGTGCTTCTCTTGACGCGAGAAGAGAGTCTTCTAAACATAAATCTATATTTAATGGCCTTCATTTGGAAGCTTCTACCAATGAATGAAACTCAAACGTCTTTTCTTGACCCTCTGCAATCTATTGTGCTAGGTCATTTTCCGAGAACGCGACAGAAATAATCTTCACATCCTCTTCAACAGTTTCACTTCTCCAGAATGACCACAAACATTCAACATCTACAACATGACCTAGTCAATCTTTTCTGAACGCTCCGTTAACCGACCGTATCAAGATGACCTGTTCTGTTCTCCTCTGTAACTGATGTTCTTCTGAAACCACAAAGACTACAACTCTATAAAGAAAACAAGTAGTTCTCTTTAAACCAAGGCTTTGTGGTCGACTTTGAAGGTGAACTATTTTTACTATACATTCGAACGCTCTCATGAAGACAGAAACACGATGACTTCAAGAAACACATGCAGGGTATCAGTTACAAACCAAAACACATGGGGGGTTTTTGACCACTAGGAGAACATTCTGAGTCTAATAAAAGTGATCTCTCAACATGATCTAGATACAATGTTACAATTTAAACAATAGTAATGAAGATGCTCGTCTTCTCATTTGATACCATTAACTTAGTCTTGTCTTGGAATTTGCAGAAGATTATCTAATATCAGCAGGCTGCTGTTGGGCAAGCAAACACGGCACAGTGGCAAGGAACCAAAACTCCAATGATGAATAAATAGAGAAAAAAAACAGTCCCAGCCGGGAGGACCAGTACTCCTCAGTCGCATTACAGCTGCAGTCCTGACTTTTGAGTAATTTTATAATCCAAATGGATGAACAAAATTAGGTGTCGTTCTTTTAATTTAGGTCAGTGAATCTATTTAAAAAAAATGGAGACCACTATAACTTTCATACACAGATGCAGTTGATCCAAGACCCCTAGAAACAATCCCATAATTCCCTGCAGCAGTTACGATGCCCATACGCTGGTGAATGGAGACATTGTTCTCATAAACAGGGTGTCCGTGGGGTCTTCAAGTATTAAAAGTTGATCAATCGATTTAGAGAAAGTTAAAATTGTCTTAAATGACATTTTCCTAGGTATTTAGTTGTGTATCATCTTGTCATATTTGTCCAAAGAGGTCACATGCTAAGGTTTCACTGAATTTAACCATTTCTTAGGCGAATAGTGGGAAGTCCGGTTGTTAAACAACATGGTTAGGGTTAGCGCAGCATCATTGGGGATCAATATTGTCCGGTACCACATGCTAAGGGCTAGCCACAAAACAGGTTTCTCTTCAGAATAAACCTTTCATTGGTTTAGTGAATCTCTTGCGTTTCGTTCCCACCCTTCTGAATAGTTCATCAGTATGTAGTAAATGTAAGTTAAAGTGCCGTTGAAGTGTTTTGGAGAAAAGACTTTAGGAATGAAAACAAAAGCATTGCGAGCTTTAAATAAACACAACGTTATTGTCCGCTGGTGTGGACACAAATTATAGTTATAATGTGAACGGCACTTATCAGACAATCATTACAGAATATGTGTCCATTAATCTTTAAATAACTCATCATTTGTAATAATTTTCACTATTTAGAACGTCCCACTATATATACCTATAGTGGAAAAGCAGGCGAGAGAGAGAGAGAGAGAGAGAGAGAGAGAGACTTTAAATGCTACGGGACTATCAGTGACCTGAATTACACACACTCCATTTAACGCTAAAGGATGCAAACACAAAAGCGTTCTTTTACACACACACACACACACACACACACACACACAATCTGCCCCAGGGCATGATGGGAGAACACTGAGGGAATCTCACAAGAAACGCACACTAAACATCAAAAGATTGTTCAACACACGACAAACTGACAGAAACAACACACACACTTCAGTCCGTGTAATGCATTTGATTCCTGCGGTGCATTCAGAGAGAATCTCACATTCTTCATCTCATGTGTGACAGACGTGTGGAACGTCTAGTGTTTAATCCAACGGGAGAAACTCTTCAATGAAACATCTTCTCATGAGCTACATGGATTAACATCTGCATCTGGTCTCACATACATAACACGGCTAACCTTCACACGTTTCAAACAGAGAGAGGACTCTGTGTTCATCTGAATGTTTTACTGTATCTCCTGAGGTGAAGGGACATCTGATACAGCTTCACACCCATCAAGGACGTCCGAGAGAATGTCTTCACACACACACGCCTTCGGCCGCTGTCCTTGAGTCATGCTTTTAGTATCAAATATCATATAATGTTTCTCTTCATATCTTGATAGATGACACCCCTGCAGCTTTTTGGAAAGTTCATTCGTTTTGTGCCATGTTGTCGTCGCATGACCTCATCACACCGTACGTTTCAAAATGACAGTCTGATCGCATGAAAGACATGTACATTATGTGTCTTACCTCGACACGTGCGCGCTTGGAAAGCGTCTGACAAAGGATTTTCACCGTTTAACCTCATTTGCATGTGAATGGTGATGTGTATTTAACTGTAGTGATTTAACCTTTATAACTTAAGCAAAAGACAATCTGGCGAACACAATCTAACGTTTATTAGATGCACCGGTATGTACATTTTGGCCGATAACCGATTATTCTTTGATATTGGAAGCTGATAACCAATATATTGGCCGATATTCAGTATCTAGATGTTAATATAACATTTTCAAACAAAAAGTGGACGACTGCTTTTATACGAAAACATTGACTGCAAAAAACAAGGTAACCGTTTTTTCCCCAGAAAATCATGTACAAAGTCTACTTTACACGGGTTATATATAGTGAACTACAAGAAAACCCATCCAGAAGCATGTAAACCCAGCACTTTTATACAGATTTGAAGAAACTGAGTCATGTGATTCTGATTCAGCATCCTAACACACTAAAACACTACACGAGCAGCAACATCATGAAATACAAAGAGTTCAACTCAACGACAAAAGCCAGAACATGACACACACAGAAACACAAATTAACACACAAACCTGAGTAACCCAATAACACCAATTATAGTCAGAAGCTAATTATCTTTCATTTCATTGATATAATACAGTCAATGAGCGCGACGAATGAGAATCTTGTTTCATTTTGTTACGGTGAAGTCAGTATGAGCCTTTTAATGAACGGTTCAAGGATCTGTGTTCAGCAAAGCAAAGAGTTGAAGATGTTTTTCCTGAAGCGGCATCTAACACATCTCTGATACTCAGACTATAATGAACATCAGTCTGTCACCAAAAAACATCATCACATCCTTTCTCTCAAGGAAACCTTCAAATTTCACGACTTCTCGAGATGGTTTTATTGGTTACTGGATGAAGAAATCATCCACAAAATCATTTTATAAAGACAACTGAAACTGATGTTCACTTGTCTGTCAGGGATAAGGGTTAGTCATACATTTAAGCGATTGGGAGATAAATCTGTCCAACAACACAAACATGACGGCCATCGAATATTTGCTGACACTATTAAAGAACTCATCTCTCGTCTCTCTCCTTCAACAGGTACTGTCTCTGAAAATGTCTTGAACATTATAACTTTGTATAATATCATCTCATGTTATCGCTCTCGAAGATGTATGTCTTGTTTTCCTCACCATTGGATAAAAGAATCTGCAAAATGCCAACATGTCAAAAAAAAGCGAACAAGAGCACGAAAGACTTTTAAAATGTTCTTTGATTCTTTCACAGGCCTGGAAATCAGTTTTGACTAAAAGCACATCCGAGTTCAGTAGCGAACTGAAGGTTTCTTAGAAAATGATTCACTTCCGTCTTAAAGGTGTCGTTCATTATTAAATTAAAATGTCATGATAATTCACTCACCCACACATGTCATACAAACCCGTCCGTGTGTTTATTTCTTCTATCCGAAACAAATTGAGGCTTTTGATGAAAGCTTTCCAGGGTTCTTCTCCTCAATATAATGCACTTAAACAGGGGGCTGTTGGTTAAGGTCCAAACTTCAGTTTCATCGCAGCTTTGAAAGGCTCTACACGACACCCACAGATGAGTCTAGCAAACATGAATATATGGCTTGCTCTGCCTCGCAGGTCCTCCAAGACGCACGTCCATGACTTTGGTATTACCCAATCACGATTGAAAGGTTACGCATGACATAGATTTAAAAGATTTAAACATCTCTGAAATGCACACAGACTGACCATTTTACCATTTAATGTAACGTGTCATTCAACACTTGAGCGCTCTTCTGTCTCCACGCTCCTAAACACTGGGTCGTGACCTTTCCAACGTGATTAAACGTGACTGAATGCGCTACATGGAGAGCAAGCCATGTACACTGTTGGTGTTTTAGAAGTATATCATTTCTCGCTTTCTTGGAAAACGACTATGGTTTCACTAGAGAACATCCTTATTCATTGGCTGGTGTCGTGTAGAGACATATGATGAAGTTGCGATGAAACTGAAATTTGGACCTTAACCAACAGCCCCCCGTCGAAGTGCATTATTTGGAGAAGAACCCTGGAGAGCTTTCATCAAAAGCCTCAATTTATTAAACACACGGAAGACTTGTGGATGAGTTAATTATTATGACATTTTAATTTTATAGTGAACTACTCCTTTAAGCATACGTGTCGTAATGAATTCATATTGGCTGTATAAAACACAAAACATATTGACCCACGCACACGGTTTCTTCCTAAGAACGATCCGTCACAAACGTATATTCAAATGTACACGAGAACACAAACCAGTTGTGCCAGTGCCCTCATTCCCCGCGGCACTTTACATTTACAGGGAACTTACAGAAGAAAGCATTAGACTATTCATAGCTCCATTTTATGAAACACTAAATCCACATCAGATTTAATGGATTTATACTATAGAGGATATAGCTCCACACCCCCATCGCTGGAGCTCCAAAAGATCTTAAGCTCAATATAAATGGATTTGATTCCTGTTTACTGATGGCGGGACAATAACGGCTCTGCTCATGAAATGACAGCAAATCATAAAGATGACACGACGATATCAAATCCTCTCATGTCTTCTCACATTGAAAACAATGTGTGGTTTATTAAGAACGCAAAATCTAGACAGCGTTCTTAGACATTTTTAATCAGATGCATATCTAGGAAACCCTCTGTTCTGGATTTTAAAGCTATGGCACGGATATGAGGGAGGGAGCTCGTCGTGATGCTTGGAGAGGCAGCTCACCAGGTTTGGACACACGGGCTGATCTAGAAAAACAATCAGATCCATCCCCGGACAGTTTACTGGGTTGAAGACAAAGGTCCCCTTAACGTCAGATGCGTATGCACGCGCCCTTCGGCTCAATAATGCTGTCTATGAAGTTTACTACGCAGGGAGCCCGAGGTTGAATTGTCTTCATTACAACACACCCTGACAAATGTTGTGCGATTGCATCGGTCATATGCATGTAGACTGACTCCAGATTAGCTCATCATTCAATGCATGGGGCTCAGTAACACACACATGAACGCGTGCCATGTTTTATATGGACTGATATTAACACGAATGCAAATCTAGACTGGAAAAGCCGATTCATCGTCTCAGGCACAACACAACAAAGACGAACCCGAAAACCATCAACATCACATGACAGTGAGCATGTGTTTCCTTCTGTGCAGAAATATATCCTGATATACATATCGAACTAAACAAAGACTAAATGGATCGTGTGGACCAGGACCAGCATCCATTCATCTCAGTGGAGACCCTCAGTGGGTTGCATTGCGCCACACAGATCCAAATAAACAACCGACAAACCCCCAAATGTGGAGGCGGGACATCCATGTTCCACCCGTGCGTTAGTGTGGAAACGCGCACTGTGTATCATGTACATCGGACCCCACGGATCAGGCGACCCCTGTACAGATGGTTTTCCGTGAGGGTCAGAACCAGAAACGCGTCAGAAAACACACAAACCGACCCGATGCGCCTCTGCGCCAAACGCGTCCTTGCGCGTCTCACCTGCGTTATAATGATCCAAATGGACGCGCGCATCCATGTCTCTGCGAATCCGGAGTCGCTTCTCTTTTAATCCCAACGAAAGCGGTTCTTGTCACGCACGCACACGCACGCTGACGCCAGTAAAGACGCGCCGTGCTCAGCAGGTAGATCCGGCAATGACTGACGATCTCTGTGCGGTGACGTGCACGCGCAGCGCGGGGTGGGAGGCGCGTGCGAGTGGGAGTGTTAAGTCTGAATTCTGATAACGTCTGATAACATGACAGTGATTCTGTTGGTTTAGGGGATGTGTGATGGCTTTGCCTGAAGAACGAGAGAAACTTATTCTGGATGATCAAATGTTTTGACTATAATGGTGATGTGGATCTGACTGATGGGAACCAACACACACAACAAACCAGTTTATGGGTCGTAATGGTGTCTGTAATGGAAACCCTTGTCAATCGTTTTATTTTTAAGGCTTGTCATCACGTTTATCCAGGACTGTATCAATGATGTGATATTGTCTGAAGATTGTTTGGGTTTTTTAAGGCGTCTTGGATACGGCAGTCCGATCCCCTGGAAGTGACATCGGTCAAATGTTTTTGTTAGGAGAGCCCCTGTGGCCCCGATGAGTCTCAATTCCAGAAACTCAAAACACCGGTGGTCTTAACGGTCCGGATGTCTTTAGAAAACCCCCATGAGCTTGAGAGACGCAGGAAAAAACTAAACAAGTTCTATTTTTGTTTGAACAGATTGAAGAGCTCAATGTTTTTATATTAGTTTTCTAGGTACTTGATATGATTTTGTACACATGGTTTTTAAAGGAGTAGATCCCTTCACAATAAGACCCCGAAGTAGGAATAAATAATACTATGGAAAGTCAACGGGGGCTTATTTTGAAGTGAACTGCTCCTTTAATGGCCTCTGAAATGTCTACACCAGGTTGTCATGTAAATCCCTGTGGGAAAACTGAAAGCTCAAACATCTCACAGCTTCAGTCAGTACATGGTGTGAACACGCGTCTGGAAGTTCAGCTAATCCTTGGAGAAGGACGCTCCCGTCCTCTCAGAACGAAACTCAGACGACTGTCCATGTGATGTGTGATCCAGATGATCTTCACTGACTCGCTGTCATCTCAACCTGAAACTAACACGGTTTCTGAAACAAAGATGTGACCGTGACACTAGTTTGTGAAATCCAGACGGAGAACAATGAGACCGGCCGCCGGTCTGTGACTGACTCAATGGGGTTTAACTGAATGACATTTCACAGAAGCAAACAGGCCATAAAAAGAGACGTTATCATTGAAGACTTGAGTTTGTGACATTCAGGGCATGTCTTCACCTGAAAATGAAAATTTTATTCCACCACACGTGAAGACTACAGAGGTGTAATCTGTATTTGGGTCATTTTGATGAGAAATGTTTGAGTTCATATTGAGATCTTCACTAATGTTGACTTTTGATTGCAGACGAGACAAATCTGAGCTCAGTTTGACACATTGTTGACGTCTCTTCTGAAACTCATCGCAAGGGTTGCGTTCAGCCCCGATAAAACGCTGCAATGCGCTCTTTAAACGGAAACGGTGCTGCAGTCGTGATGATGCAAGAGTTGAAAACCCTGGTGTGATGATGCAAGAGTTAATCCTACTCTTAATCCTGCACTGTTAGATAACAACAGACCGCTATCCTTTCATTGCCAAAACTCTTGAGTGTGTTGTATTTCACCACATCTCCTCCTCGCTCACGCAGAACAACCGCCTGGACAGAAATCATTGTGGTTTCGAGAGCGGTCATTTCTCCAAGACTGTGCTGCTCTCGGCATTGAAGCCATGAGACTGGCAAGAGCTGCCTCTAACTTGTCTGTACTCATCCTACTGGATCTATCTGCTGCCTTTAATACCGTTAACCACCACATCCTCCGGTCGATCCTCGAGACTATGGGTGTCTCTGGAACGGTGCTATAATGCTTCAGGTCTTACCTCTCAGGTAGGCCATTTAGAGTATCCTGGAGAGGTGAGGTCTCTGAGTCTCAACATCTGAATACAGGGGTGCCTCAGGGCTCAGTGCTTGGACCGTTGCTCTTTTCTTTAAACATGGCATCCTTAGGTTCTGTCGCGCGGAAACATGGCTTTTCCTATCACTGCTAGCAGATGATACACAACTCCAACTATCTGTTCAGCCTGATGATCCGACTGTTTCAGCACGCACCTCAGCATGCCTGAGTGATATTTCGCTCTGGATGCAGGACCATCACCTGCAGCTGAACCTTGCAAAAACAGAACTGCTTGTAATCCCGGCCGACCCAAAAATGAATCACAACCTCTGCATTCAACTGTGGTCATCAAGCATCGTATCTTCCAGAACGGTCAAATAATTGTCCTGTATAATACCTGTATTAAATAAAGGATTTGTTGAATTTTTTGGGGTTCATTTTATGAAATAAACAATTTGTTGAATTGGTCCTGCAGTTCGGTCGCATTTAAAGAAACCGTATGGGACATCGACATCTAGTGGTTGTGCTTGGAATCACGGTTTCTTTTGATTGTTATCAGAAATAATCTACAAGCACTTTATTGTTTGTGAATGTGTACCGGAAGTTCAATTTGGTGTCACAAAAGTGTGCATATGCAGTAAAGTTTGTTTATGTTGTTAAGATGAAACCGTCTAGACTGTAAATGATCTGTTCCACCCACCTTCACAGGATATTTTATCACGACTCAAACCCGTTCGTCTGGCTGGTGAAAGAATAAAGTTAACAGAATATACTTGCAGTTACATTAACACTTTAAATCACACAGAAACAAGAGGACACCGCTATCATTTCATTCTTTTAACCAGAGTAAAAAAAACAATCACATCTATTATAAGGACTATAATGAATATTTTCAGGGTGTTCGAGTTTTACATTTTATTTGTGGTCCTGCTTATATTAGCAAGTTGAACTCAATCCTAAACTCTAATACTTGCATTAGAAAAAAACTGAATAAATATAAAATATCATAGAGAAACAATCACCCTAGCAACCACACGGTGTAACATAGCAACAGATAAAATAAAAAATCTGCATAGAAACACCCTGACAACCACAAAACCACGCCCACATGAAAAACACTGTAGTGTACTATAGTAAACTGTAGTAAGATATTAATGTATGTTTTCTGTAGCATTATGTACTGTATTTTGTACTGATACTTTACACTCTTTACTATGGTAATGCTCAAAAACTCTACTACAGTTTACTGTAGTAAACACTAAAGAATTCCACAGTATTTTCTCATGTGGGAAGCGTTCTGCTGGAAAATGTCACACATTAAGAGTCACGTTTATTTCAAAATCTTCCTACGGTAATCCTAACATTCTGAAGGCGTTATTTAAAATCTCCAGCGGTTCTGAAATGTCAGAGAATCTTTTAACTGGACCCGCCTTAGGAAAATAAACTCACATCTCACAGGATCATATCTCCTCCAACACAGAAGGGACTGAATTAGTGTCCAATGCAGTGTATGAAATCAATCTGACATAAGAGTCCAGATCAATAATCTTCTTTGAAAATTCTAGATGTGTTTTCCTTTGTGAACATGAAGGTGTAACTCAGTTAAAGCGATTAAAGTGACAGTTCACTCCAAAATGAAAAGTCAGTCTTTATTAACTAACCCTCGTGTTGTTTCAAACCTGTAAACATTTCTCTGTGCTGAACACAACGGAGGATATTTGGAAGAATGTGAATAACCAAACAGCTATAGTAGGGAATATAAATACTATGGGAGTCAATGAGAGATGAGATCTGTTTGGTTACAGACATTCTTACAAATACTGTATCTTCTTCAGTGTTTAACACAACAAAGAAATGGTTACAGGTTAGAAACAACATGAGGGTTAGTTAATACAGACAGATTTTTTATTTTTAGGTGATCTGTCCCTTTAAATAAACTCCAGATTCGAGTGAGAAATGTTGTGATCTCACACCGCATATGAACTGCTCAACTCACATAAAAGAGATTTACTGACACCAACATCTGTATGTGAACACCAGACGCTAATGAAAGTGTTTTCAGAGCATTGTGTCATTGTTTCGAACACACACAGACTACTAAACAGACTCTGTATTCACATGAAGCGTATCAAACTCCCTCAGACTCTTCTGTCAAACACCAGCAGATGTTTGATTTATTATCAAATGTTTGTTCATTTTCAAGCGTCCGAGTTTCAAAAGCACAGTTAATACACAGCAAGTGTTACACACAGTGTTGAAGTGACCTGTGGGGTCAAATCTCCCTCACCGTGACCCTCAAAGGGTTTGATGGAACATTCCAGACATTGTTCACCTCCGATCTCAGTCTAACGCCTCGAGGAACCCGGTGTGTCACACACAAACCATATCGCAACCTCCAAAATAAACCATGAAGAAAAAACACAAATAGAACACGATACAGCGAAACCATTTATTCAAGTTGACATCTATTAACCTCGTAAGCAGCTTCATAAACAACTTCATTTAAAGATCATTTGATCTTGTGTCGAGCGACCTTTGCAACATTGCCAAATTGTGAAAACACAATAGAAATCTAGTTGAATTGAATCTTTATGTTTCTAGAAGCAAAGAGCAAACAGATTTTTAAATCTACTAGAAGTTCTGGTATACTTGTAAGTGTAGCGTATCAATAGAATACTACTCGGGACTACATCGGTCATCTTTTAACTTTATAAAGTGTATTTTTAAGTAAACTTTAAGTGTGACGTAGTAAACTTCTACGTCTGCTTAGCACGTCAAAATTAGACAGAAAAGTATACTTTAGTAGATTTTTTTGTTCAAACGAAATATCCTAATAGTGCATTATAACCGCAAGGGTTGTTTCGATTCTATATGAAACAATTGCAAAGGTTTTTAAATGTACAAATATTGAAATAATCTGAAAAAGTACAAATTTGATGTTTTGTCGGGCCCTATTGGCTGAATACAGAAACACACATTGTTCCTCTCATATCCACCAAAACAAATCATCATTAATAATCTGTTGAAAGTATTTATTAGATTTCACTCTCTACCTGTGTTGTGTCAGATAATTAAAAAACAATTTTACTTTCTTACAGCGAAGCCAAAATCACATGCATGACATTATTTGCACCGTTACGTTCCATTTGTACAAAACATCAGCAGTACACACATAACCTCTCACGTACATCACAACCTAACAATTCAATCACTGTATTAAATATGGATCTCATACATCATCTAGCATGTGTTTGCATGCCTGACATGCAAGCAAATATTTCAAGTTCAACCTGCGGGCTCCACCGACAGTGCATTTAAATGCCATACACACGTTTTCATAATAGACAAAGTGTACCACCCGCTGTCTGTCTGGAACATCTGTCGAGAGATTCCATCAGAAGTGATGACCATTTTCCGGCTTCAAAACCCTTTATCACTTTACTTTGACCTGAATAACCTCCGTTTATACACCGTCGTGATTTGTACGGTCATTTCTGAAGCTTTAAAATGATTGGAGATGATTTTAAGGATAAAATGCGTATCGAACAGCTGCGAAAACACATCGGTCTTTCTTGAAAACTCTTCTTGTACACTGCAGCTGTAAGAGAACTTGCCGAAACTTAAAAATACATTTATTAGGGTTTTTCAAAGCATGATGGCTCAACTTAAGATATATTCTCTGTTCATTTGCAGTGTAGTAAACACTGGTAACTGTACACACTCCAGCTTGGTTATGTGAAATGTTAACAAAAACATCTAGAGACACAAACAGTGAGTTCAAAATATAGATATAAAATATCCAGACATCTACAGTCTCTCGACATCAGGGTCGGAAAGCGTTAGGTGGATGAACGTAACAAGGAAGTCTAGCCCGACCCCGGCAGATATTGTCCTGTATTCTGGATATATCCTCGACACACATGTGTTAGGTAAAGCCAGGTGTTCCCGCTGTAGGGAATCCTCACAGAAGAGCAGGCGGCACAGAACGCTCGGGTCGCTCCGTCTCGCCCTCCGCTGGCTGAATAGCTAAACACTACTGTACTTCACTACATCGAGCGGATTTATCGCTGATCTCCTGCGACGGCTGTATGCGATCTGCACTGCTGGCACAGGTGTGAACCAGGGTTACCTGGAAGAAGAACCAAACGTCAATGTACACAAAACAGTCAGAACGTGAACGATAATGTTTTAATGCCATTGATAATACAACGCAAACACATGATTTTGGTGTGTGTGTACCTGTCTCTCATGGACATTGAAGGTTGTGTGTTGAGGAATGAGAGCTGCTGTTCCAGACTACACACGCGAAACGCCAGATAACATGAAGAAATGATCAGCAGAATGATGCTGTCGAACACAAACACACAAAACGTTTCTCAATCATGTTTTTCCACATAATAAAGACTTTTATTCTTTTAAAGAAACAGTCCGATTCAAATGAGGTCTGTGACCAGCAGAGGGCGACATTAAACAGATGAAAAGGTATGGAGCTTTGGACTCACAGCAGTATGAAGAACTTCAGGAGATGATATTCCATCTGACCGAGTTCCTGCACCGGTTCAGACAGTAGAATCTTCTCAGCCTCCAGATGTCTGTCTACACAACACAAAACATCACATCACTTCATGCAGAGAAATACATTCGGTCTGTTTACACAACATTGAAAGAGCGTCTCAGA
This sequence comes from Barbatula barbatula, assembly GCF_947034865.1. Lineage (NCBI taxonomy): Eukaryota > Metazoa > Chordata > Actinopteri > Cypriniformes > Nemacheilidae > Barbatula > Barbatula barbatula. The sequence goes on along the minus strand of NC_136788.1, from coordinate 16,745,943 downwards.
CTGGTGGTTACTGCTTCATCCAAAATATCATTGTGTCAACATCATTTCAGGCAAAAGAGTGAAGTGGAAAAAGAGTCAGAATACTGTGTAAATACATCAAGAGATGAACAGTACACACAACTGATATTAATATGCAGAATGACAAATAAACTCCACAAACACAATATTTGCCTTTCATTATTTGCATAGTCAATAAATGATGGAGGTTAAGTTTACTGTGAGGGAAGGTCAATAGTGTGTGTGTGTGTGTTACCCTCGAGCGGGGTCTTTGCTGTGTGTATGTATGTGTGTGTTTGTGTGCATATATATTTATATATATGTGTGTGTGTGTGTTACCCTCGAGTGGGGTCTCTGCAGTGTATGTATATATATGTATGTGTGTGTTTGTGTGTATATATATTTATATATATATGTGTGTGTGTTACCCTCCAGTGGGGTCTCTGCAGTGCATGTGTATGTATTTAGATGTATGTGCGGGTGTGTATATATATATGTGTGTGTGTGTTACCCTCGAGTGGGGTCTCGGCCGTGTACATCGCGTCTCCTGCACTCAAACTGCTGGTGGAGTTTCCCAGCAGGTCCGGTAGAGACGACGACACCGACGGTACTGACGGCTTCCTGCGCCATTTCAACACTGGTGTGAAGTCAGTGGTTACTGGAAACTCATCCTGACCACCAGAGAGAAACATTTCAGACTGTATAAACATCAAACAAACATGATGACTGCACTGTGGTCTCATGAACGAACAGTATAAATAAAAGCCGAATGAATGAATGTGTGTGTGTGTGTGTGTGTGTTATAAGCTGTATAGAATTCGTACCGTTGACAGAGAGCCGGGCTCCTCCAGAAACTCCTTCAAACTCAAACTCTTTTTTCCGTTCACCTGAAAATAACCATCAAATGATGTTTCTGTCGTTGTGCATCACAGTAAATATACACACTTGTTAATGGCTGAACATGCATTTATGTGTCAGGCGGTTTATGTGTTACTAAGCAACAAAAAAATTGACCATTTATAAATGATGACCTCTAGTGTGTGTGTGTGTGTGTGTGTCACCTGTAAGTGTGTGCAGATTCTTCTGAGCACATCATACACACTGTCCCGGGACAGCAGAGACACAAAAACATACTATAAAAAGAAATAAAACACAAATAAAGTTGAATAAACAACCACTGATGAATTTAGCAAAAGAATCAGTTTAATCTCCTGTCTGAAAGAAAGGATCAAGATCATTCAGAGTTTTTTGTCAAATACATCAGAATGATCTGCTGAGATCTTATTGAACTCTGTGCTTTGGCATCATGATGAGGGTTTGGACTGGCACTGCACCAGACCACTTCATAACCGTCGTCACATGCGTGTGCATGTGTGCAGATGTGCACGTGTGTGTTTCTGCACCTTCTGACTGGTGTCTGTGGTGATGGCGAGGCCGTTGGGAACCAGTCCGGCTGTCTTGTGTTTTTTGACCAAGCGCACAGAGACCACCGGTATGGCCACCTGAACCATCAGAAAAGATTCAAAGACGTTACAACCGGATTCCGTTTCAATGTCAGATCCATAACCTTCAGATGCATGTCATATCAAACGAAGCGCATTCACTCCATGGCCTGAATCTTTGTACTTTCAGTTCTATCAGTGTTCAACAAGACAAAACAAACAGAATACAATCATCCAAAACAGATGGAACACAGTGTCTGGGACAGATGAAATGTCAACAGATTTTAGAGAGAGCGTCGAGTCTAAATGAGGTCATGAACTCGATATATCGCTACTGTGGAGCAATTGTGACTTCAGGCCAAAGTGTTACTACAGTACATTACAGTACAAACGCTCTGTACCACAGACCTACTTACAGCTCACATCAGGTTATCCATCAAACCATCAATACCACCATAAAGCATACTAGTGTAATTCAGGATTTACTATAGTAAACCACAAAGTGTTTTTGAACCACACTCTAGTAAATATGAAAGTACTGTATCAACTATATGAAAGTACTATATGTATCTGATCTATCCATGAATTTTAATGCCGTTAACTACAGTTAACACTAGAGTACAGTATAGTATTGTGTTTTTAAATCTAACTACAGTGTTTACTATAGTAAACGGTGTTAAAATTCTGAGAAAGCATCGAGTTTGTTATTTAATCCTCCTTTAGTAAATAGTGAAGTATACAACAGTATTAACTATAGTAAACAGTAGTAAAAAAAAAACCTTCAAACCTCACTATTCTTATCTTTGGATAAAAGCGTCTGCTAAATGACTGAATGTAAATGTACTAAGATTCATAGATCATTTAGTGTTTGTGAACCTTACTCTAGTAAATATTAAAGTATACTAAAGTGTTTACTGTAGTAAACGGTGTTAAAATTCATAGAAAGTATTTTGTTTTTATAAAAGTTTTTAACCCTTCTTTAGTAATATTAAAGTATACAACAGTATTTACTATAGTAAACAGTAGTAAGATTCATAAATAGTATAGTAACAAATACTATGTATACTTCATTAACTACAGTATGTATTTTGTCCATGTAGCAATAAACAATTATATATATAAATATATCATTAACAAATGTTTATATTAAGTAATATGGCACTCACAAATAAAACCTTAAGCCTATTAAATATTTTAGATCCAACCATAACCACATTATATTCTTCTTCATGACTTTAATATCGTAGCCTGTAAATCACACTATTAAAACGCTCTCATATTTTCATTCGTGTTTCATGACTGAGGGATCTTTACACATCAAGTATTATAAAGCTCGACTGTTTTGTATGTGGTTTGCTCACAGGAAAGTTGCAAATATATTATTATTGTACAGAACAACATAAACATGAGGTAAAATATGCTTTACTGTTGAGAAAATATCACATGTCGCGCGCGCATTAAAGAACAGTCACATGTATTCAGCACACACCTTGATGTCTTTCCCGAACAGGTTGGCATAGAAACACAGCCAGTTTCTTGAGATGTAAAGTCTTCCCTGGAGCAAGATATCCCGCAGAAGAGCACAGGAATATACTACAGCAAACACACAACAACACGTCACTTTCAGGTATAAACACAGCACACAGATGATGAAGATGATGAAGATACTTTACCTTTCATGAGAATCTCCTCGTTTGGGACGGCTGAGAAGAGTTTGTGGTACTGTGAGTTGTATTTGCTGACGGTCTGTGAAGAAAACATGCCGTTGATATCTAACAGAACAAACGCTTTATTATAACATCCTCTTTCATTTTTCACATCACACACGCTGCAATCTGATTGGACGTTAATGATCTTGGACATTCCACCTGACAGACTCCGCCCATCCTCAGCCAGCTCATTTACATGAACTGATTCCACCTGATAAAAAGCGCCCGAGGGTTCGTATAAATGAAGAGGATCGTGACTCATGAGCAAAGACGTTTGTAATGTTTAACCACAATCTTGCACGACATACAACGGTAAACTTCACGAGCGGTTTCATTCATTGAGATTAAACGGTTTACATTTCATGTTTCCATCATTTGACACAGATGATTCAGAGCCAGTTAGTAATGTGAGAAGCAAAATAAGAACTTACTGAACCCCTGTAGCATTTCTTGACATCTTCATAGGTCAGATCGTCTATGAGCTGTAACCTGAAAACACACAAACATTATTCATAAATTACTTAAAGCATATTTTTTTATTATATTCATTTGTTTATATTAATTATATAATACAAATTGAACTAAAATGTCTAAAAGTAAAAGATCTTTTGGTGTGGTCCCAGCATAAGAGTGTAGAGCTGGAGGCAGTCAAGAGCTGGAGTTACCGTGACAACTGTGATGCTTCGTCAGAGGACCGCTCGACTAACAGCAAACTCTCGTCTCTCTTTCTCTTTTATTCAAAAAGGTTGATTAAAATGACCAATCTGAGATCAAATCTGTTATTCATATGCTTTAAAGTCAAACGAATGTTCATTTATACTGAATAGTTCATTATTATTATTTTAAATAGACGTCATGTCATAAACATCACATTTTATATTCAGAGTGACATTTGAACAAATAATATCGAATTGACTAAAATGTTTAACGTACTACACAAGTGTCTTTATACAAGTTAAGTTTATTGTGTAAAAAGAGCTGTGTGAGAGTTATTGGATGATTTGATCTATTTGTTATTTAAGTGTTTATATGTATACAGTATATGAATTAAGTATTCAGTTTACATATGGCATTTTCTTTATGGTTTAAACACTGTTTATTAATAAGACAACACAGAGGACCGCTTGACTAACAGCAAACTCTCGTCTCTCTTTCTCTTTTATTCAAAAAGAGTTTAATCTCAATACAGTTCCTCCCTTGGCCGGGACCTGTAACATATATATATAAACTAAAACTTATATAAGTTGAGCTTCGATTGAATAAAAACATTTCTAAATTTAGTTTAGGTTTTCATATAACGTTTCGGCCTAATGTAAATGTTTTTTGATTTCAATGAACAGAAATAATGTTATAGTTTGAGTAAACGATAAATAAGTAGAAATATTCTCTCCAATGCTCACAGAATTACATCCGTAAAATGTGAAGATGCAAATGTCGTCTTCACAAATATTCTTCCCATGCAAAACAAATGACAAACGTGTGTTCACATACGCACAGCAATAACAGGAACATGTCTCTTTTTCTCCACGTCCTCCTACGGTCTTTTGCTCAGGACCCAGGGGATGCAAATTGCATTCAAAATGTGTGTTGAGTTGACAAACAGATGTGAACCCCAAAAGCAGATCTTTCATTCCAACCAGAGGCAAATATGTGCAAATGACACCAGTGAACCTTAAAGAACCGGGACAAGAGTCCACCTCCACACACATCCGCCTCATATTTTACTTGAAGGTTTTTCCCGGCTTCGTTCCAGAAAGTCCCTTTTTTCACCCAATTCCCTGAACTTCCTGACACAAACAATCCATCATTGTTTATGGCTTCAGCGAGTTCACAGCGTTCGGATGTTGCTCTCCTTTTGTTTCCTTCCTGGAACACATCAGCTGTCTCTGCAACGTACAGCCAAGAGCACATTATAACCTCACATTATCACAGTTTCATCTCTTTTGTAAGCAGCTGTGTGTCATATGAAGCAAGCACACGCTGCAAGAGAGATTTTACCAAAAGAAGCGTTACTCTTCCTGTTTTTTTTCCTCTTTCTAGATTATTTCTGCCGCTTTTCAACATGCACTGCTGTGTAAGAACTCTTTTAAAGCTGAATTTAGTCTATAAAGAAGAAAACACAGTATGTTTCTTAAACACCAAGGTAACTTTACATTAAAGAATGCATTTAAACGCCGGCTCACGTAACTGAGCGTTTCACATCAACAGAAAAAGCTGGTGAGATCCTTGTGCAACCTGTCGTTCCATTCTGTTGCTTCAACACAACCACACATGAGTTTCTCCATAACCGCTTGACTTCCACCTTCGGTTACACGAACACAAATCAACTCATGTCATGCTACAAATATTTAGGCTAAGTATGGATGTGATATACACGTGCAAGATTCAGTCTCGCAAACATGATCTCAACAGAACTTTAGGACATCAGTAAGACCACATGAACATTCGTCACGCACACACCGTCCCGTGTCATGTGTCATTCAATCCCGCTCATAAACCATCAAAGAGCAACACGTGAAATTACATTTTCCTCTTTCAAATGTTTCTTGTGTCGCCTCCTTATAGCAGTGAACCAGACGAATACAGATGAGCTCTTCACATCACAGAGCTGTCAAAACACATCAAGCCATGTTTACACACACACACACTTTCTGCAGAGAAAGACAAATCTACTCTGACACATTTATATCCATATCTGGACACAAAATATTAGACGTCTATGGTTGGTGTCTGTGCATGTGTGTATATTAGTGTGTGTGTGTGTGTGTGTGTGTGATGTTCTGTCACAGATGAGAGCCACATAGTGTGGAAACAATAGAGAGAAAATGGGACTCATTAGATGCACAAAGAATCCTTTAAGAGAGAGACAGAGACAGAGACAGAGAGAGAGAGAGAGAGAGAGAGAGAGAGAGAGAGAGAGAGAGAGAGAGAGAGAGACAGAGAGAGAGAGAGAGAGAGAGAGAGAGAGAGAGAGAGAGAGAGAGAGAGAGAGAGAGAGAATGCACACACATAGAAAGAGAGCGAGAGAGGGGATAACACACACATGCACGCACGCGCTCTTGGGATTTCTTTTAATAGATCACACCATACTATTTAGGGTGACCATACGTGCCATTTTTCCCGGCCAGGATTTATAAACTGTGTGGAAGGCAGCGTTCTCTCGTTTTCGGCGCATATGCCACAGTTAAAAATATATTCTCATCTTAAGACGTAATAATGTTAGTTTCATTGTTCCCTTGAAACGCAACGGTTGCTCTCCTGAAATAATAAAGAAATCCTGTGCACGTATCTGACACGAACACAATCTAGTGAGGTATTTCTAGTGTGCACACTATATGACGCGTCGACTGTGTGTAAAACACTTCTCTATTATGATCTTCTACACAACACAAGCAGAGTCCACAAAACCTCTCTTCCTTGACCCTTTTATCAGACATATTCACACATTTTATACCGAACCGAATGAAGATTGCAAAAGAAACTAAATGAAATAATAACATGCGCTTTTACTGCTCAGAAGTATACAGTGTGCTTGAATTGCATATCAAGTCTGTTTATTGGTTTTAACATGTTTGTTGACATTTCACCACACTGTTATTCTAAAACAACACTTGCCAAAAACCCAGTGACAGCTTTTAGATTTGATCAGCTGGATATCTCCCTTCAGTCGATGTCATACTCTTAATTTCATCTCAGATTTCCAGAGGGAATTTCTGACGCTGGCCTTGATGTTAATTGAAAAACAAGCGACTGACGCCATATTCATGTTTTTCTTTATTTTGACTGTGTTTTTATTGCCGGAACACAACACACGCGACACACGAGCGGATGAGCACAACAGGAGCACAAGTGTGTGTTTTAGAAAGTAAACAGGGTGATTTTTGACCCAGTCCCTGTGCAGTTCACCAAACCTGCGTCACTGAGTAATAACACCCTTTGTGTCGTCTCCAGAGATTTGGCTTTGAAGGCTCATTGGACTAATCTGGTTTGAGAAGATCAAATTTGTCCTCAGAGACGCTGTGTTTGTGAAGACACACACACTACAGCATCATCCGCCTGCACATGTTTCATCGTGTCACTCAGATGGAAATATCGCTGTTATACACACGAGCTACAACAAACCTGATGTGATTTCATAACTTTATCGCCTGAAAACGTTTTATTAACCTAATGAAAGCATCATTACGTAAGCTCAGAGGTTAGAGGAGTTTGTGTGTGTGTGTTATGTTATGGATGAACTGCTGCCCAACCCTGAACACAAACCAGTATGTGAAGAACAAGAACCGGCTGGTGGTGGATTTCACAGACATGACACGGCTTATAGAGATCTTATAGACAGATGTCGCCCCGATGTGTGTGTATTTATAAAACACATCCCTGCATTTGTGTGTGACTCCGTCTCGAATCCTACAGTCAATGTAAATTGTGTGTGGTACTCACATGAGGCTCTGTCTGAAGTGGGCGGGGCATTGGGGGTCGTCCTCCTTCTGGGGGTCCGTCAGCTCGATCGGCGTCACCAGGCCCATGTCATCGGCCTGTTCGATGAGCGCCGTCATTATTCTCTGTTAAGAAATAACAACACATATGAGCTCTTTTCATAAAGTGAAACAGCATGTGTACTATAGAGCAAAACAAACACAAAGACAGACGTTTGAAACACTTTTTTCTCTTCCTGTAAAAAAGACACAGAACTTGACGCCTGTGTTTGTCGTGACGCAGGACCTCAGAAGACATGACCTAGAAAAGTGCATTAGTTTATTGGGATTAGAGTGACCTCAAAACTGCCAGCCACAGTAAAAACAGGCATCAGTACAACAAGCTAATGTGGGCGAATCATATTAATCGGATCAGTCAGCGTGTGAGAATGAGTCAAACGTCGAATTAAAACCCCCCGAACAAACAACAACACAGAGACACCTACTGAAATATTCATCTGCTGACGGCGTTAAAGGGACAATTCACACAAAAAGTACAATGACTTTCTTTCTTCTGCGGGACAAAAAAAGAAAGTATTTTCAAGAACGTTCATTAAATCCAAAACAATTTCTCGAAATATCATCTTTTATGTTCCACTGAAGAGGTTTACAACCACATGAGGGTGACCTTTATATTTTTGGGAGAACCGTCCCTTTAAGAGAGCTGTAAGCATGTCACATGTTCACTTCTGTTACTGTAACAGAAAGCTTTTGATTGAAAATCATTCTGTCAAACACATCATTTCAAGTACCGTCCCTTTAAATGTTAGTAGTAAAAAATCTGCAAACGTTCTCTTGTGGATTTTTGAACACTGTCGGCACAGAGCAAACGCACTGACAAGTGATAACAACTTCTAAATATAACCCACCAACCCGCAGCGTCTGAATCGATGGGCTGAGTGAGAAATAAGCTGATAACAAGCATTAAATATAGAGGTGTGAATGACCACAGACACGCTGACAACACAAACGCCCAACACCTCTGCTTTAAGATACAAGTAAACCGATATAGAAATGTTCACATCCAAATAGATATATCATGACATATGGATCAATAAGATGCTTTATTCATTATGTATTGTAGGAAGTTTCCAGAAATAAAGCCAATGATTTCTATCCTGACACAAGAGTACAGTGCACTGATCTCTGATCATCTCTTGGTAAGCAACTGTCATGGCTTCTTCTAAACACCAGTGTTATGGGGAGAGCGATTGTTTTTCCTGGAGCTCATCCAGGCCGTGAACACATGAACCCCTGGGAAAATCAAAAGGAGCTCGGGCAAATGTCATCGCAGTCTCACAATATTGTGCTTTTACACCGGCACGCATGCGGTTTCCCAGTCAAAAATCATAAATCGATTTTCTAAGTAACATTTCACATCAAGAACTGTAAAGATTCCTATATTATCATTCACGTCGACTGAAGATTTATTTTTATTTCATGTTTATACAAAGCTCACGCTCTGCTTTAATGTCCTCAATGCGTGAATCCTTTAAACTCAAATGGACTTTTATTCAATAGCCGGGATTCCATCCCAACGTGATGCCAATGTTTTCAAAGTTTGCTATTATAACAGGAAAGATCGGTGCGTTTCCATCAAGTTCCTCAAGCGAGGAAGATCTGGAAACCAGAAAGACTCAATCAACCGTAACGGCCGCTTCGTCTCGTGGCTTTAATGTTCGCTACGTCAGAATTTATTCAGCAAATGCGTTTCCATCTCCTATCATTCGCATTAACTGTTTTAGCCAGAAAATTATATAAGGTTTTTACTTTGAAATGTGGAGTTTCCATCACTCGATGCGAGACTTCAAAATATGATGGGAACCCGGCTAATGTTTTATCTTTCATACACTGGATAAAAATCGCTCTGAAAGTGGTCACACAATATCCATCGTCTATATTGTTGTGGCTGTTTTTCAAAATGTTGTATCATTTTTAAACCTTTGTCTTGAAAGTCTTTTCTTGTGAAGTGGTGGACGCCTGTGGCAATGCAAACTTCCCAGGTTTCATATTTGTTTCTTTGTTACTTGAGACATCTCGTTTCCTTTGAAGTCCTCACACAGATGTGAGATCTCACTAACAACGGTCCTTCACATCACCATGGTAACGGCTTTAAAAAGGTCCCTTGTGGGTTTGTGGAGTCGACGTGCACACTTTTCAGGTTACAGGTAAACGAAAGGCCACAAATACTGCCGCTGACTATAACTGGTGCTTTGTAGTATGCTTCGCATCGAGTACATGCACTGAAGGATTTTTCAAGCACGACGCTTAAATACACACGCAAAAATCACTGAAAGAAAAACCCATGACTGTTTCCATGGCAACCAGCATGAGTGCAATACATGATGCTAGAGTCCAAGTCATATGATCTATTCTTTTTTTTGATCATACTTTATCGTGCAACACACAAGGAGTATTTAACATAAATTAAATTACTTGAAATAACTCTAAGCCTATATTAAGAAGGACAGTTTGTTCATAATTCATTTTCCACAATAACTCCATCGTAAGCATCTTTATCAGTTTCTATCAAAAACCATTAAAGCATCATCATGAAAACCAGTTGAGAATGGGTGGACTTGAGTGGACACATAGGAGTTGGAAACCATGCAAATGCAGGGAAATATCTCCTCCCAGCACATTCCAGAGCTCGACTTCAGTAAAGAGCGACAGCTTGACTTGCATGTACACGCTGGGACTGAGATGACTAACAGTCAGCTATTCATTTATAACATAACAACGTATATAGAGCCTCGTGACATTAAAGATGAACAACACTGATCCATGCGCGATCAACAGACCGTCGCAGGTTACAATTCCAGTATTCATGTCTGAAAGGAGCAGAAATTCAAGTAACCACACCTGAGGATAAATATAACCAGCGTGAACTGAAAGCAAAATGTGACAACCTCGTCAGAAAACACATCACATACATTAACATCAGATGAACATTTAATAATCGTTTCCGTTCTCATCCGTTCCTGACCGTCCATTATTCTAAACAAAATGTGGCTAAAATAAATTCATTCAAAGTTGATCTTTTTAGCATGCGTTTGGATGTGCATTGTCATTTCTGGCCAAAACAAACATTAATGACATTTGCATGTGTAACAGGAGCCCAACATTCCTGTTTGACTTCTGATCTCAACATTAACACAGACTTAACTGGACACAAAACCACACATTCCAGTGTCACTGTGACAACATAATTCATCTTTCATTATAAACGCTTTGTACACACATCTCTTCTGCCTATTGTAATAATCTCCTCCCCTAACTCTGTTTTAACAATACATGCCAGCTATAGCCATCATACACAAAGGGTGTGTGTTTACCCTTCAAGATCTCCTATAAGTGTCAGAGGTCAACGATTGTCATCCGCGCTGACTGGAACCTCTGTCATCACGGCTGGAAAAATTAAAAATGATGAGATTTTTCGGATCAAAGCTTCAGCAGTCAGTGCAAAGGGCTTTGTGTATTCTTAAGGGATATCACAACAGGAATGTCCATTGAGCGAGTTGAGTTACAGAAAACAACAGATGAACACAGTGGGAACACGCATGCATGCACACACACACACACACACGCACACACACCCATAGCATAAAAGAGTGCCAGAGGTTTCAATTTCTCCACTCTTTCTCTTTCTCTCTCCTTAAGTTACTCGGCTGCTGTTGATACCACATGAAAATACATGAAAATTTACAGTTTCAGACCACCCTTAAGATAATTTAACTATTGTTAAAGTGCAGTAAACATAGTTTATCGAATGATTGACGTGTATGTTTTATACAAACACCATAAACTTTAGTAACTGTAATAAAACCAGAGTTAAACTAAATACAAATGCCTTTAATTCGTGGTGACGTGAAGTCACTTAAGTTCCAAAAATTCATGTTTTCTTATTATGTCAACATGTTTTTATTGTGTTACTTGGCTGTATTTTTTTAGTTATTGTGGCTTGAATCAAAACCAACCGACTGCAGTTTTATTGATATTAATTGGACTGCACAATACAAAAACAATTAAAAACGGATTTACGAACCAAAATCTTCACATATAACCACAATGTTCTGGTGAATTAGTAATTAAAGAAGAATTAAAGATCGAATAACATTAACGTCCATCTGTCTGTCTGTCAATCTGTGTATATATGCGACACACTGAGCATTTAATGTTCGTCAATACGTTACTACGAAGGTTTTCTTCGAAATTGTGTCGCTATTGAAATGAAACGATGCAAACGTGCTCGAGTATCTCTACCGAAGACATCAAACAGAATGAGTAATGTATCCAATAATAATCTCTCAGAACGCTCGAGACGCAAGTATCAACAATGTCTCCAGTGATACAGTAGCGGATGTGAATGTTTCCGTCGCTTACCTTCAAAGAGAACTCCAATCCGACATTACACGGCAAACACGGCTCATCTGCGCCTCCATTACATTTCAGTGTAATTCGCGTGTGGTTGTCGAATAAGAGCAGCTCACATATCGACAGTAAATCGACGCAAACGACGATCGTTACCGAGCGCTCGTGCAACGGGAAATTCTGCAGACCGGTTGCGACTTGTTGCTCCGCTTTGCAAAGGCGCAAAAGGAGGCGCGGCCTGTGCGTGTGACTCCGCCCCCTCTCGGTACACGGCCCCTGCAGTCGATGTTCAAGGACGTGGACGGATGTACCTGCGAGACCCTCGTTGTCATCTTCAGGGTGTCTTGTGCATTGAATGAATGCTTGAAGTACACGTTAAACTAACGAAATGCATGGCCACGCACCTCAGTTCAGGCCAGTTTTACGGTTTAACCTGTTTTGAGTAAAAAATAGAATTGCTATTATTAGTAGGCTAGTAATCTTGTTATTACTGTGTAAGGAATGAGCTTCATTTGGTTGTTTTTTGCGCATTATAAGGAAAACATGCTGATCTCACACAGCTTGTGTTTTGCGCGCTCACGCGGACGCTGGAAGAGCGCGCTTGCGCCTTGAATTCTATTCGCGCACGTGCCTCGAATATAAAGCCCCGTCACGAGGGCTTTTTCACACTAGTGTGATTCGTTATTTTATAAACGCAACATGACGTGTTTTAAACATCACTTTCTCACGGGTTTAGATCGACACATCCGTTTGAAGCGGATCCAATAAATAAATGAATGTTTTCCTGCCTCGTGGGATCGATTGCGCTCCGGCGCTCACGGGGTTTCCATGGCAACTATGGCCGTTTCCCGTGATGGTCACCCGATGGGCTCGAGGCGTCAAGTACCCCAGAGAAAGAAAAGCGAGGAAAGAGACGCAGTTGTGAAGTGATGGAGGGTCAGTTTGGCAGAATATGAATGATACGCCTCATTTAACACTTTCATTTCATCAAAACAATCGGATCAGGGTCTAAAGAACTGATTTGTTTAGGCTACACTAAATTGCCAGCTTATTCCTCGCATTGTATTTACAGAATGATCTGTTTAAAATACATTAAATGACACACGCGGACACAAAACATGTTGTTAAAACACCGCTTTCTTCACTGTGGGGTAAAGCACCGCCACCTGCTGGTGAGAATCCGGTAGTTGTTAAATGACAGACAAGCTTGAAGGTTTGGTCAAGGTTTTTTGCAATATTGGATATTCTTTATTCATTTAAAAAAACTGTTGAGATATCTCAAACTTTCTGATAGGAAGGCACATGCTTCCATTTTTAAAAATGGTTTTACAAAAATATAAATCATCTCAGCTAAAATGTCATTAAAAATGTTTTGAATCGGACCAAATAATGAAGAATAATCCATAATAGATGTGAATAATGTTTAAAAGGCATCTCAGAGTGAAACCTCAAGAAGCTGCTCGATAAAATGACAAGAGAACCTTTCTGTCAATTCTTCACAGCATAATTGCTATAATTCCTTTTGTTACACATTAGCTGTGATAAATTCATTATAATAAAATAATATGGAAAGAAATAATATGTAGCTCAGCGGTAAGAGCATTGCGTTAAAAGCACAAGGTTGTGTGTTGGATCTCAGGGGATTGCAGATACCTATGTTAAATGTATAGGATAATACGACGCAAGTCACTTTGGATAAAAGCGTCTGCTAAATGCATAAATGTAAATAATATGAAGTTGATTTATATCACAATGCCGCTGCACTTCCATCATCAGCCGCTAGAGGCCAGCAAAACACAAGCTAAGAAAGATACCGCTTGCTCAAATGTTGTTAATACCTTTATATCGTTTTATAAAGCTCATGTCTGAACTCCCAGCTGACACATTTAAATGAATAACAATGCGCACACAATCCTTACAGACAGATAAGACACAGATTAACAGGAGTGATTGTCTCATAAAAAGATTTATTTTCTGCCTAAATGTACAAAGGCAAGTTACAGTTTGTATAAAAAAAATGTAGCAATTTACACTTTACATGAGAGATCCCTAGGAAGAGAGAGAGAGAGGGACAGAGGCAGGGAAAGAGAGCGGGATGGTTTACAAGAGAAACGTATCCAAACACAGAAATGAAGAGGTGTAAACATCTTTCTTTCAAGTACCGATGACAGACGCTGAGCCGCTGCGCACTGTGGGTATGGAGCGGGTCAATACCATTGGAAACTAGAAAATAACAAAAAAAAGGGAATTCCCTCTTCTCTTCCCACGATGATCGCACAGGGCAGACTATATTAGCACCGTCTGAGACCATAGTGAACAAATATGTGAACTGTTAAAACAAACTGGTCTTCCTACAAGAACTTACTAGAAAAACAACAACAACAAGAAAAAAGAACCCTCAAAATAAATTAAAACAATCAAGCGCTTTTCCTCAACAATTATGAATCAAGTCACCAGACAGCTCAGGTTTAACTGGCTATATGCGCAAAGACGGAACAACTCAAAGTGAGGTTTTTACTATAGATAACAAAAAATGGTATCCTGGCAAGAGGTCGCCTCTTCATGCTGGTCTGAGACCAGTGCTGCCGTTATTGATTGTTTTAGGTTTTGGCAGAGAATACAGTTAAAGAAATGTAAAGACCTGGCCTGGTCTTCTACAGCAACAAAATGAACTAATGTCGTGTTAACATGAGTTGAAGTTCAAAACAGACAAGAGGAAGTCATGGACTCTTAAATATTAAAATATGTAGAGTTCTAAAAAAACGCCTTGTCTTGAATAGAGCTGAGAGCGATGATCATGCCGAGATGATTTAAAGGCTGTGATTTCAATAATGCTCTCCTGAGAGTTTCAGATTCACATTAGATGATAACTACACGATACGCTGGGAAAACTAGCTCCAGATAGCACCTCGTGCAGGTTGTTTCTTTTCCCAACACTTCCTCCTGTTGTTTGAACACACCGCTGCCTGTACGTTTTGCGTGTTGAATAAAAATCCCTTGAGAATTTAGAAACCGACTTAAAAGAAAACAGCATGTGCTTCTACAAAGTTTCAAAGCAGATTGGGACTGACTTGGCATGGAGAGGAGGGGTAGAAAAATTTGTAAAAAAAAAAACAACCTTCCAATATAAAGTTGTTATATCCGCTACATGTTGATATATTATGTCAACAATGGTAGAAAAAAGGCTAACGGACAAAAAAAAAAGAGAGAAGGTAAGAAAATCGAATAGCATCCAACAACCTCTTTTAAAATAATTCCTTTTTACAATATATACAGAAAGCACATAGTGAGGGAGGAAAGGTGCGGCGCCTGCACACGTCACACTGCTCTGTGTTCGGGTTAATGCTGGATTATAACCATACAGACACACGGAGCAAAGTGAGGGACCGCTTTTACAGCGACCGTCTTCATTGTTTGGTGCTCTGTGAGTCTGTGGATCAATGTGGACTGAGGTCCAGATGCTGGATCGCTCACTCTTGGGGTAACTCCAAGCTTTAAAGATGGCCCTCTTCTGACATGAGGTTCACAAGCAGCATATCAATGTATCCGTGCGTAAAGGATCAGTTTGTGACCAGACAAACATAGTTCAGAGTCTGGTGTCTCCGTTGGCGAACACACACGTTGTGTCCCATACGACTGTCTGCCCACACATCCACTCCCGTTTCTATAAAATCCAGTTTGGAAACAGAAGCTCCTTCCTTTGGGGACACTGCATGTCAGAGAGCAGCTAACGCTTCATCCTTCCTCCAAGGCCCGGATAATCCAAATGTCAGACACCCCGTCACAACACTGAAAACCAGGCCAGCGCTGAATGTTATCTTCTGAGGAAAAAAACGTATCCAATGCCAAACGGTTAATGGAGTGAGTTTGGGTGACAATGGACACGAAGTGCATCTAAAACCAATGTCCATCATCTCAAGCAACGCTTAGTGGAGCATGAACAGAGTTTACTGCCCTAAATTAACTGAAGAAATCAAGACTTATCCACTTGCATAGAGTCCATAGAGAGTGAAGGCGACAACAAAGATGCAGAGATCTTTCGAAAAAAAAGTAATCATCAGGGCTCTAGAGTAGCAGTCCAGAGCAGCTTGGGCCAGGTTTGAACACAAAACAACGTAGTGACTTCCAGAATGTCATTATTCATTCCAAACCTCCCACAATAAGGTCAAAGAGTTTTCTGAAGACAGTGTTTCCTCTCTCCTGAGTATGTAACCAGCAGCACAGAGAGGGGGCGTCTACACGTGCGGTGGTGTTCGTTGGTAATGTGAAAGGGTGGCCTTCCACTTTCCTTGACAATGGTTGTCAAAGGCGCCGGGAAACCCGGGAAAAGAAATCAGGAACATCATTGAACTGATGTTATAAGCTCCATACAGTGTCCTCACGTGAACCAGTCACATGTCCGCACAAAATAATCCAGTCACTTCCTATAAAGAGAATAAGAATTAAATTAAATGCATATTTTGAAAGCTTGACACTTGATTAGGAAACAAAAAGAATGACAAAAAGAATGCAAGTATATGCTTACAAATATTTGGTGGACGCTTTAACCTTATCAGTTAAGATTAAAATACAAAATATCAAGCTAATGGGTAAAATATGAACTCCACTTACCATTCTCACCTCCTTGCTGGGGGATAGAGTGAGGGAGCAGAGGCCTGTTGACTGGCAACAATGGCTGAAGAGGAGATACCTGTGAGACGAAAAACAGACATAACAAAATCAATAACCGACATCTTACAAAAATAACCATCTGTTTAGTAGTCAGACAAACTTGTATTGTTTGCTGCTTAATGTACCTGTAGCATAGGACAGGTCGTACTGTCCTGGGAGTATTGGGTAGCCTAGGTGATGGTGGGAAGGCATGATCCGCTGCGAAGGCGAAGATCTTGGCCGTTCACAGTCTCTTTCCCTCTCGTTTGCACTTCTGTCTCTTTCATGGGGTGCTTTTTCACCAACTGTGGGCGACTTGCTCTTATATTGGCTAGCATGCTGATGCAGGATGTCCAAAGCTTTGGACTCTGATGCAGACTTGCCGCTTACCGTCGGACTGGCCCGAGACTTCTCACCTTCCTCACCTGGGGGCATCTTACTGCCGTATGGGGAGAAGGAGTATCCTGGTGACAGGTACGCCCCTAAATCAGAGGTGAGAACGATGTGGTGAGATTAAAGTTATTAACTAAAATCCAAACAACACATCCCTCCCACAGAGAAGTAGGCTTACCGGGGTAATTCTGCATCATGACAGTGGGCATCCCCCTGTATCCTGGATGGCTGGCGTCATAGCCCTGGCCATAGGGATATCCGTGCATGTAGGACATATATGTCTGGTGCTGTGGCAGAGGTGAGGAAAACTGCATGTGTGCCCGGGGATCTTTGCTGACCCCTCTATGCTCCTCTGAGGCTGATGAGGTTCTTGGCTCTGCAACTTCCCTGCTTTCCTCTTTAGAGGGAGTGTCTTTTGAACGTTGCCTTTCGTCTTTTCCCTTCCTGTCTCTTTCACGCTCTCTGTCCCGATATCTCTCTCTATCTCGCTCGCGGTCCCGTTCTCTTTCTTCCTTCCACCTCTCCTCATCTATCTGTTTCTGAGGATCCGGATACTTGCTGGGATAAACGTAAGGCCACAGTCGAGAGTCCGGCTCCTGAAAAGAGTGTAATTTGTGATGAAATACTTAAATGTAATGAAATACATTAGCTACTAAAAACTTTTGTAGAATGATAACAAAACATTGTTCAAGCTATGAATGGGGTCTCTTTAGTTCCATACCTGTCGATACATGTAAATGGCCTGATCCATCGCAGATCTAGCAGACTCGATGCCTGGCTTTTGCTCATCTTTCCCACGATGCCCCGCTTCACTCAGCTTCATTTTTAAACCCTCACCCTGCTGGGACTGTCCCTTGCCATCTTCCACTTTGGGTATAATGACAGACTTGCTCGGTTCGGAAGTTTCTTTGTGCTTGCCCTGTGGGGAAGGCTTGCCCAAGTCTGAGAGGCTTGGAGCCTTGGACAGGGTTGGAGGAACTGAAGCTTTCTGCTTCCATTCTTCAGCCTTCACAGAGGCTTCCCTGTCCTTCTGAGCAGCTTCTGATTTTTTCTCAGCAGCACGATGCTGCTCAGCCGCTTGTCGTTGTCTGTCCTCACACTGTTGCCTGTAAGCGGGGTTTGTGCTCATTAGGTGGTTATGGTAGGCCTGGTCTGGGGAGTAGCCATACGGAGGTACATATGCATACTGGTTGTAATAGAGGGGCTGCATGAACATGCTAGGCCGCTGCTGAATGACCGAAGGCTGCTGTTGCTGGTGAGATGATGCACTTATTTCTGGTTTCCGCTCTTCAGGTGGCTCTGATTTCACCTTGTCATTCACTGGTTCTGGGTCTTCTTCTTTTTTCACCTTCACTGCACTGTCTTGCTGTGGTGTTGCAGCATTAGAGACTCCTGGACTTGGGTTTGGGTTGCCATAATTGGGTGAGTAGTACGTTTCATAACCAGGGTAGTAAGAATCCTTGTTGGGTTGTTGGGATGGGAACAGAGATTTCTTGGCACATTCTCGAGCAGCCTGATCCTCAGACTTGACCTTCATGCCGTCTACCTTGCCCTCTCCATCTTCCCCTGCATCAGAAATGTCAGAGTACGCTGGGCTGTTGGTCTTCACAGAAGAGTTGTCTGCCCCATTTTGGGTAACCACATGAAGTGGAGTGAGGGGTTGCGCTACCCCCCCGGCGTCTATCCGACTGGCCACACCAATGGATGGACTGGGAGAATTGTCAGAGAAACTGTAGATTTTGTCTGCTTCTGCTTTCATGCTGGCTAGCCGACTCTGATGAGGATCTGTGGAACCGTTTAACAGGCCCTCACTCTTACTGCCTTGGTCTGAGCTCTCAGAATACGGGCTTTTACCTTCTTCAGGTTTTCCTCCTTTCCCAGAGGCCTTTGGACTGTCCCCTTCCTTACTACCTTCCTTCTTTTTCTTATCTTTCTTCTTCTTGTCCTTTGAGCCACTTGAGACTGCGTTGATTGAGGGATCTACCATCACTGCAGGTTTGGGTTGAAGGGTTTTTAGTTGGGGGCTCTTGCTGATGGACTGGACGACAGAACCCATACTAGAGGAGCCAGCATTGGGTGCAGGGAATCCAGAGGTTTGTAAGCCATACAACTGCTGTGGGGGTAAAGAGGGAACGAGGGGTCTTGCTGACTTCATGCCCTTCTGAGCAAGCTTGTCTGCTTTACCACTACTTCCAGACTTCTTGGCTTTATCTAAGCCCCTCTTGTCATCAATGCCATCATTACTTGTCTCATCTGTAAGACAGGGGCCCTCCTCACAGCCGTCCATGGGCACACTGGAATCATTCTCAGGCTCCAGTTTTTTCTTGCCAGGGTGCTTGGAGCTAAACTTGGCAGATGACGGTGATGGGATCTGGGCATCAAATCCCCTGCCCTTGGGGGTGATCGACCTTGCAGGAGAAGAACAGCCCTTCTGAGAAGTGGATGCACCATTGCAACTGCCCGGCTCTGGATGCAAGGTAGAATCCTCACCATACTCACTATCGCCATCTATGTCCAGCTTGGTGTCATCATCATTGTGAGCACGAGCTTGATGATACTTCAAGCCATTTTTGTGCTTGTATTTCTTGTTGCAGTTTGGATGGGGGCAGTCTATGAGGACCGGAGAAGGACAGTTGCGATCCAAAGAGGGGGGAGGGGGTTCTGGTTTGATGTTGGAGGGGGGATGAACAGGGTGAGGAAGAACAGGGTGAGGTATTCCACTGTTTGAACTGGTACGCATACGCTTGCTACCCTTAGTGTCCTCTGAACTTGAGTTGGGCTCCATGTCTGAGGCAGGTTTATTCTTGCGTTTGTTAGCAGATGATGGACTAGTCTTTACATCCTCTGTGATGCTGTTTGGTGGAGTGCGACGTTCTGAGGAATTCTGACTGCCCCGTCGCCCCTTACTGTTTGATGCGGCTCGAGTCTTGCTGTTGTTGCAGCCTTTATTATCCGAAGAATTGCTGTTCTCATTGACCGGTGTGTTACTATTGGGTCTCATTCTCTTTCCCCGACCACGACCATTCCTCATCTCCAAATCACTTGTGGGTGACTCACAGAATCTGAGGAAACAACCAAGAGAGAAAAACAATTACTTATAACTTAAATCAATATAAGACGGGTCCAAACATTTAAGAAAATCAGTAACCAGCATGTCTAAAATAATTAACTGGCATCCATTTTCTGCCTGAAACTCAATCTCAACACCACAAAAAGAGCTAACAGAACTGGAGGTAGTGCTGGGCGGTTTGGCCAAAAATCTGAATCACGGTAATTTTTGTTGATCTAGATGGTTTCCCAGTTTTTTTCCCAAAACAAATTTCCCCACCATTTATTTGAACAAAAAGTATTATTAACATTATTATTAAGAAAACTAATAGCATAAACAATGTACCCGTTAACCTTGCTTATATAATTTAAACCGGATGCTTAGTTTTTGGTTCATTATTATTTTTATTTAATACATGCGGTTACTTATATTAAGCAAAAACTTCCCATCTTCCTGTCAATGATCTTCCTGTCACGTGACTCTCGCTGCTATGTTCTGCTGGGTGCAAATCCTGTTGTAAACAAATATAAGGAGCCTGCAAACTTCGGCTGTATAGAGCAGGTGCGACTGTCTTTATAAGCTTGTGAATGTAAAGAGAAGGCAAGTCTGACTATAGCTGCGCAGCTGCGAATGTATAGAGAAAACAAGTCCGACTATATAGATGCACATATTTATAGAACACAAATCTGACTTAATAAATGCGCAGCAGCGTATGTATAATGAAGATGATTCTGACTTTATAGACTTTATATACGTGACTTTTACACTGCTTAATCACTCCAACCGGTATACCGGTTTTCTTAAAATTCCAACCGCGTACGTAATTAAAAATGGTGCAGCGTTTGAACCGGTACATCGCCCAGCACTGGTTGGAGAGATTCTTTCTGATGAGAGATGGATTCTGTTCCGAATCATGCTTCTCTATTTGGATGCCATAAGTGGCTCTCCAGTGGGCCCAGGAGAACTGGCAACGTGCTGCGCGTTTTTATCCTCCTGTTATCCCCGATCTCGAGCGTAACACTTGTTCTGATGAATGGCACACAGAGTCACACGGCTGCAGGATTAAACCAGGGTGACCCGGCTGCTGATTAGATGTAGTGTGATAACATCCTCCAACAGATAAGCCACAGACTCAGAGGCGAAAGTATTAAGGGAGTTCAAAGCATACTGGCCTTAAACTACTATAGAATAAATATGCTTCGGATCGAAGTTTATATTTATAAACCAGCAGAAAGATAACAACAATCCTTTAAAATCTGTGATGTACATTTTCAGAGGTCATTTCAACCTTTCATTGAGTCGTATTTCATTGACATACGACTCAAAGAACGCAAACACATGGAGGAAATGCTCCTATAAGAATGCAAAGCAATGTCTTTAAGCAATGGCTAATGTTATTGTAATGTTAGCCTGCAGCCAGCAGATAAAGTGCACCGTGGAAATACAGCCTATTCTGGAACAGTCCGATTAGAAATCACCACCTCCAGGCCTGTTTCTCAAATGCACAATGTACATCTAATTATTTGTGCCAAGCACTGCTGCTATCTGACCTTCAGGATAAAGTGCCTGTACTACAAAAGGGTATTTGCAAAGTCAAAACTGGTCACAGCAGAGCCTCATTTAGACATAACTATAATTCAAAAGCTATATCATCTCAGCTCAGACGGCACTAGGACCCAGCAGTAGGAATGCAGAACCACTGCCGCTTCAAATCAATAAAAGAGGGGGGAGAAATAAAGTGCACAAAAATCTATTTCTCAATGATATTGCATTTCAAAAGGTTCACTTCGAGGGGGTGTGTTTGAGACATTACCCTACAATGTATTTTCATTACTTCAATTGCAGAAATGTGTGGCAAGCAGAACAAATAGACCTGATTGTATTTTTGGCACATTTTCCAGTGCTACTCTTAATTTATAGCAGTAAGATGACATGAAATTAACTTACAATAGTAATATGAATAATAAAGGGCTTTCCTGAATTTAAGATATTTAGAGATATCAGATATTAAGTTGTCTTACCGTGGGGGCGCCCAGTCATGTCGAGTGCAGTCTAAAAGGGTGCCCACATATGTCTTATTCCTCCAGGTAACATTTACAACCAGCATACCTGCACGACAGACGACAACAAAAGAAAATAAGACTTTAAACAAAACAGGTAAAAAATTCTTAAAATATTGGTTTCTCGTAATGACCGAGGTCACCGTAAGGTTTATAACGGAATCTTGGCAATTATCATAGGTGTACTGGATTTGGGAAATATTCCTATTGTGTAACTAAAATTACACCCTTGTGCAAGAGATCCAAGCTCCTGGTCCACATGAATGTTTATGGAGTTATGGCTAGGGCTAAAAAAGAGAAATGAGTCTAGCGTACCTGTGCCAACAAGCACTCAATAACTGTTTTTACATTCCACAGCACAGATGTCCAAATCTGGATATAGAGGCTATTTCTCCATTAACAAAGAACGCCTCTTGTATTAAGGCCAAGAACAGCGGGGTGCACGAAAGGCTATTAGTATGGGGAGGAAAGGGAGAGAAATAAGGGATAAAGAGAAATAAAGAAAGGGGGTGGTGGGGAGACACTGGTCAGTCTGTGGCCTTCGTTTGACATTGCTGCAGTTTATTTTTTGTTTGTTCTTGACTGGAATCCTCTGGGTCCAGGGAACCTGATATTTAACACAACCCAAAGACATTGAGAAAGTACACAGACCTCTTTTGTTAACACCAGATGGCAGCAACTATCATTTATTGAAGAATCCAGACCCAGAAAACATCATGTCACAATCCTCCGACTCTCCAGCAGCCACACACAATGTAATTCCACCGCACAAGAAACTGACCTTCACAAACCAAACACGAAATCCATCTACAGTAAATCTACCGGCCATGACTGACAAAGCACACGAAAGAGATATCTGTTTGATTTCAAGCTGCAAGGCGCTATTCGCAACGGGGCATCGATTGTCTGCGTCTAAAATAGCTTACGAAGAGGTGCCAGGCAATAAAAATTTCACACCGCAGTCAACTGCAAAGGGAGACAAAAAACCCTCCGTGTGTTTAGTTCTGCCTTTCACGTTGCGTTTCCTTGACAACTGGCAACCGTGAGCAGCCACTGCAATGGCGCTCATTCCATCTCAATGACACAAGTGGGGAAATCGAGCAGAATACTCAAATCACGTCTCCAAATGGGAGATGTCGATAATTGGCCTTTTGTACGCAACTGAAAAATACCACTACATCTGTTAACAATTAGCATGACATCAGTTGTCGTTGGAACGGCAATCGTTAGTGTTGAAATTCAACCCGGGACCACCGACAGGGCAGGGTAAAAGGCAATGTTAACCAACCTGCCAATTTAATGTCATTCAGCGAAATGTACAATGTTATTTCAAATGGCACACAGCTCATGGACTTCATTCCAGCACCTAATAAAAAGGAAGCCGCACACTGGACGCTTGTCAGATTCTATGTTTCGGTCTCATTAAAACGTGCTCAAAATATCTCCAAACAACCCAGTACAGTACAGGCTGGAAAACAGGTGCGACCTCTAGAAATATTATGACACAGGTGCATTGCCAGCCAAAGGGAAAATACAGAATGCGTGTAAGTTGCCTTCCCCGCCAATGACCTCTACGTGTCGACTAAATCTCCTGACGAAACCTGAGCTCCGGTCGTCGGCTTTGAAGCGACCTTTGTACCCTCCCACCGGAGAGCTTTACTGCAAACCAAAGCAAAATCCTTTTAAGGTTTATAAGCTAAGAGAGGGCAGCCACTTGCTCATTCAATGTCTTGCTTTTTACCCTATAACTGCAGGTGTGAATGCAGAAACTCTCCAACGTGGCTCAAATTTTCCCAGTACGGGCTTATTTTTGGAATTGAAAGCCTCAACCTGCACAGACCAGCAGTGATGTTTACCAAACACAAACTGTTCATAAGCCCACATCCTACATCAACAGCAAACAAATACGTCTTTTTTTGACCACACCATAGTAACTCAACCTTCATCAATCATCTGTAATTAAGACAAACAACCTGAAAATGATCGTAGTGTTCACACAGGTTTGTTCTCAGACAGAGCTCTTAATTGTGAAGATTGAAGAGAACGCGGTGCTGTGAACGGGGGTTTGCCGGAACAGCTATGAACAATGAGACGTAAAACCCAACCTTGTTTCCATCTGCTCATGAAGCAGCCGTTTATTCACTCCTGAAAGCCGCCCGATCATTAACCAAGCTGTAACTCTCTCTCTCTGGGGAAGGGAGCCTCAGGCAGTTGGTTCCACTTATCTGGTGAATTCTTTCAACGTTACACATTTCCCTCCTCCTCTGGCTCTCTGTGCCAAGCTTATGCAATTCTGCAAAGGGTTACACATATCAAAATGATATTTCAATCGCAACAAACACCTCAAACATGCTCATCTTGCTATCATGGTGTTTCATTTTGGCAATCCATGCTGGGCTGCATTTTTATTTCGAGCTGATTCGATGTGACAGATTCACCATGTCAAAATACTATTGTTTGTTGGTTTTGCAAGCACTTGCCCAAACTCACAAAAAATGGGATGAATCATTGCAAGATGTGAAAAAAAACATGAATTTGAACAAGCTAAAAGTATTCTGACTACTTTTGCATACCTCTGTACTGTCTAGCTGCCAAGAGAAGCAAACCGGAGTGCCAGACAAGTCCAAACTAAGACTGCAGGCGTACTCTTTCTGCTTAGAGGAACATTTGGAAACAGAGCCATAAATGATTAAAGGTAGTCAAGTGAGGGTGTTTTAATTTTTCTTCTTTTATGACAGGTGGCACTTGTTCAATTGTCTACAAAACCACAAGTATGCCTGCAATAAAAGGATAGCTAGTTCACCCAAAAATGTAAGTATGACTTTCTTTCTTTGGCAGAACACAAAGATATTTTGTGGAACGTTGATAACCAAACAACACTCACCCCTTTGACTTCCATCGTAGCAAACACAAAACATTTCTGAAAATATCTTCTGTTGTGTTTCACGTAAGAATCATATACAGGCTTTGAATATGAATGGGAATAAATGACAGATTTTATTTTTTTAATGAACTCTCTTTAAAGCAGGCACACTTAAATGTTGATATGCAGAAAAAATTGTATCCCCAAGCTTTGGCACATTCCACAAATTCATCCACTAATCTTAATGTTTTGTTTTCTAGGGCTGAGTTTGTAAGTGAACCTCGTTGGTGAATAAAAAGTCGAAATCACCCCTTCCTCATCCCAAAAGCAATGCACTTGTCATCTTGTATTCCATTTCCACCAAGCAGCCCTTGCCTCCGAGCAATAAACGGGTCACCCGCATTGCTGTGGGCCTCTTAGTTTAACCTTCCCCCAATAGTCCCATCAAAGAGTATTCCAATGGCAACAAAGAACTGACGAGCCCAAGGAAAGGGGGCAGGGAATGGGGAACGGGGGGGCCCTCTGCGCCTGGGTCACAGTCTAATTTTTTCAGTGAAGAGTTTCATTAACAGGCAAGCATGGACCCCATAATCCGACCTTCTTTCCCGCTGGGAGGGTCATGACCGCAGGGCTGTGGTTTCTCGAACAATGATCCTGCACCTCCTTTCCTATTCTCTTTTAACCGGTCTTCATCCACAACCTCTTTTTCACCGGCTGAAGGTCAAATGGAAAAAACACTGTGGAAAAAGGGCATCTATGTGGTGAGACAAAAAGGCGAGCTTACAAGTCACTGGCGAGAGCTTGAGCTCAGAAACGAGTCTTTATTCAAGGGGGTTTCACAAGTTATTGTCTAAATATTAGTATAGTGTTTTTGACACGGGTAAGAAAGGGACTAATTATGGAAAACTAGGAGAAAGGCAAACATAAACCTAAGGTAGAATACCAGGCAAATACAAACAAGCTCACATTAAAACAGAAATGATGGTCATCAAATCTCATCGTTGAGAGGATTGTCATCCTCAACAGCACAGAGAACAGAATCCGTTGTCAAAGACCTACTTCTTTGACGAGGCTGTGATTCTTTGACATGCTCAAAGAATGGTTCCCTGCACTGATTATCTGGGTCACATGATGGAGGTGAGCGGGTCTCCTGAGAGAGGGGAAGGGAGAGGAGGAGACACGGAGGGCCCTTTCTTTTGTAATCTCCACACTAGTGATTTAGCACAGATGAGGGGTGAGAACACTACCTTCCCCCCAGCCATCCACTCTTTCAGCACTTCCCAGAACATTCCCAAAGGACAACCAAGGGTTGCCAGGTGCAGTTGATACACTCCTGAGTAACACAGGAAAAATTGTACCTTAAAAGGCTACACAATGAACCTTACCATTCAGACCAAGAGGACAAAAGTACCTGCTTTTCCTTACGAAGGACACAGCTGTGCTAAATCACAAGCTGTAAATAACTAAACACATTCACTGTCAGCATGACCTTGATGGTTTTCATTTTCCTTTAAATTTTTTTGTACAAAATCTAGCACAGTAATGTGAGAATGGGTTGCATCTGCTGATTGTTGTCAAATATTGACAAGGACTGAGAAAGCTAGCTGGATCCTAAACAGTGTTTAAAATGACTCTGGACATATGAGGAACACAGAAAGATGTTAAAGACAAAAGGGGAAGCATGGAACAAGACCAAAAAACAAAAATTAGGCTTGACCGCAAGCCGAAAAAGAGACGGGCCAGATCTGCCATTCTGTATATGT
This sequence comes from Barbatula barbatula, assembly GCF_947034865.1. NCBI lineage: Eukaryota > Metazoa > Chordata > Actinopteri > Cypriniformes > Nemacheilidae > Barbatula > Barbatula barbatula. The sequence continues at coordinate 16,719,171 of NC_136788.1, read as the reverse complement.
TTGGCACAGCATGGTCTGTCTGACTGACGGAGAAAAGAGAGACAAGAGAAACTAAGAAAAGGAAGGAATACCACACTCTCCAGGGGCAAACATGACAGCCCAATGGGACTCTTTGTGTGTTTTCCAGACCGGCTCTACTTTGAGCCGACATGCACATGTCAAGTGTCTGTCTTCATTTAATTCCTTCAGAAAATGGAGGACAATAGGCACGACACTAAACTTCTGCTCGGAGTTTGGCTCACTTTGTGGTGTTTATGATAGACACACCGGTTGGAGAGCTTTCAGAGAGTTCAGAGGACCTTCTCAAAATGACGTTAACAACATTTAATTATAAGAAAAGATTTGGCAACCCTCCAGGCCAAAACATGTCTGTTATGTCTTTTACTCATACTGGAAAGCAATCTACGTTTAAAGAGCTGCTTTACAATCTCCTGTCTGACTTCTATGCGTGGAAAACACAACAGAATTGTGGTCAAGGCTAAGTGCAACACCAGAACATTGTTGCATACAGTTAAAGGGGTCATAGTGTGCGAATACATGTTTTTCTGTGTCATTGGTGTGTTATAAGTTGCTCGTGCATGTATTAGACATGTAAACTAGCAAAAATGTAAGTGTCAGAACAAAAGATGCATTCTATCTAAAAGCGAATGCTCACCCAGACCTGCCTGAAACGCCTGGTGTAACCACACCCCCACAAATCTACGTCAGTCCTTGGAATGATTCGACTTAGACCCCCCAAGTGTATAAGCAAGTAAGGTGGGCTGATGTTCCAAATATGGTAAGAGGCGTTACACTTCCGTCACACACTTGCCGTTTTCAACCAATTACTAAGCACTGGTTAACTGGCCAATCATAGCTTTGTAAATAATTCTGCACATTTCAGAGAGGCGAGGCAAGGAGGAGAAACAAACAAGAAAGGTATGTGGAAAATATAGCGTTTTTAAACCTTAAATCATGTTTACACATTACATTACATCTTAAACAAACTATAATATTCGTTTTATCAGTGTCATATGACCCTTTTAAACAGCTAAGAAAATAAGAAAGGCAATTCTGGAATTCACCCAAAGACGTAATTGTAAAACTAAATTACTCCAAAGAATCAAAAGTGTGACTTGGTGTCTAACCGATGTGTAAAAGTGTGTCACCTTCGCTGGGACGCAGAAACAACTTTGACCAAGCAAACATTCTGGATCTAGTCTCCACTTTAACTAGCATGGCATCAGCCTAACATGGAGTTTTTTCAGATTGCAGGGGATAACTTCATAAAACCATTGGAAGGTATGAGGCTGACATTTTTGAGTGTCAGCAGACAGGGTGGCCCAAAGTTTCTTGAAGAACCCTGGGGTTAAAATATTGCAATGGCACAGAATAACACTTCACTATTTCTAAATGCTTCTTGTATCTTCTCACATTCTCTTGCTTAAAGCGATTCTCTAAGTGCGTCTCTTACTCTGATTCTCTAATCTTTGACATTTTGATGAGTCAGTGGCTAAAGGAGGAGGGTCTGGTTTGCCATGCTGACAGCACAGGAGGAGGCCGATCTTTGATCCGCACAGTTCTCTATAAATCCTGCCGTCCCAAAGGTTGCCATTTGGTAGTCAAATTACACACCGAAAAGGTTGTTCTACCACTAGGTGCAAATGAACGTGACTTTAGTTAAGCGGTACGCAACGCTCTGGAGAAGAGTCTCATACATATTCAGGAATAATTTACGCACTGTTGATGTGGAAAAGCTAGCGAACTGTGCAAGTACATTTCACTGATGTGATTTATTCAGACTACCAACAAAGACAATGAGAGCTGTCAATCTCTGCAATGATTATATTTACTTAAAGGAACTTTAAGATCATGACAAAGAATCTTAGCAACTACAGTAGTTTTATTCATGTCATTGTAGTTGAGATCGACTAATAACCTAGAAGACATCTGTTACACAATTCTCGACAGAGCCTCCAGGCATCTTCACAGACTCGAACAACTCCGCAGCCTCTGCAAGATATGCTAGCACGACTGTTTTTACTCATTCCCATGACTCTCTCCGGAGGCGGCTTTGACTTTCCTCCGCCTTATTTTAGGCATTTATCAAATGGAGGCTACTTGGCCGTTCCAACCCGAGACCTCTGGGGCAGACGGAGTACTAACATTGCATGACAGGCGGTCTCAATGAAAAGAACAGCAAACAAAACTTTAGAAAACAGAAGTGTATGAGAAACCAAACAAGACTGAGATATAGAGAGAGACAGAGGAAGAGAAGATGCATTTGATGTGGTGTGAACTAGCATGTTTTTAGTCTTCTGTGTCATTGTGTGTTAGCAGAAAGATATGGACATGCAGTAGCAAATGGAACGTGTGGGAGAACGTGACGGCAACTCATAACCTTGCTTGGTATTTTCAGTCACAGCGATTTTGCATTATCTCACAGCAACACACTGTGGTTTGGGGGTTCAAATAACTGACAGCCGGATTTTCTCACGTTACAAAATACAGAGCTATTAGCCTGCTAACATAGGAACTAAACTGTCAGGCTATTTCGCCCATTTATGGCCTTTAGTCTATAAAAAATTGGGTTAGTAGTTATTGACAGAACAACCTTCAGATGAAAGAAAAACAAAGAACAGAGCTTCAGTTTTATCAGGGGCTAGAAACAGACTGTGATGTCTTAATGTGTTTATGTACAGCATGAATACTACGAAGTTCTCCTGATTGTAAGACCCAACACTAGTCCTGAGTTTCCAAATATACATAGAGCAAAAGAAAACGGCTACATTAGCGTCCATCACTATAAGCTGTTAAATGCATGTGCCAGTTAAAAACAGCCACTTACACCTCAAGCTAAAATGGAATTAGCGTCTAGGGAGCAACAAGCCATTGTAAACATCAAGCAAATGTGAGCACGTTCTCCCTGGCGTGCACTTCACAAGATGGGCAACGATTTCCAAACAGTTTTGATTATTTGTAGTTGACATTTAATGCACAACTATCAATTCTACTGCAAGAAATAAATTACTAACTGCTATAAGCTACTGCTAGTTGAAAAATAACAAAATAGACATACATAAAAACCTCCATTAACATCCAGTCTTTTCTGTCCTTACCGTCCTCAGTTTCCTGCCAGACTATGCCTTCCAGGTTAACACTGGTACCCGGTTCACATGGACCCAGACATTCCGGCTCAGTGGCCAGAGACACGTCAGAAGTGTTGACAGCCACCGAACGCGTGCGGACCATGATCTGCTCACACGAGGAGGAGATGTCGCTGTTGCTGACAGGTGCGATGAGGTGAAGGGGTGGTGGTGCCGGTGTAGAGACTGGAGACTCCATCTGCAGAAAGATTTAGAAAAAGATCCAGTTAGATAATTATGACCACCTATCAAAAGCATGCTTTCATAGCACTGAATTTAACCTGTCGACAATTAATCAACCAAAATGTGAGACGCCCAACTGACTTTCTTGCTTTGCCAAACATTTAGCACATCAAATACAATACAACACAAAGACTTGGGAAGTCTAAACACCAAAGCTTGCGCAGTCCGAGTTAAGCAGGGATAGTATATCTCAAGGAAAAGAAATTTGGGTTTACTACATTGTGCAACTAAAATGTATTATTTCCATTTGTACACCATTCCCAGAATTAAAAAGTCTATTTCAATGCAGAATCAAAGACATACATAATATAAATAACCAGCACACTCAATTTATTTAGTAACATGATTTTTAAAAACAGATAAAATACTTAACATGAGCAAAAGTAATACAACATCAGGCTAAACCTGGTAGGAGGTCAAAACTGGTAGGGTGTTAGGCTACGCACACATAAAATCTTGCATGGTAGAGTCTATGTTTGTTTAATTTCAATGCAATGAACCGTTTAGCATTATTTGAGATTATAACTCTTGTTTAGGAGTGTAGATTTACTATAAACTGTGAGGTAATAAGCTGCCACAGCTGTTCTAGTTCAACCCATCCCCAGCGCAACACGCAAGCCAATTGATTTCACAAACACTGCGGCATATTCAGCACTGCACGCATGAGCCAATTTGATAATCTAATTATGGGCTTTTGTTGAATTGCATTAAGCTTTTTGGTGGGCGACAAAGAATACAAAGAGTTAAGATAAATGTGCCATTAATGGCGATTTCATGTTCAAAATTCATGTTAATGACTTCATTCCACTGTTGATGTAGGTTTTCACGTTCACATTTTCAAATCAAGTGGTTGTCTGGATGGAAGGGGACTAGCTGACACAGTAACAACAACAAAAACACTCACACTTGTAATGTAGAATCGATGCACTCAAAATAAAATACTCAAACTGTACCGCACTGACAGTTTGTGGAAAGCCTTCAACTGTTGTTGACAGTGAATGTTTGTTTTACAAGTGTTCAAAATAACGATCACCAATTCAACATTAATAAAAGTGCATATTCTGCAGGAAACAACTTAATGTTTTCAAGAGAGGATGCCCATGATTGAGAGAATGGCTGAACTCAAATGTTCGTTATGTTTTTGCTATTGTGACATGTTTCTTGTTGACTGAACTAAAATTAGGCCCAGCAAACGAGGCCTTTAATCGATGAAGCAGCGGTACTCTGAACAACCACAGGATGAGAGAGGACGGCTCTCAATCTTTGAGGATATTATCCAGTCAGGAATGCATGCAGCAGTTTTCTGAGAACTGAAACCAAAGGGTTGAATCGCGCTGACAAGTAAAACAACGTTTTTTACTCCTTGGGACCATCCTGTTCAGTCTTTATTTTTTAATGCTGATCAAATTCATAAATCATTAACTAAACACCAAAACATTACGTAAAATATTTGCGTGCTCCTCCCTTCCCCAGTCAGCGTTCTGAATTTACAGTCTCGTTACTAAAAATTCACAAGACCACAGCGTTTGCATGAGAACGCCGGTCCCTGCACACCCATGTTCTACATAAAATGGAGACTTGCTTCGCAGTGGCTGCAAAATTCACCAAGTTTCATTGGACAACCACGTTGACTGTCCGTTCTCCGTAAAGCACTGCTAGTATAAGTACAGCTCGTTCCCTTTTAATGCCGTGTGGGTCAAGCCCGGTTCATTTGACTTTGCTGTTCAGTTGTGTCGGCAATAAGAAACTGAACACATGGCTTCAGATGGGATTAGTGGAAGATTAAGCTAAGGGTTTCGCATTCGAAACACCTGTTCCTCTGGTCCAGTACTTGAAATGTTTACACATACACCATTATGAGCAGTAACCATACCTGAGACCTATTAAAAGGTCACATAAAGCTGTCACGGGCCACACTCAACAAATAAAACTGACAAGTGTCACAGAGATCGCTCGCCTGTAAAACCAGATCACACCCGTGAATGACCTCACGATACAAAGTACACTTGATATGTTGAGCCAGCATGTCAGAGAAAATGTGAATCTGGGGGATCTGTTTCAATCTCCTGGTACATTTGACTTGAGAAACAGCAGCTTTATGGCTGATCACCTGCTTCTTTATATACCTGTAAAAACATTGATGCAAGACTTAAAATATTAAGAAAATGAATAAGAAGGTAATAGTACAGACTATAACTGTACACAGTGCTCAACTCATAAAGCAGACCATATAACTACACGAGGGACCACCAAACGTTAACATAAACCATAAAGTAAGGGTGCTCTGAAAAAACACATGGCACTGAAGCCTAACAGCCGCTGGACTCTGACAGCATGAGGTGGAAAAAACGGTCTGAAAACAAGAGTTCAATGAATATGGAACCTCAGAGGGGGAGACAGCAACGTTCAAGGAAAACAAAGTTGGCTTCCTGGCTCGGTTTCTCATCTGCGGTCTGAAGCACACCATTAGCGGTTTTGAGCTAGTTTTCTTTGAGTTTCCCTCCAACTTTACAGTTGACTAGCCTCTCACTTCACACACACAGCAGAGCCTTAAGCCCGGCTCTGTGGTTAACACAAGATTGAGTTTTTCAAACAACTGACACATTAAGGCAAAAAATAAATCTTGTGCTATTTTCCATCCTTTAAATCATCTCAGAGCTACATCGTAATCGGGACTGACGACAGGCTTTACTTATCAAGTACAATTGCTTGAAACGTATCCTTCAACAGTAAAGAAACATTATCTGCGTCTTCTGCGATGGACAGACCAAGCAAGAGTGACACCTGAGAGGACGCTTGTAAAATAACTTTCTGCCGTTGCGGTTAAGAAACCTTTCTGCTGCCAATGGGTTAGGGAACGCAATTTAAGGTCCACCCCCCCAGCGGGATTCTGCCGTTTCCTTCAAGGTCTGGAAAGAATCAGATGACCTTTAAAACTGTAGTGTTTGGTGCTCCTATGAATAACATTTCAGCTGTGCAAATGATCTCTCCAAATCTACCGAGCGTGGGAATGACAACTGGAAATCTAAGTGTGATAGCATAGGAAAAGAAAGCCATCCCGGTAGTACAAGCACCTAAGGATTTGGCAAGTTCATAGACCAAACCACAGGAATACCTAGGCAATGTGAGATCTTTGTTTTCTGAAAGGCATAACAGAACCACTTTAGAGGGCAGAATCAGGTCCATGAAGTTGGTCAGATTGCACGTGTGTAAAGAAAATGAGCTTTGGCCTCCAGCTGAGGAAAATCACATCTGTTAAACAAGTGTCACACATTAACTAAAAGGGCTTGATGTGTATTTCCATTGCAGCTGCATTCTACACCGATAGAAATAACAGATGTTATGATTATGTCTAGCCACAACAAAATTACCACAGAGGTGGGTGTGCCTACATACTATTCATAATGTTACCAATGCAAAACACAAGAACGTCTTTTAAGAAAGACTGCTGCACGTTTAAGACACTCTTTGTGGTTAAAAACTTAACTCACAGTTCAAAAAGAGACAATAAAAACAAAACATCTCATTTGGAGAGTTACCACCATTCATTTGAACCAGTGAGTAGTGATTGGTCGAATACTGCATACGTGTGACGAAAATGTAACGCCTCTTACCATATTTGGAACGTCAGGTTCCTCTTCAATTGTACTGACAGGAACGCCCACCTAAGTCGAAACATACCACGAGCTGACGTAGATTTGAGCAACTTAAAACACACCAAAGATACAGAAAAGCACATATTTACTCCCCGCGAAACCCCTTGTGGTGTCGACAGTGTTTAGCAAATGTCACCTGATGTTTGGATATACTTCATTCTTAGAAGCTTTTCAGGTTAACATTACTAATCCAAGCTATGTAAACAATAGCGCACTGCTGGTTTAAAGCTATAGGGTCGAAGAGGAAAAAAGGAGGCAGTTAAGAAAGAAAGAAGTGTTAGAACACTTCAAACATCCACTTGTCAACCTCACATCCTGAATGAAAGAACCGTCGCAAAGCCTGCACTGGAGGGAGCACAAAAACCTTCGTACATTCCACTGCGTGAAAAAAATAGTCTGGTAGCCAATCAACGTCTGTTAAACAAACAGCAGTAAGAGCCACGGCTTCCACTGTTGAAACCAAAACACTTTCAACACTGCCAGCCAAAACACGCCGGTCATGCAATGTTGTTTCTGTTTTTGTTAACGGAACAATAAGGTGCAGTCGGAATCAGGAGCAGGGTATGAACCTCTGGCCAACCCTTAAGGCAAGGCATGAACTCATAACTGGTTATAAAATGATGGTAAGTGATATTTACTGCATCTAACCAGTGCGCTATAGAGTATATTCAATACACTGAGATGTTATTCTGCCAATTTAAAGAGGACTTTTGCCAAAACCTTCACCTTGGTTCATTCATGAACCAAGTTTAGCAGCATGAAAGTAATGAAGCTTACTGAAGTGTCACAAGTGCTAAAACAGTTCATGTTGCGCTCAAGCTGGCAAAAAAACGGCACGGTCCGAATGCAGCAATATCTCCAAGGTCATAAAACAAATGGGCTTCTAACTGCCCGGTCTATAATTAGAGAGCAGGGGTGACTGAAAATCTGATTCATGGAAACCCAAAACTCTCTGTAATTTGAGTTTGACTGGCCTCTGTAACCTGCTCTCCCGACCACATTTGAGGCACTAAATTGTACCATATAGAGACAACAACTTTTGGCCCGAGCGTTGGTGGCAGCAAACAGGAAATCTTGGATTTGCAAGTACTCTAGAGATTTAATCGCTGTCTTCAGAGAATTTAACTGTCGACAGAAATTACAAAACAAATATTTCCAGTCCTGGATGCTGATTGGTCAATTCATCATCCCAGTTAAATGCCTTCACATTACTCATCTGACTGTCTTTACAATATTGCTTTAAGTAATCGTTATTTCCTACATTATTATATGCTCTTGAGCTCTTTATATTCCATCTGTAATTGTTTTTAAACATGTTAAGGATCAAAAAACGCAAAGCGTTAAGAGAAGCCACAAGGGAAAAACAAAAGCAAAGGAAACATTTGTGAATCAAAATAGCGTCTTCAAACGGCAAACTCCCAGAAGATATCTTAAACCATAGAAACAAATGCAAGAAAGAGCAAAGAGAGGAAAAAGCTAAAGCCAGCCAACACACCGCACACCACCTAGCACAGTTTCCTTGCTTGCGCACCTTTCAAACCCACATTTAGAAACAAGGTTTACGCTCTTGAAAACATACGTCACATTAAAGGAAGATAACACCTTAGGAAATAACATATATCTGCCTAATGTGCAAATTGGCTATATTGTAAAGCGTCTTTAAGTGCTATATTTGCCCGATTCTAGAGTCTATTCTGATTCACAAGTTGCCAATTTGGTTTTTGAATCGGTTAACAATATAATTCATATAGATTTAATACAAAAATGAACAGTAAACAGTTTACAAATGATAAACTAAAATTGATTCAATAATAAATTGTAAGGATCTTGGACTTGCAAGTACTCTAGAGATTTAATCGTTGTCCTCAGAGAATTTAACTGTCGACAGAAATGACAAGGTTTATGGCATTCTCATGGCATTTGAGAATCTGTATTAATTCATCCCCATTTAATTAACTTGAACTAATTGAATTGAAAATCACCAGTGAATCTTACAGTAGGAGTTAGACAACTATTGCCCATCCCTAACAGGCTTAACATAAATGTTTAAAAAGCCCACGTGTCAAACAAACAAAAACTAGAGCTGAAATTGTGGATATTTCAGCCTGACATGTGGCATTTCCTGACATCCTCAAGAAAGTCTTGTTATCTTCCCGTCGAGGCTGCAGTCACTCCCCGAGATTCACTCTCTCTCAGCATTTTATTGTGCCAGGAGCTGAACTGTTGACTTGTTATGAGAGCGTAGGAGCCTACAGCAGCCGCAGAGGGTTTGACAGCGAGACAAACTGACGGGTGAAAGGAACGCAGCAGGCAGAAACAGTCCGTCTGAGCCATTTAGCTGTGTTTACCGCAGAAACCTCCTTACCACATCTCAGCTACCTCACCGAGATGCCTCGCTATTGCACGCACAAACACACTGTTAGCTTTGCAGACGGACAGACGGTAGGCACGGGTCATTTGCTTAAATTTGCTATGCGAGCAGAGCTCAGCGTAGGCAGAATATCAATTCTGGAAACCATGCGGAGAAACTCGATGGTCAGGGGAAAGAGTTTCCAGGTTTATACCACAAACAATGACTCCAGCTACGAGTCGTCCATGTCATATCTTTGAGACTAATCATTGGCTTTGCTCTTAACAACCTTCAAACGGAAAGGATGGAAGATACAACGGAGCTCCGTGGGAAACAGGGAGGCGGGACAAACCTCAGGAAGTTTCCCTCATTTGGCCGCCCCTAGCAACAACCTCACAGAGAGAAATCACCTGTTGCTAAGAGGATAAAACGATGCACATCCAAGTAACAACAGAAGGCGTGCAGGGCGTGAGATACTGGCATGCCACGAGCAACAACAAAACAATTATGAACGCTATTTGGACAAAAACAAGAACAAAACACACAGGCTAAAAGCTCGCTGCACTCGATAAAACCACAACGTCAACTGCAACTTGCACTAAATGCAACTGTTTAGCATTTTCACAAACCAGACATGGAAGTAAGCAACACGCGTCTATTTACCTGATAACACTCCCAGAAAAGCCTTTATCCAACACTACCTGTGGTGACAAGCGGCTCCGTATCGGGAAAGACACGCATGTGTATGCATTGCTGTGAACATGAGAATGCGTGTATGCGTAAGTGTGTGTGTTTTCAACCGAAAGAGAGAGCACTGGAAAGGAAGCAAGGAGTGGTAACCTCAACAACACCTGTGAGCACTCGCTAGCAACCAATAGTGTGTTTTGTGTGTGTCAGCAGACGCTCTGGGCTAAATATGGACACTCGACAATAGACTGTAACCAACTGAACGTTACCGCTACAAGACCGTCTAACACTTATGAACTTTCGCTGCTTATTAGGAGTTCAAATTAATCTTGTGAATACTTAATATTAACAGTCAATTACAATCTAAAGACAACAAAGGAAAACTTTCGAAGAAAAAGAAAACCATTGTACAATATCAAATGTAAAAGTATAAATACTTTGGAACTAAATGCTTAACATGTTTATATACTATGCTTCCGAAACAACAAAGTAGTTCAATGAAATTTACATACTGCTTTTTTTCCACAGCACACTCGCAGCCACACCTACAGATTTTAGACGGCTAGATTGGATAATCACATTCAAACCATAGCTCCAGGGGGGTGAGTTGAAAGCAGTGTTTTACAGCGACATCTGTGCTTTTAAAACAAGAAATCAAAGAAAAGCAGATCTGTGCTTACACATTCACACAGAAATGGAGGAACACCCAAAAAAATACTAACTGATGTTCTAAACTCAATAATTTGAAGAACTCTGATGAAAACTCAATCAATAAACAATCAAGTCTGCAGGAACAAAAGGCACAACCTGAAAAAAGTGAAGAGATGCAGCGGAGCTGAGGAAGTGGAAATAGATGAGATGATAAATCAGAATACCGATGTCAACTGTAACTTTCTTTTGGCAAACATGAAGGGATAGTTCAACCCCAAAATACACAATCTCTCATAATTTATCACACTCATGTTCTTTAAAAACGGCATACGGCTCGTTCTTCTGTGGAACACAAAAGAAGATATTTTGAGAGGTTTTGTGTTCAAACAATGAAGGTCAATGGGGGCCAGAGTTGTTTGGCTTAAAAATATCTTTCTGCAAAAAGAAAATTACATGAATGTGAACTATTCCTTTAAGATTCAAATGCAAGTTTTTTTTAGAAAAGGCTTTACACTGCCAAAGAACAAGTTACATCAAATAAACACAACGTTACAAACAAACAGACAAGGTTAAAAAACACTCAAGGTTGCTTGTGTTTCTACAACAGATAAGGAACGCTGTACTGAATGCCTTTCGCTGTCATTGTGAACTCGCAAACATCTTTTTGAAATAAAAACTACCTCTGAAAAACAGGATTTAAGCCAGGCTTTACTTACTGCTATACACCAGTTTCGCCAAGATGGATGAATGCCAGCTCACCTCCAGGGTGATCTCAATTTTCAGCCCATGTGTGAAAACAGACAAATAGAGTGAAGGAGAAAACGAAAGACTGTAGGGGGAAGCGTGGGGGAGTGTTTGCAAAGATATGTTTGTGTGCCCTGTATAGACAAACAGCCAGGTACTGCTTTGAGTAATGTGACCGCGAGCAAGAGCCGAGGGGAAAATCTCCCCTACAGACAGCATAACAATCAAGATAGTGTTTCCTGCGTGGGAAAAGAGAAAAGAAGACAAGGCCTCGAAGTTTGACAAGAATTCAGCGAGTGAACAACCTGCATTAAGCCAGATGGTAGAAGATCAGTTTGCTCAGAAAGAGCGAGAGACATCAGATTGCCTGATAACCACACAAACTTTAACGGATGGCTTAACATCTATTGATTACATAAGGAAGTGCACACTAAGCTGTCTGCCAAAAAAAAAAAGATTCAAAACGAATGCTAACAAATTACTCCAAGAATTAAAGCGTACGAAACAGCGTGTCCATACAGTCCATCTCGGCACGCTTCGTCCAATCAGCCGCAATTGTAATTAAAGCAATCAGTCCATGAGACGCTCGGTTGGCGAATCTGCGCTTCCCTTCAGGAGAAGAGGTGGAATTCATTTCACGCTATAAACTCGTTAAAATAAACTGGACAGATTTACAGGCTGGAAATGGATTTGACCACAAACAGCAGAACGGTTGAGGTACAGAGGGAAATAACTTACAGCTGTGAACCTACACAGCTCCAACACAATCCCCCTCAACACAAACCTCATTTCTCCAACTTACAGAAATAAAGACTTGCATGGTCTGGAAACAAACATGACATTATTAATATGCTTAACTTAAAGTGAAAGTGCACAAAAATCTATCAAAAATAATTTGTAAACCTGAAAACCAGTCTTTCTTCTGTGAAACGCAAACACTTATATTTTGAAAAGGTCTTGGGTTAAACCATAACATTTACATTTAAGCATTTGGCAGACGCTTCTATCCAAAGCGACTTACATTGCATTATACTACATATTGTATCTGAGTATGGGGATCGTACCCATGACCTTGAGGTTGCTAGCGCCATGCTTTAACCACTGATCTAAAGGGAAATACATTTTCCTATTTTTGGTAGTCAATGGTGCGCCAATGTTGTTTGGTGAAATGGTAAATACTTCCATTTGGTTTAAAGAAGTTCTAGTAGAACAGATCATTAATGGCAGTAGAATTAATGTCTGAAATATAGAAAAAGTGTGGGTTGTTGAATCTAGACACAAATGTGAGGCTGGATTGCCCTTTTACAGTGCAGCATAAATGCCAGCCATCTATCCTGTATGCTACAGTAAACGTAGGCTAGTAACAAAACTCTCTTTTCTGTAATATCGTCTTTGAATGTCACGATCTTGAACTCCACCACCAGATTTCCACCACTCTGCTTTTCTGACAGTCCTCTGACTTCTCAAAGTTGGTTCCGCACCCTTTAAGCTGTAAGCAGAATGATGACTCAGTTTAAAGAGCCATTCACAGTTTTCTAAACTCAACTATGATTAGTCACAACATAAAACATTCACTTCAGGAGTTATCAATGCAATTCCTCATGAAAGCCATGTTTTCTAGACAGCAGATCTAGGACACCAAACTGAACAGTCGTGAACAAACCCCCACACCGCTGACCTCGGGTCATTCCACATGGGCAGTCCTCATTACAATAATAACCCACATTCAAGGTCTAGAGGTAGGGGGTGGAATGAGATGAGGGTCAAGAGAGATGAGACGGAAAGGATGATCCCTGGGGAACCAGAATTTGACTGGTCTCACAGAGTTGACCAAACTAAAGGGTGTTAGCGTTGAACAATTTGAGATGAATTCAGTGATGTTGAAACATCAGGTAACCACCCAGTACATGCCAACAACCACAAACTAATTACAATTTTTAGACACATTTATAATCCCATTCATCACTGACGAACATATGAAGGCCCAAAGATCCAGTTAATTATTTTGTCTCCCAGACTCGATTCCAAGGCTAGTGAGCTAACTTCGACCGTCTAGACCGTCAACATGAAATTGTTTTCATGCACAAAAACTGTGAGTAGCACAAACGTGAAGTGCACAGGAGACTTGATAAGCATCTTAAATTGAACACACTTCAACATTTAGCTTTTTGCTAAGAAACAGAACAAACATCAATGAGCACTTTTACATCATTGCACCGAACCGTTCAAAGCACAGTCTCAAATGTTAACTTATGTTTACATGTGAGCCCGGTTCAACACGGCTACACGATTACAAACTGTTCTCGGCTCTGAATTTTCGGCATGGATGTCTGACTGTGCTGAATCGAGCTAATAGAATGCGTGCAACGCAAAGCTCACCTTTAACCCCATACATCACACACCAACTGCCTTCAGCCTGTGCTCATCCCGACCACAAGCTGCACATCTCCTCTCACAGTCTCCATTAACTTCACCCCCTGTGCTTTTCCTCCCATTCTACCTACTGAAAACATCCCTCGCCAAAGGATCCCTGAGTAACTGACACCACTCTTCAATGTTGAGAGCCGCGTTACAAGGACACCGCTTGTTCCCCGACAGGAGAAGGAGGGGAAGGCGTAAGAAAGAAGAGGCGAAAAGGCACCCTGGGTGTTTTTGATTTGGCAGGGCTTATAGAAGCTCTTCAGGCAAGGCAGAGTTTATCTGCTGAGCGCTGGCAGCCGGCCCACAGCACTTGCTGCATCGTAGGCTGCAGAGCTTCAATACTGCATCCACAGTCAGCGATGGACCTGTCACTTACACAGAGCAATCTGCAGAGATTTACAAAGGGCGAGAGAGAAAAATGGAGAGAGAGAGAGGGGCGAGAGCACAGACTATTTATAGGCCCCTCAAAGGCTTCCTGTTACTGCTCGGCAAAGCAGGAAGCAGAGGCAACCTACCCGAGAGAGATCGAGAAAAATAGAGAGAGAGACTCAACCACCTTCACTTTCATCTACACATACTGTACAGACCAGGTCATGGATCCAGAATACCTTAAAAGAAAATAATTAACAACATGAATTCATATTCGACAAACCTACTTTAAGCAATATACAATAGTGGCCAGCTGATGTCTCGGTGGAGACTATCTGTGAAATATTTCCATGTAATGCCCCTCAGATTTGATTAAACCATCAAAAAAAGGGTGCTTATGGTGTATAATAGACAAAACCTTGAATTAATGGCCAAATTTATTTGGGGCAAAAAGGCAAACTATAGCATATCAGGGCATATGGGCTTTATTCTAATTTACAAAAATGCACAGAAAAACAAAAAGACGACAGCTAAACTAAAGCAAACATTGACCATAGTGTAAGCAATTATTACAATTTTGCTGATGTCCTCCTGATTCTTGACTCAACAAACTTTTCTTTATTCACAAAGCTGAGCTTACGTTTATACTTCAAAACAAATACGCTTCCAAACAACTACGCTACATGAACGCAAAGTATTTAACCATCTGAAAAAATATATTTAGATAAAATGCAGTTATCAATTTTCCAAAGATTGACATCACGTTTTGCCACAACTGCACATCACATGGCCTAAAGCAATTTGGCAATTTTAGCAAAACTTGAAAACCAAACGTGAAAACACGATTATCCAAAAATCTTCATACATTTGACTGAATGGATTTCTGAAGTCCTGCTGAGAGCAATGAATCGGACACTGGCTAATGCTTTGTATAACCTCAAATGTTTGCATACAAAGGATTTAAACTGTGGATTGTATATTTTCGGCATGCAGAATGGACTCCGAAAGAGGAAAAACCTGCAAAACGAGAGAGGGGCCGCCAGACTTTAGAGATTATGGGCCGCAGTTCCCTGTTAAATTGATGACAAGCTGTGGTGCTTCCAATCACCATTATGCAAATCCCAGCTGCCCATCAAGTCCAAGGACGCTTTTCTCTTCCAATGAATGACAGGTGAGAACAGGCATAAAGAGACACTGGGAATGAGCCAATGGGTGTTTGTGTATCAGAAATCCGACAGATTCTCAAACACAAAGAGACCGTGTCCACGAGACGGATGCTAAAATGAAAAAATCTTTCCGTTACACTCCTCAGTTTGATGACCTCTTCAGTTCAAGCACTTCATCTGTTAATGCTCGAATAAAAACAAAATGAGGGGGAGGAGAGAAGAAGGGACAGAAAGAGGTTCATAAAGCAAGCAGGGCGGGGGCAGAAGGAGAGATTCCAGTCTCCAGGACACAACAAGCCTATGCTATTCTATATATGACAACACAACATCTTGTTATGGTGCGAACAATGAAAAAAGGACACAATGAGCTCAAGAGATTTCAAGCACGCATTACAAATGAAAACAAGGAGGCAATCCCAACCTCTGCAGACCCTAAAACATATACCTAGACTGACCAGGTCAAGAAGCTCAAGATGTTGTTTGGTTTGGTCAGTGGTTGCTTAAACCTCTACACCGCTTGAGCTGATAATTGGATAAACAGGATTCCAGAGCAGACCGTTAAACACCAGGCATTCTGAAATGTTTAATGTCATAATTAACAGAATTCTAAAATTCTGTCTACGGCTCAACCATGAGTCACTGACATCACAGACTGCTCAGAGAAAACCAATTTCCTCCAGTGAGGCGTCTCTTTTTGAGAAAAAGCGCTTTGTAGAAGGACTTGGTCATTTTATCCAAAGCCAAGGGATCAATCTGCAGGGCAGAGAGACAAAAAGAAATGAGAACCCAGAATGCCTTCTTGCTCTTAGTGAAGGGGTGAGCTAAAGATTTCAAAGAGAGAGAGAGTCTGGCTTGCCTTCAGAACACATCTGAGGACTTTGATGTCAGAATTGCTGCACCCCCTGTTGTTAGTTGGTCAGGATTAACCCAATGCCGACACCATTTTCGCTTTAGAACATTTATGTGCATTACAAGGAGAATAAATCATATAACTAATGTCAGATTTTTTTATGTTTTGAAAAATAAAATAGCGAGCGGTTCTAGAGATCCAAGTTTTTACCCGGCACAAGCTGTTGTTACGTGACTAGGGAATATCTGCTCCAAGATAGTGAAACAGGTAAACAGACATTTCCGTATTTTAACTAGGGCTGCACGATTAATCGCGGGCTCGATTTGGCTGTCGCGATTGTTAAATCGCAAAGGCTGCGATTGTGTTTTATGTGCAGCTTGTTCTTGAAGCGGCTCTGTGGGAAATGCTGCTCCATCTGAAAGCACTGCACGTTTAAAACGTGCTTTTGAAAAGTCACACCCATCAAACATCATCATTAAAAATATACTTTATTATCATAAAAATGAGGAAGCTTGAAAAACAGTGATAGAAAGATGGCATTTTCTGGTAATACGTGCAGTACTTCTTCTATGGAGCATTGGAGTTTCTGTGCGAGAGCGCCCTCTGGCTTTTGGATGCAGCTGCATTTAACAGTACTTCACTGACAAACTGCGCATAAAACACCGCAAGCAACCGCCAAATCGCGTGCGGTTTCTTTTCGATTAATCGTGCAGCCCTAATTTTAACACATTTTAACTGTTGAATACTGCAGCCAACCCACAACCAACCTAATTTGTCATTTCACACACACAAAATAGAAAACACACAATTACAGTCTCCAAGCATTAACCTGCACATCATACACAGTCAAGAAATCTAGAAGATGGCAACACTAATGAATTTAAATGAAGCCCTCCTTTGGGGATCTTGCAAAGACCTTTCCAGAACAGGGAATGAAACAGAAACAATGTTATTCTTTTATTCCAGCCACATTTATCCCTCAAGAATATTCACACTCATTAGCTCTCTTTATAACAGTAATACTGTCTGGGAAGACTCTCTAATATCTCTGTCTCCCCGATAATTAACAACCAATGGAGAACTACTCCTTCAGCTGTTCCTCCAGATGAGAACAGATAAAACATTAATCCATCGCAGCCTTTCTTCTTCACAATGAATCGGCCAGCCAATTGCATCATGTGTACTTGTATCCAAACATCTTTATTACGGTGCTGGGTGATAGACTGGCTGATCCACAGGATTTTTATGAAAAACAGGATTTATTTTGACTGGTTGTCACAAGGGTTTGCACAGGGACAGCCTCGAATCTGAATTACCAGCACGCTGATCCCATCTCGGAAGCAGCCAGAGAGAAAACGGGGCATGAATACCAACACATGCTATCTGGATCTTTTGTTGTGGATTCCTGTCAGGCGGAATGGAAAAGTCCTGAAGTGTACTCTGGAGGAAAGCCTGCAGGCATGCACATCAGGAGAGAGAAACAAGAGAGGTCAATCAATCCAGACAGAAGGAAAGATGCTGAAGAACGCAAGAGGAAAATATGTGCTGGCCAGTGCTCATGGAAACACTCTGGGAATTCAGACAACGGCGGAGTTGAGAGCGTCACAAACGGCACAGACGTAAAAGGACAAATTCATTTAGGGACAAATGATGACAGGCGGCCTATTTCACGCAGCTCAGCCTCTTTATTCAGCAAGGAATGGGAGGAAAAACGATTGTGGTTTGATCTACAGGGCTCTCTGGTCGTCTAATAAGAACAAATACAGCCCGAACCAACCTGCAGCGTCTGATGAAATGTGGGAATGTGAAGAATGGTGAGGAAGGCAGATATGCTGGTATTTCAGAACACACGCAGGGGGAAAGATGTGGGAATTTTTGCTTTTGCAGCCCAAGGTGGAAGCAGCTTTGTGGTGACTTGTGGGTTGAAACCCTCCCTTTTCTTCCTGGCGCGAGGCCCTTGCTGAGAGCTGGAGAAGTTTTGAGGTCATGTGCTTGAAACTTCCTAGAGCAACAGAGTATTTCTGAGAGTTTTAATCCATTTGTGCTTTTAGTTGCTGCATTATGACGGTAATAAATAGTACCTACAGGCAGATGAACCTTTAACAAAAGACGGATGAAAACATGAAAGTGTGTGCCCCGTCAAACCCTTTACAACAAGCATACACAACTCTTTTACCATTCAAGAAAAAGTTCACCCAAATATTCACAGAGCGTTCCATACCTGTGACACTTTATTTCTGTGGAATACAAAAGGTGAGGATTCGAAGATGATATTTTGAAGAATGCTGGTCACCGAAAAACGGTGGTACCCATTCACTTCTATTGTATGGACACAAAACAAATACAAACTAGTGGGTACCGCCTTTGTTCGGTTACCGATATTCTTCCAAATCTATTCTTTTGTGATCCACAGAAGGAAGTTAAACAGATTTGAAATGACATAAGGGGGAATAAACGATTGTAACTATTCCTTTAAATGTTGTTCTTAGCAGGAAAAATTATAAATGCTGGTTAATAAATCTTGAGGCAAATCAGAGATTCTTAAAATCTAACCTCAGATATCTTGGCTTACAGTAGACTTGCTCTCCTGGTGCAGTTTTGCATGACTGAATTATGAGCTAGAGTATCCAGTGATCCTCTGTTCACCTCCACCCTTGGAATCTCATCTCTGTCTGACGGTAACCATAGTTACAAATACCCGACGGATATTTCATATAAGCTCTGATCCGTGGCTGCTGCAAAAGTCCATTTGCCCCGGTTTTTGTTTAAATGACACACTACAAACATTAAAACATCGTTTGGAACAGGGCGCTCTTCACAATGGCCCGATAGAGCATCAAGAGATAGATGGCCGGGCATGTGACAAGGTACCGCTGGCGGGGTCCGTCTGACCAGCTGCTTCCAGGAAGGCAGATTCCAGGGCGCTAATCCAAAAACACGCAGAGGCCCAGAAATGCCATTAGGTCTCCTGGCAGAGAACACATGCCAGCTTTGTGTCCAAAGCTGCTGTCGGTGGAGGGCGGTGTGAACCAAAGCGCTCCTTGTTCAATTTCTCTAGAAGGCATAATCCTTATCGCAAAGCAGTTGAGTAGGCGGAGTGGAGAGGTCGAGGAAACCGAATAAAGAGACGAGGGACGAGTGGGGAAAGCAAGGGGAAGGTTAACGTCAATCACATTGGGCGCAACAAACAGCAAACAGATTCCCACACATACAGCTTTTCACGAGCTCGACCAGGCTGTGACAAATCTTCTCAAAGCTGTGGCTTTCTTGTTAGAATGTGTTTTTCTCGAGAAACATACATAAGAGTGTCAACGCGTTTCACAGTCGATGGTGTAAAGCTTGCAGGTTTCTGAGACGCACTGTGAACTGAAAACACATTCCACAATACGGCCGGCACTGGCTGCAAGAGAAACACGGTTCACATTCTCTCACACAGAAGGTTGGGGGTCCCTTCCCGCTAACACCTCATAAATCCCACCATTCCTCCCCCAACTGCACCTCCAGGACCCTTTGAATCCAAGGACAATTAGTCAGAGCTGAGAGAGAGAGGAGAGAGAGAGAGAGAGAGAGAGAGAGAGAGAGAGAGAGAGAGATTTCCGAGGAACGCAAAACATAAAACTGAGATTTCGAGATCTGTGCAACACAAGAGTCAAACTGAAAGTTCTTCGTCACGTGCGAAGAAAAACAAACACTTTATTAGTACAATGCTTTCA
The DNA here is from genome assembly GCF_947034865.1 of Barbatula barbatula. Lineage (NCBI taxonomy): Eukaryota > Metazoa > Chordata > Actinopteri > Cypriniformes > Nemacheilidae > Barbatula > Barbatula barbatula. Next base: position 16,699,196 of record NC_136788.1, on the reverse strand, counting down.
AATGCAAGGCTGCAACATGCAGAGCAACAATCAGGTTAACCAACAAACTGTCAGAAATGAGACACACAAACCAGAGAAGAAAAAATAGGTTGCTGACACATAAAAAAAGTTCAAAAATAGGTGAAAATCTTCTCAAGGAGTTTGTTTCTAAATACCAGAATCAGCTTTGCATTATTGACTCGTTTGCTCAAGTTAATACCTGAAACTAATAACAAAAGCCTTAAAATGCAGTGTGAAAGTAAAGAAATCTCTAAAATTAAACCGAAATCTTCGTACAGGCTCCAGAGCATGAGGAAAACATAAAGGCCTCGCTTATACATTGCAATTACATTTCCAAAACCCACAGGAACTTTATGGCTTCAGTACGGCTGGAGGAAATAGTGAAACTGGTGAGCATCACGGCTAGTTCCACAGAGCCAGAAGCACAATCCCACAAGAGCCCAAATAAACACTAAAGTTCAGTCGATGCTCGTGAGTGGACCACACCATAGCCTACGCAGAGCCGCATATCCTACACTGTAGCCTAACGCACACCTCTACAAAAATGTAACAACTCGTCAACTCAACACAGGCCGGGCCATAAGCACGGTGTCTGGTCTTTTTGAAGCCCTCCCTCAGAAAAAAACTCTGCGATAGATAATTCATTCGGAAACATGATCCCAAGTCAATTTGTTCTTCTGTGTTTAACATATCAAGCTGCATCAAAAGGGACTGTTTACTTGCCGCTATCACTGCTAATGTTTCTCAAACGAGCTGCTTCTTATTCGGCTCTTGTCTTGGTTACACACACAATATACGTGGGCCCTGACGCCTGACGTTTAGATAAGTCATGAACACATAGTTATTGAGGTCGGTTCCGTACACACTGCATATAGTTTTGGTAAATGCTGTTGTCACTATCTGCCTTTTTTAGGGGTTAATTCAATAGTATAATGCAGATCACTCTGATAAACTGATTTATCTGCATAGTACACATGTATCAGTTTACTTCAGAGTGTAACAAAAAGGAATAACAGGCAACCGACAGCTGAGTGAGTGACTGAGGTGAACGGTCCAGACCTCATACGCCGCTCGGTCTGCACAGCGTGGCAGTTAAACACATACGGTCTACACGTTTTGAGTCATTTAAAGTTATTTTAAGCCATCTAAAGTGATATTGGCCGATGGTGATCGGCGACCAATCTATAGGAGCACCCTTAATAAACACAAGCCAGGGCAAAACAGGAAGACCTCTGGCACCTTCAGCCCTGTTCGTGAGTCTGTCTGTGTGTGGCCCAGAGATTAGGTCTAATAATCAGCTTTAACGGCTGTAAAGAGAACAACACATGAGACTGACTCGGACAAGTCATTTAGTCTCGCTCGCAGGGCCGTGAGGAAGCACAGATGTTCGACCCCATGAGCTCAGAGCTGCTAAGAACTCTGGGATAAACGGCTCAAGAACCTTTGGCAAAGAGCTCTTAACACATCCTACGCAAGTAAGTGAACGCAAACCTGTCTAGTGAATGACACAACACATGCTGCATTCAAGGCAACCATTACGGTAACTTCATGCGAGTTAAACTGTTGACATGTTTATAGCTAAATACCTGAAAAACAACACATGGGGTTTAATGACAGACTCATCCAGGAGCACATTTAGTGATTGTACATCTTTTAAACACACACAAGACTGCCAGAAAGTATACTGTAGAACCTTTAAATAAACAGCGAATGACGTCTAAAGCAACCATAGTAAAACAACTTAAAGGTTGGTGTAAACAAAGCTCTCTCACAGAGCATCTCCCCAAACTTTCTGTTTCTCTGGCAGTAAAGTTTGGGTTCTGTCAGAAGAAATGAGGTGACGGATTTAGTAAAGTCTAAAGCGAGCTTGCACATGCTTTTAAACATTTATGCTTGATGCATTTTTAACAAGCGACATAAAAAAGGCATGACTCGGTTGTTTTCTGTACGGCAGGCTCACCGGCACGCACACAAAGGCACGGTTTGTGTAGCTCAACTGGTAGATCATGCATTCTAAATTACATGCATTAAATGCAATCTATAGCAATCAAATTGGCAACTGTAAAAGATTCCTGGAACCCGATCTGTCCTTCGAGGTTAAACAATATCCTTAAAACCCCCAATGGCTCTTCGCACTCCCCAGGGCCAGTCTCTAGGACATTCATCATTTCTGTGGAAAGAGCCATCTCATCGAGGACAAACTGCCAAGTGTGCATACCTAGAAGGCCACATCTAAGTGCTCTTAGCTCTCCAAAGAACAGTCTTTTATTCCCTTTCAGTCTGTGGCGGCGGGGTAATGTCATTAAAGCAGCTCTATCTACAAATTCGACCTCATCAGACCGAGACCGACAGAACGATGCCTCCCCGGATAACCGTTAGCCTGACAGCGCACCTGTCAATGTACCTGTCTAAGAGAAAGCAAAGTTTTTCCACAGTCACTCACCGGACCGGACAGATCCAGCAGAAGCCGAGGGGAATGTGACACCGGGCGAGCTCATTACCGGCGTGCGGTATATGTACTGTAAATGAGAACACGGGCAATGACAGGCAGAGCGTTCAGTTGTCAGTTCAACGGGACCGCTTCTAATGCACAATCCGATTCTTATTAGAAGGCGATTAACATGGTGTCTTTGGGCAAACAATATCTTAACACAATTGCCGGATATAATCTCAAATTAAATTAGATTTTCTTCGCATGAGACGAGTCTACATTTAAGAAATGCCAGCGGTTTGTAGAGTTCTTTTACAGCAGTGGATTTACAATAATGGCTCAGATTTAAGCCGAACATTAAGCGTGACATCCTCCTTCTATTAACGCTGATCATTCTTTGATAAATAAACTGTATTTGGTTGTGTTTCCTCTAACCAAATTTCATCAGTCAAATGTGCAAATCGTACGCTACCAAGGGAGATTTTCTTTTTTCCAAAGGAGTGCCTTTCTACACAAAAGCCAAAACCATTTGCGACAAGCTAACTTTTTATTCTTTTACCTTTGAAAAAGCTCACAGCTCAAAATCACTTCATTCTAAACTAATTGTAAAAAGAAAAACAAGCAGTTGGACTGTTATGCATCTGGCTTCACTTTCTACTCTCTAAAAAGAGAAACGCGAGAACAAATGAAGCTCATCCAACACGCTCGCATGTGATGGACTGAACTGCAGAGGACGAGAGAGAGAGAGGGTAAAGCTAGCAGATGAATAAACCATTGTGGTTTTGTGCAGTCCTGACCTCGGTTAACACCAGGGTGTTTACACACAAGAGCAGTGTGAACTAGTGAGGGGAGTGGCACACATTCACACAAAAGCACAAAGACACAGAGCATGAAACAGATACGCTCATGTTCTCTTTTCAATGCAGATTCGGCACACAATCAACAGATTGACTCACAAAGTTCCTCTGTCTTGACCCATTTATAGAGGAAACTTTGTAGTTTCCTATAAAGCTCACAAAAAATAACACTTCAATTCTTTTAAACAATCCGTTCTTATAAAATGATGACACAATCCCAAAGATAACAAAGATGTCAGCTTGAGAATTTGTAACCTTACTAACCAGAATAACAGCTGTGACTACATGGCCAGTTTTTTGGTTCGTGCCAAAACATAAACCCTCTACAGAATACATAGACCTTGTACTTCTGCCCTGATTCGGTTCCAACTGGAGCAACTGAACACAACAGAACGTTGTCGACTGCAGGTTCTTCAATCTAGCAGAGTACATTCTTGTCTACGTCTATTTTTATTCATTCTGGCACTCGTGTATGATCATCAACTATTTTGTTGAGAATGCAAAAATGCATCCTGTGTGAACGACCCCGTAGTTCTGCTCCAGATGGAACGTGCGTTTCCAATATATTCTGCCAAGTTTATATTATATCCAATCTACACTAAAAAAAAATGGCTCATAATAGTGGGACAAACACAAAATTACTCGAAGCCATCTACCCTCTTGGAGAGAAACGTTAGGAAGCCTGAGAAGACTTTTGCGGCGTCACAATGAACATGCCATTCCACTTCCAACACAAAACAAAAACAATAAAAACCAAACGATTTGTAAGCGTCGTGCCTATTTGCATTCATTCAAAGCCGGGTTTGTCATTTCTTCTCTGTGTAGATGAATCTGCATAGAAACAGTTAAGAATTTTATGACATTTAATCAAAACGTTTTCATGGTTTCACGTTCAAAAGCCGCTCAGAGTATCCAGATTTCTGCGGACTTTAGCTTCTATAAAACATGGCAGCGAGCTTAGACGTGCAGTTCTTACCCTCCCGGCCTCCTGTGTTTGCTGTCTGGATGTCCTTTGCATTCATAACTGCAGCCCAGGCGAATCTTTCTCTCTCAGTCTTAGCTCGAGACGGGACAGCATGGGCGTATCCAGGCTCTCCAAACTAGGGGCCTAAAATACCCAGCTGCAGCTTTCACAAATTGTGCGGTGAGCGAGTTTAACAGCCACTCCGTTCAAGAGAGTTGAGGCTCTGTGCCAAACTTACATCAGGGGTGAGAGAAGAGGGAGGAACTAGAGAAGAAAAACTCGAGTCACGGAAAGAAACAGATGAGAGGAGGTCACGAGTCGCAGCGGAGGCTCGTGTAAACACCGGCAGTGATTTACAGTGTGGTCAGAAACCTATCGCCACAAACAGGAAAGAAAAGACATGGAACCTTGATTCAGCGTGAGAGAAAAAGGACAAGCGAGAGACCCAAAACTAAGAGGCATCCCAGAGAAAAGAGAGACCCCCAATCCCTCCCGACTGGAAGAGCTTTGTTCTAATGGAGTACAGACTCCTTCAACTGTGGAATGAACTCAGTAAGAAATGTTGTGCATCACAGAACCAACTCGTAAATGGGCTAGTGTGAATACTTCTCATGTACTATACAACATTTTATATATTTATGCACACAACGCCATAGTCGATGGCTGACAGAAATCACGATGGTGAGCCGGCATTGTGATTCCAACAAATGTTTCACTTTCGTCAAATGACTCTCGCTTCTCTGTGCTGCAAATCACTTTGTGTAATAAGGGGCATTTAAGCTTGTGCTGTACAGACTGGCCTGACTTTATAACTGTGGCACTTGCGCTGTATCTGCGCATCCCGCATTGTATAAAGGAGACTCGTGTATGCGCATCCCACATTGTATAAAGAAGCGCGTGTCTGCGCATCCCACATTGTATAGGCAAGGCAAGGCAAGGCAAGGCAAGTTTATTTGTATAGCACATTTCATACACAATGGCAATTCAAAGTGCTTTACATAGAAGAAATTAAAAATATCCATTTGATAAAACAGTTAAGAAATAAGAAAAATAAAAGTAACCAGTTAAGAATAAAAAAATAAAATAACATAGTTTAGAAGAAATAAGAAAAATAAAAATTAACCAGTTAATAAAATAAAATAAAATATAGTTTAGATTAGATAATCAATAAAATAAAGTACAGCGCAAACAGTCGGACGGTCAGAGGCACAGTGGCACATTAATCAAATGCAAAGTTAAACAGATGTGTTTTGAGTCTGGATTTGAATGTGACTACTGTAGGAGCACATCTGATCTCTTCTGGAAGCTGCTTCCAGCTGCGGCTCGCATAATAGCTAAATGCAGACTCTCCTTGCTTAGAGAGAACCCTTGGTATTTCTAGCTGATGCGATCCTAATGACCTGAGTGTTCTTTTGGGTCTGTATTCAATGAGCATATCTGCAATGTATTGAGGTCCTAGGCCATTGAACGATTTATATACCAGTAGTAAAACTTTAAAATCTATCCTATATGTAACTGGTAGCCAGTGTAAAGACCTGAGGACTGGTGTGATATGATCATATTTTCTGGTTCTGCTCAGAATCCTTGCCGCAGCGTTCTGTATGAGCTGCATCTGTCTTATGGTCTTTTTGGGAAGGCCAGTAAGGAGCCCATTACAATAATCCACCCTGCTGGTGATGAAAGCATGCACTAGTTTCTCTAAGTCTTGACTAGAAACAAAGCATCTAATTCTTGCAATATTTTTCAGATGATAGTATGCTGATTTAGTTATTGCTTTGACATGACTACTGAAGCTAAGGTCTGACTCTAGAGACACACCGAGATTCCTGACTTGATTTTTTGTTGTTTGACCTTTAGAGTGAAGGTACGCGTTCACCTTGAGAACTTCATCTTTATTTCCAAACGCAATGACTTCAGTTTTGTCTTTGTTTAACTGAAGAAAGTTTTGGCACATCCAACTATTTATTTCATCAATGCATTTGAGCAAGGAGTCAATGGGGCTGTAATCGTTAGGCGATAGGGCTAAGTATATCTGTGTGTCGTCTGCATAGCTGTGGTAAGCAATTTGGTTATTTCTCATTATTTGGCTCATTGGGAGCATGTACAGGTTGAATAGGAGAGGCGCAAGAATTGAGCCTTGGGGGACTCCGCATGTCATGGATGTCCACTCAGACTTATGGTCACCTATACTCACATAATAACCTCTTGCTTCTAGGTATGACCTGAACCATTTTAGGACTATCCCAGAAAGCCCCACCCAGTATAAAGAAGCGCGTGTCTGCGCATCCCGCATTGTATAAAGAAGCGCGTGTCTGCGCATCCCGCATTGTATAAAGAAGCGCGTGTCTGCGCATCCCGCATTGTATAAAGAATCGCGTGTCTGCGCATCCCGCATTGTATAAAGAATCGCGTGTCTGCGCATCCCGCATTGTATAAAGAAGCGCGTGTCTGCGCATCCCGCATTATATAGCAAAGACTTGAGTCTGCGCATCCGGCATTGTATAAAGAAGACGTACGTGTGTCTGCAGTGTCTGCACAACTCACATTTGAATAAAGATGGCCTGCACTTTATAACGACAATGTCATCGCGCATGGCGATGTTTCACTGTAGACGTCGCCCAACCCTAATTTGTATTAACTTTATTTACATTGGTTCTGGGTAAAAAACAACATGCAGATTTGGTTGTGGGTGTAGGGTAATACAAAGGCTATATTATGTTTGCTAAAATATATTTATAGCATAATAATAATTCAAAGTAATTTTTCAGTTCTCTGATGGCTGCTTCACATCGATCCTAGTGGGAAGGAGCTGTACTGCGGGCCCAAGCCCCACCCCTGATGTCATCGCCCATCACCATGTTTTACTTTTAATTTTGCCCTTCTCATGGCTGAACGTGCCCTTGTTAACTTTAAGGAAGAGAAAACCTAACAGCACCAGAACGCATAAAAAACTGCATCTCTACTAGCTGCATGGATCTGATGTCTGTTCCCTCCTCTCTTGCGCCGGCGCGGCTACTCTCCCCTCCCCCAGCACTCGCACACAGAAGCTAACGCGCTGGAAATGCGATGGTTGACAACGCAGGGCAGCTGCCCCCCCCACACACACACACACTTGTGCTAAGAGACAGGGCGAGCGGATGAGATGAGAATGGAGAGAACGACTCAGAGGGAGGGAGGAGGGCTCCAATGAAAGAGCTTTGTTTCTCGGTTCCCTGATGGCTTTCAAAGCGTTTACAATGGTTTCATCTAATGTTCAATTTTACATTTCTTACGTTTTATGCATTTGGCAAATGCTATTATTTAAAGTGACTTCAAGGTCTAGAATTGATGTTTACATGTTCGCTGGGATTGACCCACAACCTGTTGCATCAGGAAGGAACACAACCAATATAAACGTCTAATATTAACTGAAACTGTATATTTAAGCTGGATTTATTTTGATGGTGTTGCTCACTACCAGGTAAAATAAATCAATGCCTAGAAAAAGTATTATCCCATCTCCGCTCAATAAATCACATGATTAAAAGCACAAAAGTCGCAGGATGTTTAGGACTGTTCACATCAAATAAATGACATCTAGAAATATAACTGTATCATTTTATCGTCGTTGTGAAAATCTTTAGAGAAATGATATGGTTGGCATCACTTTTAAAATTAATGACAGTAAATTAAGATCCATTCAGTTAAAAACAAGCATAAAACATTATTGCTTATAGCTAAAATACTCTCTCATTGGTAAGTCGCTTTTGAAGAAATGTGAATGTAAAATTAATGCCACTATATTTAACATCAGTCATATTTATAGATATAATTCTTGGTGTGAATGGTCCTTAACACACATACTTTTATTCCTCTGGGTTTGGTTTCAGATCACTAACTCTAGCTCTGAGCAATAATAATAACGATGCTTGACTCAGCAAACAGTACTAAACTAAAAAAGAAAAATTAATGGATGAATCACAAAGCAGTAAAACAGAGACAGTCAGACAGAGGGTGGGGAGAGAGAGAAACCATCATGATTCACAGGTTCCCACTTGCTAACTTTTATCTCCCTGTGGACGTATTGGTGAGGATGTAGCAATTCTGCACAAGCAAAACAAACAGCCAAAAGTGAATTTTTCACAAAAAGAGAGACAGACCGATAAACAAGAAGCTAATCCTGTTGTTGCCATGTCAGCCGGGATTACGCCAAAACTACATCCAACCAAACCACAGAAAGCCTTCTGACACAGACTGTGTCAGGATCACGATTTCTCCAAATAAACAAATCTGTTAAGAACTGCTAAGAAGAGAAAGACAAGTCTGCTATTTACTACCAAGAGATCAACTCTCTAACGGGAAGGGAAAATAGAGAAACGATAAATCAATCTGTATTCCTGTTAGCATCCTTAAAACGAAGCACAGTGTGCCAGCCATGTGGGCTGACAGATCGGTACAGAAATACTGCATGATGTACCGTGGAGTGTTAATCCGAACGTATCAGCCCTGTACGCCAAAACTGGAGTGTTTTGATAAGATTCTAGGAAACAAAACAGCTGCCAAGATCAGTCAGAAGAAAAGCTTAACGTGTCTACAAGGATTACGAATCTAAAGACAAACGTTTAAGATCCATGAGGAACACTGCTACAAAGTAAACAATTAGCAGAAAGGTCATGATTTACCAAAGAACTAAATCTCCAAACACCAAAATAAAAGTCAAAATCAAATACAGAATTGAAGGAAAAATGTATTGTATTCATTGTATGAGCGATAGTAATGATGCTTGGTTTAGCAAATTACACTTTACTAAACTATTTAGTCGTCTTTTTTCGCTAGTAGGGCTGCAGCTATCGATACTTTTAGTAATCAAGTTTTCTACTGATTTTCCACCGATTATTCGGATAATGAGTACTTTTTCTTGATTAAAGAGCAGTACTAAATACACTAGAGAAAGTAAGTCAATTCTCTTAAAATATAAACCAATTTGTTTCTTTTTTAGAATTTATTTTATTGCATAAATTGCATATATTAATATCTGTGAAAACTAAACCCATTTAGTACATTCCATTGCCATATTACATTCAAAATGCAATATAATACAAATAAGAAACATGAATAAAAATAGAAAGAATAATTTAAACAACTAACCTCAGCTTATGCACTTAAGCTTTTAGCATTTAGTTAATCTAAATTAGTTTTAGTTTCTAATTTCTTACTATTAAATAGTAATATATTTTCCACATAAAAATACTATAGTTAACTGGACTTTTATTTTGGCAGGTTGTCGTAAGAAGCTTATTTTTGAGTATGTCGTTTTCTTCACTCAAACAATAAAATGTTTGCGAAATAAACTCTCAGAGCAACTCTGGAGATGAAGTTCATGTGTTCGTGTCCTCATACAGCGCAGTCGAGACAAATTCATGAACATCACACGTTAAACTTTGCAGTTAATTCACTCAGACAGGCCAGGTGGCATGTTTAAATAACAGGATTCGGCTAGTTTTATGGACTCAGCCGGACAACAAGTTTCACTCGCAAAATAGACTTAAACTAAGTAAACTAATTCCCATCTTGAGCCAATTACAACAGCTAAACCAAGGTGTGAACCTACAGCCAGTTTTCTGTCAAGCTGAAATCCAGACGTTGGAAAAAAGTTTGACCAACAAATTCTCCTAATATTTAACATTTGACATCCAGATCAACCCTTTATCCTTCAGAGATGATTTCCTGGATCTCCATGCGATGATGAGGTAATAAACATAGCAACAGGGTTACAACACTGGACTCAGGGCAGGACTGAATTCATATGTGAGTTGTGGTTAGCAGATTCAATCCACTCGTAGCGATTGTACCTATATATAGAGTTAGAAATCCAGACTGCTAAAATCAACACAGACGGTAAGAAAGCTCCCTGCCCGCTTCAGTGTTAACCGTAAATATAAAATAACTTGATTAGACCTGACAGTGAGAAACATCACTGTATGACAGACTGTTAAAGAGGCTTAATGAAAACACGACAGTGTTATCAATACAACCACTTTTAAAATATACACAAAAGACAACCTCATCGGTCATCTTAACCATCCAACTAACTGATCTTTAACCTGTAGATACAACCAATCACACCCATTGGAATGACTCTGATAATCAAGTTCAGGACGACAGGTTATAATCACAGATATCATGAACTGGTTCAGTCACATACTGAAAACAGCCTGTTAGAGAAAGTCACTCCTTCACAGAGGAATTAAATTAGCCGGCGTTATTCTCGGATTGTTAACGACTACTTGTGCACTGTTGCATCAGATATGCCGGTCCTGCAGGCAGGGGTACGCGGCGGGTAAAAGGCGTTCTTGAATTTCTGCACAGCCATGTGGGGCTTCCGCGAGGTGGGAAAACCAGCCCGGCCTGCTGTCACGCCACCTGAGCCCACAGCGCCCCGCCCGCACCCAGGGATGTGGAAATTTGAAACAACTTTAGAGACGGTTGAAAAACTTCCCGGTTCCCCTCCCTGACACTCGATCGCATGGCCTCCTCACACCTCGAGATCTGGTTGTTAAGAAGCGAGAGGAAGCTATTTGCCGTTTGCTTGAGCTGTACTCTACCCCCCACCGCCCCACCCCGCCCGAGGCCCTCAGAGAACCCCCTTACGCTTGTTTAAGGAATGTAGCAGAAAACAATAGCGGCAGTCAGAGGAAGCAGTGAATAGAGCCATTGGCAGCCAAGTACTATAGTAATAACAGAATCTGTACCAGGGACACATCTCACCCTCGACCATAACATTTGACCACCACAAAGAGATTTGGCCAATTCAAGCTAGGCAAACAGATACACTTCATATCGAGACGACAAAAGCGGTTCACATCTCCCCTGCAGAATTAGCCCTGAAACGCAACACAACCGTTAAAGAACAGAAGCAAACGACAGGATTTAAAACACTGTACATATTTGTGTAGGAAAACAAACCTCAGAGCTCAAAATAAAGAGAAACGGTTACGGACTCGTCGGATCGGATATTTGACAAGATCTAAATCCTCTCATTATCCTGTAAATACAACTACTCATAGCCACCATGACGCCAGTTGACCTCAAAGATGAACGTGTTGGTATAAATGAGTTTACACTTAACATACCTATGAAAACAATATTACAACAGACTTAAGATAATGATCTTAAGATGATTCAACCCACAACATCGAGCCAGCTGAACAAACGTCTATTTCAAGAATGCACAGATCAGATTCTTTCTAAAGAAACTCCCTTTGAAGGCAGCATGTTGCTCTTTACCAGAGTCTAAATTTGTCTGCCTGTCACGACTGAAAGCAAGCAAGGGTTCCGAGTGTTATATTTCAATGGCTCCCAGGAGGGCTGCTAGGTAGGAAACACAATGCTGTGAGCATGAACATCCACTGCTGAATACTGATTCACTAGCTAGGAATTTCAAAGATCTGTTGAAAGCAGAAACACAAACCTCTATCCTCTCCAGGCACCAGTTTAGATTAGCATCATCTTATTTCAATAGATTTGTTTGACAATGTTTAATCTTATAACTGAAATATTTTTTTCACCTTGATGACAGTAAGCAGGAATGTATTAGCATCCTGGGAGTTAATGGGTTGTGTGAATGCCTCACTGGCCGCTGGTCCGTTACCTTCATCTCTTTTGGCACAACTATATACAACAACAAACAACATGCTGGTTTTCCTCACATTCTGAAATGGACTGCTGCCAAGAGGAACTCCAAACTGCAGGATGGCACACCCAGGTTTATGTCCGGTACTGCTGATCGCTAGTTAATTTCTAGACAGCTGAAATAGCATTAACCTCCAGCACATAACGCAGGTGAACTCAACACTCCTAATTCTTGTCCAGATGTTCACAATAGCTCTGTAAATGGAAACATCAAACCATTCAAGCTAATACCAGACTAATAAAGGGTGCCAAAGTGTCTAATGGCTTCCTGAACATCGCAGACCTTAAAGAAAACTATTATCACCTTTTGACTCACCTTCTCGCTTTTTACTTTCTTCATGTTCCTGCAATCATTATTGTCCACTTCTTCTGGTTCGCTCTTGATACTCAACGGCGCGACTATTCCAGCAGTATCGAGGGTAATATTCCCTAATTGTTCAGCGCTGTCCGTATTTAGCGTCCCCTCGAAAGGGGTATTCCGAGCCTGCCCTAAAGGCAAAACCTGGCTCGCTGGGTCCTTCTCTACGGGCAGGGTCCCGGCTTGAACACCATCATTCTTGTCCTTTTTACTTTTACCAGAACTTTCTTTGTCTTTCTTTCCACTAGGAACCGCACGAGAGGCCTTGTTACTTTTATCCGATCCTTTTCCAGAGCTGGGTAATGTTGTGGAACCGCTGCCCACAGTGGGCCCAGCGCCCTCGTTCGGGGTCCGCCCCTGGCTGTCCTTCTTGGCCCCATCAGGGGTTGAGGATTTGCTATTGTCCTTGGAATTTTTACTACGTTTAGTTTTGGATTTGCTGTCCTTGATAGGTGGGGGCGGCACGGGATTAATGAATTTAATGTTATCCGGCAATGCAGCTACAGCGCTTGACGCAGCAGCCATTCCGTCCCCGTCCTTGGTGCCAGACATCTCAAGCTTGTCTTTTTCTAAGTCGGCGTCGAGGTCAATGATCAGGTTTCCTACACCAATATCCCACTCATCCCCGCTGTCGTAAGTGTCCACCGCATTCGAGTCCACACCTTTCCCGCCTGCAGTGCCACTACTGAGGGACATCTTAGTGCGAACGGCCCAAGCGTGCAACTGGGAGCTCTGACCTTCTCAGACAGCTGAGGCAGTCAGAAAGCGCATTTACACCAGCCTCAGGGTCCTGATGGTTTCCACTTCCCAGTTACCCTCATTGTTGCCCTGCAGGAAAGGAAACAGAAACATGTTAATGACGTTGTAATTTTGCTCTTAATTCTCTCACTTGGTTAGTACACTAAACTATTACCTTGAGGTCTTTTTACATTTTAAATTACTCTTAGCACTTGTGCTGTGTGATAGCTTTTGTTTGGTAAAAATTCGCTAGAAGTAAATGCTTAAAAATAGGAGAAATTTCCAGGCATAACAGGAATAAAGAATTCTACCACGCCACTTTGATTTCAAGCACTTATTTAATATAAACTCATTCTAAATATCTCTAGTAGAGCTGCACGACTAATCGTTAAAAGATGGCGATCTCGAGTCAAACACCCACACGATCTCATTAAAGAAAATCAACAATTCTCCTGCGTCTATTACAGCTCAGACTAAAGTCATAAAGCTCCAATCTGCGTTGGTGCTGCCGCTGAAGCAGAGAAAGCATTATCATCATGAAGTATGAAACAGAGTTCCTAACAGTCTTGTCAACAACACAATATCGTTATTTGTGTGTCAGGTGATCACAGATGTACTGGGATTAAGGCAGAGAGTTGCCAACTCGAACGCATGACACGCGTCTTTAAAATCTCTCAGTCTGCCCAAATTAATCTCAAACCAAAAAACAAACCAACAAAGTAAATACAGCCTGGCAACCAAACTGCTCATATGATTGTCTTTCACCATTGTGTTACATTGTTCTGATTATGTTTAACATCGTAACTGGACAGGTTTGAAATAAAACTAACTATTGCAGTTTGTGCGCGTTTTTATCTGTCGCTATGGTAAAAACACCCCGTATAAGGTGTATGGTGCTTATTTGCGCAAGTGGAGAAGCTGTATGTTGTTTTTCAGCAAACTACTCTGCATTCCATGTTTACAGGTTATTTTAAACTGTTTATATGCAAATACTGTGTTGGTGTTAATCAGCTGTATCGTTCTTTAAAGACCTCTTCAAGCTATATGTAGATGTCAGGCAAATGTATCAATCTTTCTAAAGACCTTCAATTGTCAACTTATATAAAATATTTAAACAATAAAACAAATTCATAAGTCACTTCGATGCATTAACACTTTTTATAAAGTAAATGTGTTTGAACAACAAAAATAAAGAAACCACTATAATTAACCTATGGTAATTGAAAAAATTCCTTAATTACTTTTTATTTGTCATTCAGAATCGTAAGCGAATCGTGATCTCTATTTGAAACAAAACAATAGTGATTCTCAATTTATCCAGAAACGTGGATCTCTAATCTCTAGACTAGAAAAATTACTATAAGTACTGACCATGTAACGTAATGTGTTAGTTTGAAGACAGAATAAGGCTAAATTGGGGTCACTTTCAGTGCATTAGTCAAATAAGCCAGACGCCTTCATCAAAACACACTTGGAAACCACTTCCTCCCAAATCGACAGGTTCACAATATCAAAACCAAACAGGTGACCACCACACAGGGCGCAGTATTGTATTTATTTTAATGAAATGTGTACATATACACTGCAAACACAAAGTCAAGGCTTATAACTCCTCACAATTGGCATGAATACCACTCAAGTCTGGTGCTTTAGAAAGGTTATGGTTTCTGTTCAAATGTCATAGATGCCCATGGTCATATAATTATGGATGTTTTCCATTAGAGAACCTCCAGAATATAAATGAAGAGAAACAGAACCAGTAAGCAAGAACTAGTTCTGCAAGGCTTCATTATTCATGTCGTCTGGGACAGAAGAAAGGTCAAACTGGTAGCTCAAGATATTATGAAGAGGCCACATAAAAGTAGGTACACATTACAACCGCTTTAACTTCATTATAGTTTGTCTTCTTAAACTACAAAGGTGCTACTTAAAAATAGCTCAAATAGCACTAATATGTAATCTTCAGTAATCCGTCAGTCTGCTTTTTGGAAATTCACTTCAACCATCTTTTACCACTTTGAAGCCTACGGCTCTCCGAGATCAACAGGAAATTTTAACTGAAATTTCAAGACATTCACATTTCACAAGACATTCACATTCATCGTTAGAACTCTATATTCAAACACCAGCATCCAAAAACAGGACGTAGCATATAAGCTAAGATGTACTTCCTCCTCATATGCACACGGTGAAATCATGTAAGCCGATTGTCTGCTTGCTAAACCACAGAAATACTTTAGCTCTGTGCCTTCGGCGAATAATATGACACAAACCTTCAGAAAACTTGTTAATATAATCCAACACAGTTGAGGCGATGATGCAAGCGACTGACATGGTTTCACACATGCCTATTAGGAACAAAATGATGAAATTTGGCTCTGAATTATCTCTTTAAAAGAGAAGAGACCTTTTGTCTGTTCTTTACTCAAAGGCAACAGACAAGCCACAGCAGACAGATGACATTATTTTACACATTCTCAAAGTTTCTGATGTCTTTGATGGATCAATACATTTAACATTCACCTTATTAAAAACTCATCTTTTTATTTATAGTCACATGGGTGGTGTGACCACAAATGTATATCACAGTTTTGCTAGGCTTTAAATAGCTATAGTCTATTTTGTTATATGAAAAGTATCCAGTCCAAGCTAAAAAAAATCCATCAGTAAACAAAGACCAAAAACCAGCATTGGAACACAATGTCCTCTATAAGCCCAACACTCAGGTTCTGGCTGTAAATAACAGCGCTAAACTAATTCAGCTTTCCCCACCACATGCCAGCAAGTGCCAGGAGCGCTCGGGAGAGGCAGGCCGTTCCCAACCCCACCCGACACGACACGGGTCTAATTAACACAGGCATCTGCAACGGACGCCTCAGCTCGATGAGAAAACGTGAGCAGAAAATAAATCAGGCACTTCTGCAAACAGCCGGCAGAGATGTCAGGACTCGGGATCGATACCCGTCTCGACCTGTTTGATGATGAACAACAGATAAAAACACATACAATCAAGGTCGGGACGGAAAACAGCAGAAACAGATGAAACCGTAAAAGGAAGAGGCTTTACTCGAGAGGACCCTCATGGCTTTCATAGGCAAAACTGCTTTTGAGTTTTAATTCCCCCTGGCAATTGAGTAAAAATGGTTTCAAAGGCTTCTGGAGAGGGTAAAGAAAGTGACAGGCTAGAGTAAATCACAGGTCTTTCTTAGGAGTCAGGACTTCCCCGTGGTTAGATTAAACAAAGGCTTTGCTACTTATATTCGCTCAGAATTCTACTATGTCTCTGTGTCTTTTCTTTTGAGAGATCAGTAATTCAGCGACAAATATGTCGCACATGCTATGAAAACATCTGTCTGCACAAAGAATACATTTTTCAGTAAAGATACAGTTTTGCACGTGATTTAGACAGAGCCGCTTGTTTGTGTGTGGTGTGTAAATGAATGGTGCACCGCTATTTTAGTTGTTATTGTGTTTACAAATTGTTTTCCTGCTGCTCTGTCTTAGTCCATATTTAAAACCCTGTGATTTCGGAGATGTGGAAGCAGGGAAGGCGATTAATATACATGTCATCTGCTTGTTTTGCCTGTATGTGAATGAGCTGCACAGTTTAACCCAGGGGTCTTCAACTACTTTTCATTAAGGGGCCAGATTCCAAAAGAATAAAAAGGGTGCAGGCCAGTTTTTACCATATCCTCATTTCTTCTGTTATTTATTGGATTTGGTTTCTTTTATACAGTTTTTTGTTGCTTTTACTCATAGGTCATATATTAAATCATGCACATAAATATTGCATCCAGTATTGGGGATTTATAGATGTTTTTGTGAAGATAATTGGTTGAATCAATGAAAGTCAAATCAATAAAAGTCAAAAACGCTTATACATTCAGCACAAAAGTAATCCCTGCCACTTGTGGAGTTAAACTGGTGTCTTATAAAGCAAATCAATTGGTCTGTGCAAGAAGCTGAATGCTAATAATTTTTTATCGCCCCACGCACTTAGAAGGGCAGATCCTTTGAAGCGCAAGTTCTGGAGGGAGATAACCAGCTGTTTTCGTAAATATAGACGTATTTTCATACATAATGAATGCAGTAATAAAAACAACACAGTTTTTCCCTTATTTGTACCCTTCCTGCGGTTACTTTCAAGGGCACTAGACGCGTTTGGAACGCCACCTATCGTTAGCGCAACCTGACTGCCTGTGGCTGTGGATTGCAGAGTATAACGTTGTAAATAACAGTACGTTTGTTGGACAGCCCGTTCAAATTGCTTTATTAGAGGTCAATTTATCATTATGAGCTGCAGGAGGTACTTTCCTATTGAATGTAGCAGCGTTTTGGACTTTCAAAGATGTGGCATCTCAGGACGTGCATTTAAAGCCCACAGCTCTTAAAGTCTCTACATTTATTAGAAATGTTATGGCAGGACAGGTAAAGATGATTGGCGGGCCGCATCAGGCCACCAGTTGATGTACACGTGTGACGCTCGTGCATTTGTCTGTGTCTCACTGAATGAGAACATGAACACATGAATTCCATCTTCTCCAGAGCTACTCTGAGAGATCATTTCATAAGCATTTCACTGTCAGAGAAAAACTATTGTCAGTCACACACTCTTTGCGACGATTCGTCAAAAAAAAACTCTGGTTAACTTGAACATCCAGATTAAAAACACTGTATTCTCCTATTACATTTACTATAGTAAATTGAAGTATTCTAGTATAAAGATTATAAACAACAAACACTAGAATATACTTAACTCTTATTTCTCTAAACTAATATTTACTATAGTAAGGTTCAAAAACACTATTGCATCTGCAAAAGGAGGAATTTTACTGCAATTTACTTTTAGTTAATAATATAATAGTATACTACAGTCTGTGGACAAAGATATAATCATTGTATAGTAAAAAATAGAAAACACCGAACTCAGAAATATTAAAACAGAAAAAAGGAGCTTGGGAAAAAGTAAATTATAAATAAATGTCCTTCATCCGTTACCTGCCATTTTATGTGATCAACTACAAATACATCTTTTTTACGTGTGTATTTTTGTCTAATATAACAGACGTTTTATGCTTGTGCTACAACTGTTTGGCACGTGCTACAAAATTATAAACCTCTATAGCACCAGTGCTAAGTGCAAAAGAAGTTAACGTTCAGCCCACAAGCTAAATCTTATTTTAAAATGATGGTGAACCGTTTCACTGCCCTCATGACTTTTATGCACATAAATGCCCTCGCTTTAAAAACCAAAGCATTAATCAGTACTTATTAGGCCTGACGGGTAGTTCCCAAATGTCCTTCCAACCCTCATAACTTTACCATCAGCCAATTCAAACAGAGGCCGTCTCCAACTGCGTTAGCGCCCGCTGAGGGAACATCTGATCCAACGGAGACGAGAAGGGAACAGCTGCACAGGGCTGCTTTGAGGCGTTTGGTTGCCTAGTCCAACCACACAGTAAAGAGGGATGAAATTCTATCCGAGCTTGACCTACTACGCTGCCTTCGACTTCACATCACACCAAAGCAGTTTAAGACCGACCCTTCGAACGCAGAGGTGACATCCGTGAAAAATATATCAGAGATAATCTGCTTTAACCGCACATGAGCATCAAAATATAACAAGTTAAACAAACAGCTATGGTGTGCCAAAATACACAACGCACATTAACATAATATTTCCGGAAAGATGTCATATGATGACTTAAACTTACAAAATATAGTTTTTTTTAATGACAACAGCAAAAGGCAACAACGGTGAATGAATCATTGAATCTTGCACAACTTCTAAACAAACAAACGAACAAACAAACATATACTATAGATACATATAGCGCATGCACCTAGCCAAAGTTAACTTCCGCTCAGCATGTGTTGATTGTGCTTTAAAATATTAATATAAATTAATTTAAAAATAAATAGTTATATTATTTGATTGTACAATCATTGTATTAAATAAACTATGTTACATTTGATAATATATTTACTTAATTACAACTCATTAAATAGGTCGTGAAACTAAGCATTTACATTTACGCATTTGGCAGAAAGCAACTCGCATTGCATTGTCTAAACTTTTTTTATTTTTTGAAAAGTTAAGCCAAGTAACGTTTCTTCTACTGGTAACTAAAAACAGTACTGGCTAAAGTAATTTACTTGTTGATTATTTCTGATAACAAGAAAAAAAAATAATATGTCCTTTATTCTTTGAGGATGTATACCGGACGTTAAGTTTTGCCCACAAAAGCGAGCATGGGCAGTAACGTTTGTTTATGTCATGGCTTTGAAACCACATTAACACCATGTAATGTACAAAAAAACAACTAGGTCTGTCACGATAGTCAATTTATCGACTTATCGCGCTATATATATATAAACTAGGGATGGGCATTTTTCAATAATATCATATTCAACGTATTTTTATATGTTGTTAGCAGATGTTAGTAAAGTTAAGAAGCTCCTGAACCTACAAACATTTTGCCAGCTCTGCTAACACATCCAAGCCAAAAGCTGTCCTATAAGGGCACTTCTTAACAAGCTGTTTCTAAGAGTCAGCCTGCAGGCCACAGACCGGACATTCTGCATCAGCCGCCACACTGAGATTTCACAGTGTAATTGGATTGTGTGCTTGAACTGCTGAGCGAAACACACATTTGCAGGAAGCTTCAGGTGACGGAAATCAAGTGTCTCAGCAAAATGTCAGGAGGAATGGTCGGTTTGGACGCGCAGCGGGATTTCAATTTGTGAACGTACGTGATGTTCCATTCCAAGAGTTTTCGCCCTGTCCCCGAGCAACCTGTCTGGGTTCGGCCGTCTGCCAGGTCACGATTACGCTAAGCCAGATGAACTTTCTGTGTATGCATGCGGGTAGACAGACATACCCTGAAGACGTCACTGGTTCTGTTGGTACTCTTAAGTCAAGCCTGTCAAAGAGGAGAACTTGAGTCTTTATTTAATGCCACAAAGATAGAACATAAAGCTTTTCAGCTCAATTGCAATGGTGTAGTTGATCACGCAAATCAAGCAAACTAATACGCCATGACATGCAGTGCATTACAGTGATTTTACCGTGACAATCTGTGCTATTAGTTGCGATGTACCCAAAGTACCCAAAACTCACGCACACAACTGGCTTTCTGCTTTTAAAAAATGGCAAAGCAACATGAAAGACACCAATGTTAGCAAGCAGTTCAATTTATAATAAAATAATAACATTTTAAATAAGTGTTTGCATGTGGCACAATAATACAGAATATCTAGTTAATCAGGGCTTTGAACACGACTTACTCGCACTGGAAAGGTAAGTGATTTGCCAGGGAGGATGACAGTCATACTGAACATTGGGTAAAGAAGCTGTCACAGATCATTTCAAGCCTATTCACTGAGAGAAGAGAAACAGTGTTGTAGACATTGAAAGTTTGAGGCAGCTGACAAACTCCCAGATGTCTTGAACAATCAGTTAAGGGAAGGTGACCATGGTGCTGCTTCTAAGAACTGTGGCCTTTGGGGAAACTAATGGATCAGCACGCTCAAACAAAGACTAAAGAAAGTACTGTCGTCATTTACTCGCTCCTGTCGCTTTAAACCCTTACGATGTTTAGACAGTCATTGACCTCACACCATGAATTAAAGAAATACTCAAAGATTTGACAGCTACAAAGACTTGATCTAAAGTTGTCATACACAAGAGGTTCAGACTACTGTTATGGTTGTTTGAAGACAAACGTAGCAGAATATTTACTGCTGCATTTGTCCAAAGGAAGAAACAGTAAAAAGCGTAACATGAGGGTAAATGAAAGAGAAAATAAGACCACATTTGGCCACACAGAATTATCCCCCGTTTACAGAAATGATCAAAAACCATCAGAGCAACTAAATGGTTATTTGACAAAGGTTTGAGACCTTTTTCTGCAGACAGTGCTAGTTTATTTACTCATTTAAAAGTTTCATTTTGGTTCACACCAAAACATTTAACGTATTTATAACTGACGGTTGCATCTTTCTTGCGTGCAAAAACTGACAACTAGACACTCAATTGAGGTCCGGTGTAAGCCCTAATTTGAAGTCATTTGAGAAAGTTGTAATGTGCTCCACTTGATACCTAGGTATAATCAGCCAACGATTGCAGGAAACCGCCTCAGGTAAAGAGAAGCCATTTGGTTGCCAACATGACAATATAAAACAGTTACCAGCAGAAACCCGCAGACAAAACATCACACCAAACACAGCAGGAAAAGACTTGAGTAGTCAGGCTAAAGAGTCAATAAACAAATACACAAACCTCCCTATTCAGTCGTTGTTGTTTTATTAACACACATCATCAATCACTCGCGCTCTGGGGGAAGTTGAGTCAAACCCAACACTTCAGACCTTCAGGGTCGACTGCTTTTCATCTCAGCTGACCTACAAATAAACCTCATGTAATATATCACCTTTAAAACACATTTCACTGCTCAACATACAGCTTAACTGTGGTCGGATTAGTGAGCTCAACTAGTTGCGTTGACGTTTTTAAGGGGATTTGTAACTTTTTGTCTCTAAATTCACTATCTTTAAAGCACAAAAGCTTTCAAAACAATTACAGTCACACTACAAACCACCTGCTATTACACATTTACTTCTGGGGACAATGCTCAATATAAAATTTTTTGCTGTTTCACATTTGCAAAAACGTGTCTTGACTCGACAAAGCCTTTTTAAGACTAGTCAGCCCAGTGTTTCTGCTAGGATTTTGCAAAACTGTGGCGCTTGATGACGTCATACGCTAATTAACATATGCATGACTTAATCACATATTTTAATAACGCGTTCAAGACACCTTGGAACTGGGAAATTTCCCACCACAAACCCAAAAGTAACGTATGGATTTACTAACATTAAAAGTACTTAGCGATAAAATCAATACTGAAAATAGTTCATAATCAATCAGTTGGTCTGTGACGTCACTTGCGAGCTGCGCAGTTATAAAACTTTTTAAAATGACAGTTTAAAATGTGTCCCTCCTGTCCTATACTTACTTTGTTATAATGAACAAAGCCCTCAAGGGGTTGGAAAAGTCGCTAAGTCTAGTGAAAGAGTTGCAAACTTGGCAACAATGGCTGGACAAATTATGAATGAATGGGAACGTCACTGTAGTCATGGTGGGGAGGATTTTTGGCGTCGTGGCCAGCCATGGCGAAATGAATATAGCCGAAACACTGAGTTAGCCCATTTCATAATGGAGTCATACACATACTTAGCTATGCTTAGAGAAAGCTATTGGGATTTGCCATGCGGGTCACGCCCAATGGGGGGGGGGGGGTAGTTCAGATGTGGTTTTAAGAAGAATTTCTGACACAAAAAACCAGCACAACACCACAATGGACTGTTTGGATTAGGAGAATGTGTTGTTTATTCAGACATTGCATGTTAAAGTGTTTACAGCCAAGAGAACAACGATCACACTGTGAATACCACTTCTAAAAATGCAGGAAGAAATCCTGTGTGTAATGTTGAAAAGTAATAACAATTACTTAACAACAATATAATAACAAATTACACAACAATGTTTTACTTACACATATAAGGATCTCAAGACAACAGAACACCACCTTCAGTTTCTGCTCAGCGAATCGGCTTCCAAATCACGACTATACAGAGCCATTAAATGGGCGGCAGCTGTGTGTTCAATTGTGTTTGTCCCAGACAATAAATTAATGATGAACTCATGCTAAAGCTGAGACCAACAAAACACCCAAGCAAATTCAACCCCCCCACACCGAAATTCCACGGACCACGAGCCGAGGCCATTCCAAAGACTTCTCATCGTGTCTTCAAAAATACAAAAAAATCCATTAAATCACAGGGGAGCACAGAAAAGCGAGCTGTGAAGTACACAAGCGCACGCTCGGAGGCTTCAAGCCCAGCAGGTGCTGTGCTGTGTTACCTTCACAACCGCATGTTTAATTCATACTGCGACTAAACCAGCATTTGAAGAGAAGCTCAGGGCTGGAAAAGAGACGGGAGGAGTGTCTTCTTCAATGTAAGAGTGCAAAAACATGTATCGCAAAGAATAGACTGACATGAAACTTAATCTGAAACAATTATAGCTAAACTACAATTAAACAAAACAAATGCCTGGAATATTTTCTGTTTGGTGAACCTTTTGACAGTCATTTTAAGAACGACTCCCAGGTCCTACATCACTCCAAAATCATACATTTCATAAAAACACATATAACAGCCACATTTGATTTCACAAAGATTGCTAGTAAGATGAGCATCAATTAAACTCAATAGAGCTAAGCTTAAGATACTGAAACTGCTCTCACGATACATAACGTCTTACAAAATTATTATTATTATGATATAACACTAGGGTTGGGAATATAAATTTGATTCCAATTCCAATAAGAAAGGAATCGGATCCTTAAAAAGTCGATTCCACTTAACGATTCTGGACCGCACGGTCACATAGTTTTCACATAATCTGTCAAGCCACCTGACGTGACATGGCCATCTGCGAGAACCTTTCGTTCGAATACTAAAAGTCAGTTCACACGCTGGACCGTGGAAGGCGCTCTGAAGTGTGGCTGCATCACAAAAAGACAAAGCTAAGTATATTTAATTGGGACAAACTATTGTTGCAAGATGCAAGCATGTAGCTAGATGCTTTGCCAAAATTGCAAATTGGTTCATCGTAGCGAATTACAAGAATGCACCATATTTGATGAGTTACGCATCCACTGCTGACGCTGAGTGTTCTTCATTAGCCCCCAAAGACACTAGTGCGGGTACAATGCCGGAGCCATCCGTACATCAATGTTACGTCTTTTTTTGTCCAATAAAAACATCCGTGTCATTTTATACTGCTACGGGAATCCCATAGTGTATTTCCGATGTTAAATCATTCTACATATTTATTTAATACTGGTAGGACAACATGAAAGGGAATTGCGCTGTAAATAAATCCTACATGTTTATTTTAAGATGTTAGGACTATCTGACAGGGTATTTTTGCATTGCAAAATCATCATACCTGTTTATTTTGTCAATGTGGTTTAGATTATATTAAGATGTGCCCTGCGGTAGGAAAATCCAATATGGTAGGAAAATTCGACAGGACACCGGCACATGCTATATGTGAGATCCCCTTCTCCCTCGCTTCGAAAGGAAGGCTCACACAGGACACATTTGAGTTTGTTCAGATGTAAATAATGGCAGAAAATATATATTTTTGATTTAGCTTTTATTGCTTTTTCACCGCTTTGGAATTGAAACTAAGAATCGTAAGGAATCGATAAGCAGAATCGAATTTGGAATAGAAATCGATAAATTTGAAACGATGCCCAAACCCTTTATAACACATTTAAATTTTTTGGATTGTGTGTGAAATGTGGACATGTTTTTAATAATACAAATAAGAAAGAACTTTCATAAAAGTACACAATACACAGTTAGGCCTGAAATAATTGATAAAAAAACCCAGTGCCAGCAGGAGTCAAGGGTCCTCTGAGAAATGTCAATTGGACTAAAGGAAAAGCTCATAAAACTAGTGAAAAGGTTTCCAGTCCCACAACAGACATAAGACTTTTCTGCACATCTAAAATTGTATGACACTAAAAAGTAGCACATTTTAGAAGTGTTTCCATTAAACACCCAGTGTTTATATATTTATATTCTGAAGCTCAGAAAATTATTTCACAGTAACATGAAGCCTGATAAAGAAAATAGAGATATCACCACAATCTTGTGATCTGTGGAGTCGTTTTACTGCCAATTTCCCGGCCAATGTCTCTCGGCTAAACAAAAGAAGAGAGAAAATCTGTCTGATGGTGTGTTAACTGCCTGGCATGGTGTGTAAAGACTGTTTTTCTGCAGGACGAGATGGAGGAGTTGGCAAAGTAAATCCCAGCAGGATGGCGACGGGGGAAATGAACTCAACCAAACAAAGACTACAGCCGCAGAGACGGACGTCTACCATCCAACTGACACCAGAATAGAAATACTGTCAAATGTTACACTATGTCTACAGTGATGCCAATAAATTTGTGTACACTGGACAACTACCAGAAAGTATTTGAATTGCAATCTCCTGCCTACGTCAGTGATCTGTGAGGTTTCATGACAAATGCGCTACTGCCTTGAGCGTGTTTTTTACTTATGCGTCGGACCTACGCTGTAGACAACATTTAAATTTGTGTGTCGTTGTCCACGTCGACAGGCAAAAGCCACTAGCTGTCAATTTCCAAAGACGTGTTGTTTTTGTAACCAAGACAAGAGCCGAAGAAGAAGAGGTGATCGCTGTCTGTGAAGCATTTAGCAGTGATAGCGGCAAGTAAACAGTCACTTTTGCAGCTTTAGTTGTTAAATAAAGAAAACACATAATTTATTTAGATAATTAATTCGGAAATGCTTATAAGTAAACCAAAGGTTTTTTGATATGAAGGGGTTCAAGCTAGGGCTGAACGATAAATCGAATCGCAATTGGGATGTGAGAGGTTGCCATTTGCTAAGCCAGTTTCGTAATGCTCGTTTATACTCGAGTCGGCTCCGAACTGCAAATCTCCACAAGCACATCTGGCAATATGGACGAGGCTTGATCTACACAAGCACCCTGTGTCAACTCACGGCTGACCAATTGAAACGCGATCTAAACGTTTTGCTTATTTCACTTGGAGGAAATGAAACATTCAACACATTTTCTACTTATTTCTAAAATCCCAAATACTTAAAAAATGAATAAATCAGCCTATGTAACCTATGAACTATTAAAAAAATTCACTACCAACATAGAAATCTTTATGGATTTAAGGGTTATAATGGGAGTTATATTTGTTTAAATGGAAACTATAATAGTGTGCACTGCTATTTGGATTCTATTGGTGTGATGTAATCTGGCTGTTGACATTCAATAGAACAACAGTAATTTCATGGAATTATATGAAATATACAAATTGATCATAAATTATATCCAATCAAACATCAGAAAAATAGGACCACCCACCGAAATTAGTGATTTTCCAACATTGTAAAAAAGAATTTGTTTTTGGTTTAATTGACATTCAAGGTTTAAGATTATAAGAATTTATATGGGGGCCGCAAAGCGATGCACTCTACACAAAGTGGGCCATACAACAAATAAGTTTGAGAACTACTGCTTTAAGGAGACAACAAGGGTGTTCACGAGGTGTTAGAACAGGTGTAAAATCGTGTTAATCTAGTATAAACGTAATACCCTTAGACGTCTAAGGATCTGGCAGTGTGGAGGATTTGCACCTCAAGTCGAGGCTGTTCAAACTTTCAAAACTAATAAACTAACTAATAAACTTTTAGAATTGAGAAACGCCACCAGTACATCTGAAGATTCCTCAACTGATTTACATTCACATTTAACCGAGATGACAAACAGAAGCCTACAGCTACAATTAATCTGACTACAAGCCGCTTTCACATCTTCACAAATGCTTCTGTATTAAAGGTCAGATTTTATAGCTGCGTGACGCTGTCAATCCATTCAATCATTTTGTTATTTAATGTTGATGCAAGACGAGTTTGAACATATCTGCAAATCAGCGAAGAAGGGTTGGGCGAGATCAAAACCCCTCATGCAAAACGTTTACCTCACACATCGTAGCGGTTCTGAAAAGATCTATACCGCGTTTCAGGTTACTGCAGGGCTCCAGACTAACTTTTTTACTAGCAGCACAGTGTTCCCTGACTGAATGTTTTAAAAATAAAAAATAATATAATAAAAAAAAAAATTAAGTGGCTTAAATCAGACTGCAATGCAATTATCCAATTATTTTTCGCAAAATAACGGTCTCACTGATACTGACAAATAGGTCACTTGATGACCGCAGATTTTTTCTGCTTATTTAAAAGAGGCAGAGTCTACAGAGAAGCTTTGTTATTGATAGGTGCTAAATAGAGAAACTGTAATCTGAATTCAGTTGAACCAACAGACATTGTGTGTCGTCAAAAATAATATATTTAGTTGTTCACATTGTTACCCATAAAGCAAGTGAAAGGTCTCGTGTTTGTTACGTTCTTACAAGGATTTGATTGTGTATTGAGGACACTTTTCGTCATATTCACACAACACATGTAAGTATAACGAAGTCGTTCGTACTTGCTGTGAACGGATTTGAAGTTCACTGATTCAAACCGATTTGAGAAGTAGGAAAAAAACATTTATAATTTTTGTTCTGTTGAACACAAAAGACGACATTTTGAAGAATGGAAGACAACAGTTCTGGGGGCCTTTTGACTACAATTGAATTTTTTCCCACTATGAGAGAGTCAATGGGGGGCAAAATATGTCTGGTTATAAGCATTTTTCCAAATATCTTTCTCCGTGTTCATCAGAACTAAGTAATTTATACAGATTTGGAACAACTGGGTGAAGGATCCCTTTAAAGCAACAATAAGCATCTTTAAAGTTATTTTTCCTCAAGTTGTTTTAATAATGACACTTTTCAGCGTGATACTTCAAAGAATTCTTGCTGTGAACGGATTTGAAATGATCCAGCGCAGTCTTAAGTAATAGACTGATAAATTACGTTCCCTGGACTTCTCTGCGGTTAGTTTAGTTTTAAACGTCTCAAATATCACATTTGTTTTTCCTCAGGCTCATTAAAATCCGTCACAGCAAACAGCGCATCCTAGTAATGCGCTCCTGTTGTGTGTGTATAGGCTACTTCTCAAAATGACCAGTGCTAAAATCTGCAGAATTTTTTAGCGGATTCCACAGTTTTCTTCAGAAATGGAGAACAGAGCGCAGGCGTTGAGCGTATGGGGGAAAGCCTAGCTGCTTGCTTTCTTAAAAGGTATGGCGCTTCCGTTAAAAAAAAAAAAGTAAATTTGGATGGTCGCCAGTGGCAATCTCTGCAAAAATAACACGCACAAATTTATATTTCTGGTCGCAAATGCGACCATTTTAAGCTCGGCCTGGAGCCCTGTCTGAAACATCATTTCTTTGGCCAGTTATTCAAAGCTTGTTTTTTATTCTTTACAACATTTTTTATGAAACCAATTACAGCAATATTGGCCAATTATTCAGAATACTAGAACATGTTCTCATTCTTCCAAACATGCGTCTGTAATTCAACACAAGATGTCCTGAAGGCCACTTAACTGAAGAGATTCCCACTAGCCAGCCAGCTGTCTCCTGGATCTACTGCAGTCCTCCCCTAAGACTCAACACACACAAACAGGAAGATTCCTGCGTTCAACCATCAACCTCCCACCAGGCTGTGTTCAGAAGACCCCACCCTCGCCGCTCTGTGACCCAGCTAAGAGGAAGCATATAATTGTGTCCCCCCCGCGGGGAATGTGCCAGGGGCCCAGAGTCTCCGTAACAAT
Source organism: Barbatula barbatula (assembly GCF_947034865.1). Classification (NCBI taxonomy): domain Eukaryota; kingdom Metazoa; phylum Chordata; class Actinopteri; order Cypriniformes; family Nemacheilidae; genus Barbatula; species Barbatula barbatula. The sequence goes on along the minus strand of NC_136788.1, from coordinate 16,670,835 downwards.
GAGAATAAATGACTAACAGGCCATTTCACTCACACGGCAGATCTCAGGCGACAACAAGCCTCACAATAGAAATTAAAGGCGAGGAGAAGCTTTAAAGCAGACCTCAGAACATTATTCTCAAACATGTAACGCCTTCATATGTTTTTTAACAAACTGGTAGACTGCACACATATTCCAAACAGATTAATATGAAACAAATGAAAATCAGTTTGTACAGTTCAATATATAGACCAGAAGTTCAGAGAGGAAATCCAGAGCAAAAACTAAATGATCTTATAGTAACAATCCAAAACTTAGGTCAAGATACAAACTAGAAAGGATATGAATGGATCTTCTGTTGACAAACATTAAAGCGATACTTAATGAGGCAAAAGTCAATTACCCAATGTTTTACACACCCTCAAGGCATCCTGACTGAATATGGCTTTCTTCTAGAAGAATAATGCAGTCAGGGTTGTAAAACCACGTAAATAGTCTTCTGAAGCGATTCGATTGTTTAAGAGAAATATCTATATTGACAGCGCTACTATTAAGGTTAATGTCTAGCTTCCGTTATCCCGCGGGTGCGCATGAACCAAAGATATTTTTTTCAGGCAAATGACAGTAACGAAAGTCACGGTATCCTAATTTGGAACAAAATGAAAAATGGCGCATTCGTCACCGGAACTTACTGCCTGCGTCATTTTCTGGAAAAACAAGCCCAGGAGTGATAACAAAAGTTAGACATTAACATGACAGCTTAATAAAAACGAAGTAAATGTCTAACCGTCCATCTCAGGTTAAAATGGAAATGTACAGTGGGGCAAATAAGTATTTGATACACTGCCATTCTTTCAAATTTTCCCACTTAACAAAGAATGAGAGAATTTTCATCGTAGGTACACCTCAGAAAGAATGTAAAAAAAATATTTGTAAATAATTTCCATTTTATTGCATGAAATAAGTATTTGATACAATAAAAAATACAACGTAATATTTGGTAGAGAAACCAAAGGGCTTCTTGAAGACAAACTAACAGGTAATAGGCAGAATTCTTGCTGGTTGGTAGGTGATCAAATTCTTATTTCATGCAATAAAATGGGAATTAATTATTTAAAAATCATACAATGTGATTTTCTGGATTTTTTTACATTCTGTATCTCACAATTGAGGTGTACCTACGATGAAAATGACACATCTTTCCATTCTTTGAAAGTGGGAAAATTTGAAAAGTCAGGATTGTATCAAATACTTATTAGCCCCACTGTATGATGCTGCAAATCCCTTAAAATATCTTTATCTATATTAACAATAAATATAATACACAGAAAAGTTTGTATGTGCAACAATAACATGTATAATATTGCTAATGACATTGCTGTGACAATAATATTCTCTGTTTACACATTTAGTATAAGGGGGTCCCTGCTCCATGCATCTCTCATAACGGGTCCTTGCCCCGAAAAAATGTTGAAATCCCTGTTCTAAAGTCTCTGTTTTCGTCCATTTACACAAAAACGCAACTATGGTGTTTTCAAACTAAAACGGGGTCTGCAGCATTTCCAAAAGTGTCAATTTTTCGGAAGTCGAAAACTCCAGAGTAGTGTAAACGGCAGGCGGAACTGTAGCAAGAATTAAGCCGTTTTAAAGGAAAGAACACATTGCTCTCTTTTTCTTGCTAGCACAATGTCAGGCAGAGTTTTCTGGTGATGGGGGAGGGATAAATGAAAGGATCTTTATAGCTGGTTTGAGAGAAAGACGGGGAGGCACAGAGCCCAACACAGATCCGCTGTTGCAGATCACTTCAGTGAAAAACACATTCGCACACAGTAACCCCCCCAATAAGAGGTTAGAACCCAGCGGTCAAACCCAACTGGGGTCCAATCAATAACAATTTAACCAATAAACATCATGTGCTCAATTCTAACCAGTAATACAACCTCCTGTGGACTGGTCTATGGGTAAAATGGGGCTTGGCAAGCAGCGCTAGCAGTCCTGTGGTGTGTTAAACCATTAATGAACATTTTTGTAATTGTTGTATCGTCATTATTATTATGGCTGTTATGAATCAAAATTGCACTGAACTATCGGAAACAGTCGCAGGGTTATCGACACAAACAAGAAAGTTAATTTGGGTTAAATGCAAGTTAATAAGGCAGAAATCTGAGCAGAATATAAAACGTCTTTTCCAGCCAATCGAAACAACAGTTTACATATATATGAGTCTTGGCATAAGTTTTAGAATCTGAAACACATTATGAGGTATACATGGCAACCTACAAGAGCCAGGAAAACCTTCTCAAAATATTAAGAAATCTAGGTAACATTACAATAAGGTGCTATTTGTTAACAATAAGTTTATGCATTAGCTAACATAAATTAACAATGAATAAGACTACTACAGCATTTATTACTATCAATTCATGTTAATATCCGCGTTTACTAAAGCATTATCAAAATCAAACAATGTCACTGTTTACATTAGTTAATGAACCATGACCTAACATGAACAATTGTATTGATATGAACTAATATTAACAGGGATTAATAAATGCTGAAAAACCAAATTGTTAATTGTCAGCTAATGTTAGCTAATGCGTTTACTAATGTTAACTAATAGCACCTTAACGTTAAGTGTTACTGAAATCTATTTATTAAACGGTCAGTTCTGGTGCTTGTTTCTGATTGGCTGAGCTGAGTTCTTAACCGTTATAAAATACCCCGATTTATAACTAGGGTTGGGTACTAGAACACACCAGTATATCCGGTATGTAACTGGACCGAAGCAAAAGGCAGATTTCAGTGCCACTTAAATGCTGACTGACATTTACATGAACGGAAGTTAGAAAGCTCAGGTAATACAAATCTTACATAATGGCCCACAGATCGGCACGCGCATGACCTGTGGATTCATCATAGTAAAAGATTGTTTAAGAAGGTTTAATGCACGCTCTCTTTTTTTCGTATGCCCTTAGCTGTTTTAAAATGCCATATATCCCACTGCTTCTTGGAGCTTATTGCTTTAATAAAAATCTATAAAAAAGGCTTCATTTACACTTGACTATAAAAGATGTAATAAAACATGTCCAGATAAAAAAAAACAAGAACATCAAGACATGAAATCAATGCCAGGAATCCATATGCATCAACAACAAAATCAATTCCATTGTGTCCAAAGCAAAAATCTCTTTACACTAAACAAGAAGAGGTTTTGCCGTGGCCCATGCAAAACCAAAATACTTTCTGTTCAGGTCAACTGTCATTTAAGCCCTGTCTGCTAACACAAATCAAGACCTCAGAGAGGATTTTTTGAATATCTGGGGCAAAGCTATGGCTTTGAGAAAGAGACGACCACAGAACTGCAACAGTCTTTACAAGCCTGTTGGAAAGTAGCTCCCATAAATTGGCATCCCAGGAGACCACAGCTGGACCAAAGTAATCGGAGCGAGCCGTCTACACGGGAGACATTTTTCATTCATTAAAGTAGATTCATTAAAGTGCACAAAGTAAAGACTATTCCAAAACAAACAATTACATTTTCTGTCTGAAAATCTAAGGCAGCACTGTATATATCCTTCAGACCAACCTACGATCTCACCGAGGTTTGAGAACAGAAAAAAATAACCAGCTGTGTGTAATTCTGAATCTGCTGATGAACTCCATGTTAACTTAAGGTGTTAGTCTAGTCCGAGCAGAAGGTCCCTAGAGGCAGCTAAGTGATACAAAATCTGTTCTCTCAATCGCTCTCTTCACCTCTGTATCTTTCTTCTCCACTTCCTCTACCTCACTGTCATTCTCGGAGTTCAGCTGGGGGTCAGTATGCAGCAGAACCTCTCAATCTAATTTCCTCCAGTGGTCGCTCTCCGCTTCACCCAAATGACTCACTGCTGAAAGCCAAATGAGAGTCAAACAATCATCTCAGTATCTCTCAAAGCTAAAGAACCTCGTCTTCATCTTACATCACTATCTGAGTTGGGTCATTCCAGTAGTAGGGATGCAAGGACATACTCATCTCACGATTCAATCAAAATACAATAGTATCACAATGTTTTTTCTTTTTTTGAACAAACAACTTGTTAGAGAAATGACAACATTCAAGGTTTAATTTGACCCTTTCCTTGTAAATAAATAGAAATTTGATTAGGTCGATCACTACAAGAATACAGCTTTTAAAAATAAGAAAGGTCAGAAATGTAAACCCTAATAGAATACTTCTTTAAAAAGAAAAAGCATTATATTATATTGTACATGTGTCTTCAGTCTTCAATGAGTCCACAGGTACTGCAGATGATGAATGAATGACCCATTTTCAATTGGATTATCTGAATTCCCAAAAGTAGCCGAACGTCACTGTGCCTGGCTGCTCACGAGGAGCGCTGCGAACATCTTTAAGACGCAAAGGAAGTTCAGAAAACGTTCGCTCAAAAGAACATATGCCAGATCACAACCTATCTGTTTACACTCTAATTACATTGAATCCCTTGAGCACTAGAAACATGACAACTCTCTGATGAATGTTTCTTAATATACCTCCGGCCAAGATTATGTTCCTACGGAAAAAGAAGAATCTTGTACACGATCACTCATTTGAGTTTTTAGCCATAACTGGAGTTGAGCATCTGCTTCTGTATGACGTTGATTCTGTCTAGATAAGATCCAGATAAGGGCTTTCTTAACAACTATGTGAGAAAGAAAATAAACCATTTACTTCAGCTGCCACGGTGACAACTGAGAGCAAGATATGTCAGCGGATGACAGCTCGTGTTAACACAAATTCAGTTCTCTGGGTCTTAGATGGCTCACATGCTTATTACCCTGATCACACCACAGGCAACGCACAGCAAAGTTCAGTCCTTGCTTTAATACTAAGCACACAACCCTGAACAGAACACATTCACCCTTTACAATCTGTGATCCGAACAGGTTGTGATGATTAGATTTTTTTGTTTCCTGAAACAAAAGACGTTCTAGCAACGTGACTGAGGTTTCAAGTTCAAAACACAGCAGCACAACACTATAATTGAGGTCTGCGTGACATGTCCATGAATGCAGAAACAGCCATCTGTCACAACACTGCATACGTATGACAAATATACCCACAAATATACACCTACCAGTTAAATATTCTTGCGGTTAGCAGGTGTTAATTTCACATTTCGATTATTTCACGAGCATCCTTGGAAGTACTATTACACAGGCAGGAGAGTCTAGTGATTATAAACGATAATCAAAATAAATAATAATAATAATAATGTGAGTTATATCCAAGGTTTTGTAGCTATATAAAGGAATGTGCTAGCATTACTTTACCCCCCAGGAAAGTCCTTCAAATAAGAAAGTTGTTCTTTAAATAAACAGCCCAAGTGATAATTGCAAATACAGATGAAATCCAGACGGATTTCTTTCAGCTCCTCTGAGAGGAAAACATGCCATGCAGAACTGTGTCGCCCAACAACACCAAACTGAAGTAAGAGTGTAATTAAATAAGGATTAAGCTCAAATCACTCTACTGGCGTTTTACTTACTCTGTCTCTCCGTTTCTCTTTCCACACGTTTCAACTGAGTTCATGAACACCATTTTAGCACATCTCAGTCTAATTAACAAAAGAACATATCAGCCTGCAACTCAATCTGTGACTCAGAGACATATGCAATAAACACAAACATGAGGAACATCTAAATGATCACCATCTACAATTTAAACATTTATGCAAGTGCAAGTTAAGTTTGCTTTTTTGATTAAATGAAACAGTATCCTTCAAAACGATATAAGCTTTAAAACTGAAAGAGGAAGAACAAAACAGACAATGAAAAATCTCCCTCCGTTGCCCAAAACCCCTAACTCACATCTCAATTTCACTGGAATTTGAGAAAAAGTAAATCTGCTATAAATCAAGTCCAAAGTGACCACAGAAGGTTGGATCCACACCAAAAAACCGGCAGTGAAACAGAAAGTGACATCTAACTAGATTCGCCTCATTCAAAAGAAGCCAAAAAAACGCCCACATCAGATGATGGCCATAACTCACTGCGCTTTAGGACAGTTACATCGCTTTATGAGGGTGTAAAATTCTGAACAGCCAGAGGCGTCTCGGTCAGGAGGATACGCAACGCTCATACCACACCCCGGTTATTACATCTTCAACACGCTTTGAGAAAACCATGGATGGGCTCTGCAGAAGCGGGCAAAGCGTTCTTCTTTCACTGCGCTAGAACTGCTTGGGTTCTGGCCAAATGGCAGCTTGATAGCAGAATGTAAGAGTGAGAGGGTGCGTTATCCTCGCCTCACCTCACCGCACTCGACACAGAAATCCCCAACAAGACATTTATCTCCTGGAGGTTTTGTTGCGGATCAGGCCAACTCAGACCACAACAGCACCTGATGCCAAGATGCCTTTGGCTGGATGCTTGAAACCAATCAAACGCTGAATACAGGCTTTCCAATATATGCTGCTGAATCTTACATTTGAATTTCAAAGTAACATTTCAGTCCAAAATCTAAAGAAAGAGAAAAAAGATACTTCGCCCAAGCTATTTTAAAGCTATCTACGTTGTGAATGCACAATCGTATTATTGTAACGCATACAAAATTCACATCACAATCTTGCACATATGCATTTTAAAGCCTACAAAAGGCTACAGACAACTGAGAACACAAAACAATTATTGGACTACATAAATCACGGTATAAACCGTCTCAGGTGGCTTATTGTTTAATAAACCCAATTAAACCCCTATTTACAACAATATTCAATAACATATTAAGTGTATTCTTATAGGGGTGTGACGAGGTCTCGCAAGAACACAAAACCCTCACGCAATCGTCAGGAAGGTGTTTTGGGCTCGCACATCCTCCCTAAATTTAACCTGTGTGATCTCAAAATATATGTTTGCACATTTTGTTGTGGTGTGACCTGTTTTCATTACTGTACAGAACACTGTAATAACTGCAGTGAACAGGTACGATGTGATTTTCCATACAGAAGCTCTACTTTGCCACCCTTTTTTATGTATAAACACACTAGACGGACGGGTTTCAACGTTCGCGTGAGTCTCTCGCGTCTGCAGTTGATCAGCAGCCGACTTGACTGTACCACAAATACAGTATAGCAATTGCAAGTTCACATTACGTTATTTTAAATACATTCACAGGCAAACAGATTTGAAGCAACAGTTATTACTGCATAATATAATTCAGTAAAATAGAAGTTTAATTTGTTTCATAAAGTACAAGTTTATTTTATAATGACTGCATTTTTTGCATTTTGTGTTTAAGGTGAATAAAACAAAAACAAATGTAAAACCTTGTCCGACAGCACTACAAGACAAAGCCCCCCAAAATTGTATTTTACTGTCAAACAATATTTTTAAAAAAAGTCTTGAAGAGTTTGGCTCCAAAATTAGATTTTAATAATCTTGTTTTTATTGTGTTAGTTAGCTGTATTTTTTAGTTATTATGGCTTAATTCAAAACAATCCAACAAAATTGAGCGAGTTATCTTATTTTGGAACCAAACTCTTCATGTGTTCAAAGACAGCACACACACCTAATCCAATCAGACAGAATGTTTAATGAAGAGTTTGTGGTACATTCTGAAATAACACCTGCAAGATCGATGCAGTCTAATCCAAAAGAAAGAAAACACACAAACGCAGAATTCAGAGAGTTTACGAAGCTCAGATTTCACAAGCTTTACTGAACTTTTTGAACAAAGCCAGAATCAATCTCGAGAAACATGACCTCCAGTGTCTCATAGTTTCGGTGAGTAAAAAAGTCGCATATAAATAACCCACAAAACAAATGTTTATGACAGCAATAATTACACACAAAAAACATAGCAGAGCAGCACAAAGGCCCTGATGAGTTGTGATATTCATAATGAAACCCAAGAACATGAAGTCAGGTGGTTTCCAAACGCATTCATTTCTAGCACTAAACTCTCCTTTTTAAAACGTTGAGAGGGACTCTAGAGTTAAAGAGTGACCAACATATTATCTTCACATGTCGACAGGGATGTGCTTGCGCTACACTAAAGTTGCAAGAAACAACTAGTAGGGTAGGGTACAAAAGTCAGATAGCACACAATGTAGGTGACTATACTATATTTGGGTAATAACAAGAGATACAAGACGTCTAATCAGATCGAAAGCCTCAAGTGCAATACTGCTTTTATCAGCAAATACTATACGATAAAAAGAAACGTTAGGAAACATGTTTGCATTTAAGGATTAGACGGATTCAGAGTCCACTAGAAGATAAAGCTGTCAACTGAGGTTAATAGTTGATGGCCGTTGTGCAGTTATATACACAGGTGAACACGAGTTTAACATCATATTCAATAGTCACTGATTTATCTGATCTGCATCTAAAACCACAACTAGCCATTTTATATTCCAAAACCAGCCAAACATAAGATAGTCTTTGGCAATGTTGAGAGACATTTTGGCAGAAACTGTTGTTTTGGCCCTAATGAAAACAGACGCTGCCAAATGTCAGGAGACTGTAAATCGAGTGAATTGAACTCGACGATGTTACATCAGTTGTAATGACTTGATGGCTTTGAGCTGCTTGAAATATTAAGAAAAGTCCTCAGACCTCTAAACTAACGGCAAGCGTACGGGCAGATTATCAATTCATTATGCAAAGTGTACATTTTGATGTGACGCGTCTGATCTTTCACAGAGCAGATGCGACGCAGCCTCGCATATAAAAGAGCGCAGTTTTTTCCAAGGATGTTTTGGAGGACTAGCGTGGTTTTAGGTCAGGAATGAAGAAAGATGTCCATGGGGCGATTCCGCCCTTCAGCAAACTAAACTGGACGCAATTGTTACTGCAGTGGGGAAAAACAAGGACAACAAGAACCAACCGAGCTGCCGCTTCTCCTGATAAATGATCTGCATTTACACAACCTGCTTTCAGAGGGCTGCTGAATGCTGAAAATGTGTGTGCGTCTCTCTCTACTTCTGTGTGTACGGATATGAAACTGTAGTGTGTTTTTCTATTAAGTTGATCGGTGTGTTTGGCGACACATGTGAGTGTAAGAGTGTAGAAGAAGATCGTGTATGTGTAATACCAAACAAGAACTGTGGCAGTACCATGGTACACTGGTGTATTAAATGGTAACCATGAGACGCGTATTTGTGCCATTTAAACCTAGTAAACTATGGTAATACTATCCCATACAACATATTGCTATAGTAATGGAATGGCGTGGTCATTATGGCTGACATATTCAATTAAGATAATATAAATCGTTATATGGCATTTGGGGAAAGCTGACATTTATGGACAAATCCCAATTTAAAACTATCAATGTATGTAGATGGCAATTGAAAGTCAGTATTTGATTATTTACTGAAGTAATTGCTATATATGTGTAGCATCAACTTCAATAATACAATGTTTTGTTATAGGGTGTGTGTCTCTATATCACTGTGTAGTTCAACCTGTGTGTCTTATCGTTATGTGTCAATGTGTGTTCAACACACACGTTGTTTAGCCGCTTTAGCTATTGTCAGCACAAGTGTATCGCACACATCCGTCTAACTGGTCAAACTAAATCACACACAAGAGATCAATCACAACAATCACAACCATAACAACAACAACACACACACCAATGTCACTTCTGTATTCTGTAAACACTGTTAATGTTCAGAAACAGAGGCGCGTGTCCGTCAGAGCTAACGACAAAGAGCGCTAGCATTAGCGCGAGCGTTAGCATTCACCTCAGATGATTTACCTCAGAAAGACAACAATTCAACCCAAAATACGGACCATACCTCATTTCTACAACATTAAACGTCTACACAATAGCTACAAATCAAGCACTGGGTACATGACCACCCGAATCCAGCAAAACACACGAAAGTAGCACCGAAACCTGTCAAATACATGAAATAAATCACCAATATAACGACCGATTTGTACATCCACACACGTTTAATGAAATGTGATTGTGCGAATCGTTGTTTGGACTTTAAAATGCACGTTTGAATAATGTGCCCATTAATGCTAATTCTGATGGCTAAAAGCTAAAGACACAAAATAAGTGGCAAATGAAGGAATTCATGCTCAACATACACGAACACATGATGGTTTTGTGCACTCACCCCCCAAAGGGTCCAGTCCTGTCCAGGTGCATCCCATATATCCAAAAGAGACACCGAGAATACCTTCCTTTGAAAAAAATACCCCTTCAGGAAAATGTGCTGGGGTTACACACACTCCTGCATACACACATATTCAACCATGCACACGCACACTCGTGCACATACACGCTGCAGATCCGAGGACAGACTGGTTTCCCAAGACCGGTGCTCAAACACAGTCAGGGGAACAAACTGCGGTCAACATACGCATTTCTCCTTCAGTCTCGAGCCCACGGGGTGAATAACAGCGAGTGTCCTTAAATCCCGATGCCCGGAATATGTCCTCGAAACCCGCACAGACTTGAGTGGTTACGGGTCAGCCCTGCGCTTTCTTTTCACTGAAGCTCCTGGCGGCTCTTTACGCTTGTTTGCGTCTCACTGCGAGACGTTCAACGCAATGCAAGTCAACGGTAGCTCGCGCAAAGCCCGGAGACGGAATCCGGCTGGAGCGGACCGATGAGAAGCATCTGCCCGGTGGGGTGCCGAACAATGATAAGTGTCAAATGATGACTGCCCCATTGCCCACTAACATGAAGTGTTAGGATTAGGTGTGGTGGTGAGGGGTCGGGTTGGCTAATCCCGCAGGGATTTAAAGAGGGGAGACGTAATCTGGCGGGGAGTCCAAATTATACGGAACTGGATTTTGAAATTAGGATTGAAAGTCTTGAAGTCTATTATATATAGATTTGTCATTCCTTTTTAGTTTTTTTTGTTCATGTCTATATCTGTATTGACATTACATTTAGTCATTTATCAGATGCTTTTATCCAAAGCGATTTACAGATGGAAGGGATTGGAACAAGTGCAATCAAAAACTGGTGTCATAGAGCCGATCACATACAGAGCTGAGATTCATTTTATTCTCTTGAAAGAGATGAAGTCAGAACGGATCGGTCAGAAGAGATGTGTTCTTGAAGATCTTTCAATGGTTTTTGACCATTTGTGATGAATGTTGTCAAAAAAACACATGTGAAATACATAATTCAACTATACAGGCGGAGAAAGATTTAATAGAATTTGAACTGTTTCGAAAAATTATATTTTTATTATAATATTTTATTTAGCTATATTAATTCCAGGTCAAAACAAACAATAATTGTTTTGCTTAATATGCAACAGCGTTGATGACATGGGGTACAAGCCCAAAGCCAATAAATTAAAATCGTTTAAGGTCAATTGAATAATTATAAAGCATTTTAAACAAATCAATTGGGACATCGTGATTTTATTCGATTTTTTTTAAATAAATTAATTACAAATTTATAAATCGTAGGATTTAAATCAGTTTGTTTTGACCTGGAATAAATAAAGCTAAATAAAATATTATTATCAAAATGATAAAAATGTCATTTTCAACAGTTCAAATCTTTCTCTGCCTGTATAATTGAATTATTTATGTCACTGTATTTTATTGAGTTACAACCGCCATCGCAAATTTTCAAAACCCATTGTAAGATTTGAATTAATGAATGTTTTCTCCCACTATGACAAACCATAATAAACAATAATTCATATTTTTTACAATAGTAAGAATTATGCATCAGATGAGATGGATGATAGATGGACAGATAAACCTGTGTTTTATTACTCTCAATAGACGATTTGTTTCCTTTAGTCAATAACCTCATTTTTCATACTTGTGAAAGTTGCCATTTCAGATATTTGTCAGGAGTGAGACCAGCCAGCTGCAACACGATGAGCAACATCACAAGCGTTATGACAAGCAGACGTGACATTCTGTTTGTCATAGAACACAGGACGATAATCTCCTCTGTTTACTCTGGGCTCGGAGGTGACAGCAAAATTGAGGCATTCCAAGCCTGTTGCCCGGGCAACCAGGATATGATAATGTTGCACTCAAGAGAGAGAGAGAGAGAGAGAGAGAGAGAGAGAGAGAGAGAGAGAGAGAGAGATGGAGAACCATGCGCAGATCTGCTGAGGGACACATAAGCCGAGGGAAGCGAATTAACAGGCTAATTTTCACACGTGAGTGCTGCAATCTCCCTCCGGCCACTATATCCTCACCCTTCAGCTCCCACCAAACGCCTTCACTTCACACCCACCCATGCTCTTTCCTAAGAGAGATCCATTCAAGCAGGAGGACAATTTTACATCAGAAAACAGTGGATAATTCTGTGTTGACTTCATGTTGACACTGAAGGGAGAAAAATATCTTTACTCATTCTGTATGACTTCTTTTCCTCTGCAGAACACAAAAGAAAATATTTTGTGGAACATTGCTAACCAAACAATCAACCACATCGATGTCCATTGTCTGCATTTCTCAAAATATCTTAGAAGAAAGAGTCATATACAGGTTTTAAAAGACAGAATTTTTATTTTTGTGTGAACTTGATCCTTCAATATTATTTCTATTTCTGAAATTTCCATAGACACGTTTATTTTTACTTACAATAAACCGAGATGAATAGAAATGACTCTCTAAGATAATAGCAAAGGAATCAAGAACACAGTTTGAAATTCTTGCTGGATTTCTCTGTATCGCAGACATCAAACACTGCGGTCTGTCAAACCGATATTGCGGAGAGCTGCGTGAACCGGCTGTCAGTAACATGTTTCCCCACTGCTGGCTGTTAGAAGTCACTCATTGGCACAGTCTGGTTCAAGCGTCTGATGCCTCTGATACATGAAACCCTGAGGAAGTCAAATAAATCACATTTAATAAGCGACATCCCGGAGCATTTCCTCTGCATCTCTCATCCTCTGTCCTCTCGTTTCATTTTTACAGCCGTCAACTAGCTTCACTTCAAGAATTTCTCTTGGATTTGTCCTCAAAGATGCATATTCAATAGAAAAATATTTAAAGAAACCTTTCAAGTTCAACCTGAGGTGAACTATTTGAATCTTAAAAAAGATGATGGTTCAAGACTGTGTACTTAACATCTTTCACCAGGAAGTTGACTCCTCTCTTGACGTGAATCAAACACAAAGCTACAAAGCAGCTGTAAATTGAAGCGTACGGTCACTGCTGCCTTTTTAGTACAGTTTCCGTCTCCATGGTTACAGGGAGTTCTCTGCACAGTGGACGTCTCTTCGTGATTAACCAGCTCAGGACTTGATCGAGATCTCAGTTGTGATTTAGATCTTCTGACTTGCTTAGGAGAAACAAAAATAGATATAAACCAGATGATTCCTGGAAAGCAATACGAGTATGGAGCTATGAAAGGAATTGTAAATTTGATTAAATTAGAAATGTTTCAGTTCATATTGAAATCTAATACTTATATTGTCTTTTCATTGCAGACTTGACAAATCTGAGCTCAGTTTGAGACATTGTTGACATCTCTTCTCAAACTCTCTGGAAAAAATGTCTGGACTGGAGCAATATCTGAGACGCAGACGAGACCCAAGCCAAAGTTTCCATTTAATCTCAAATCAAATAAATAATTGAGATGTCAAATATATCTCATCTATCCGTTTTCCTTCTCATGGGCAGATTGTTGAGATTTTGTCTGAAACAGAAGACATTTGGAGATTTCTTTCAATAATATCTGAGAATTCCAAAGGTTTTCTCCATTTAAACTCCCTGATGTCTTGGAGAAATACTTGAGGTATTAACGAGAGCTGTAATTTCCTCTGTGCAGTCATCTGATCAACCTCAGCGCTAGTATCCCTGTCTCAGCATCACTGTTAAAAATCTGTTTCTCTACGGCGAGGATGAATTTTTTACCCAACTGTGGCTCTTGATTCTCACCGGCAGGCAAAATAAATTTACATTCTCATCTCCGCTTCGGCGGTCAGCCGGCGTTTGCTATGCTAATGAATCAGTAATTGTGGTGAGACGTGGGAGGAAACTGCGAGGGGCTGGTGTGGGGGTGGAGGAGAAGCTAATGAGGTGAAACAAAAGGGTAAAACACAAGCTTGATTTCTTCCTGCGCTTGCTACCATCTGTGAAGCATTATCATGGTAAACCGAAGCATCCTCGGATGTGCCGTACAGATGTGGCATTGTTCCGTTCCTCTGCGGCCTAATTTGTCGACAAAAGGATGTGTCCGTGGGTTTTGCCACGCGAGAAAAGAAGCACAGAATCAAAGCGCGCTTTAACAAACCTCGAATTGCCAACAAATCATACGGTAACGTTTTGCATGAAAAGAGCTCTCGAGCACTGCTCCAGGACACACGTGCAGACAGGTGCACAAACCTCCACTGTGAATGCAAAGAAGAGCTGATGCATATGCGCATGTGCTTCAGGAATAAATATTGTTTGAGGAATTTCATTTGAATTGCAAATGTTACTGATATTAATGCATTAATGCACGTCTAAAAATTGAAGATGAATGCTTTGAAATCCGTGGGGGTTTGTGTGGCGTGCTATTTGACCGATCACAGGGCAGAAGTGCTGACAGACGAAGCTGTCACCCTGAAAAAAGCAACATCAGGAACATTGTGGGGGGCCTGCCGCTGGCTGTGCCTGCTTAACAGCGTCTGCGCAGATGCAGGCTTCAGTACATACAAATGCGCGCACGCACACACAATAATATGAGACCGCCCTAAATCCTCTCCAGCTGTACACAGCAAAAAGACATTGTCAGATATCACAGAAAAACCCAAGCTCGGGGCCCCAGACAGTCTAAAGTTCACATACTACCCTTGAATACCAAAGAGCTTAAACACATAAAAAATGTCTTCAACAGCAGATCTGAGCAAAGCAAAAAGTTTTTCAGAGATGGACCATCAAAAACCTATGCTATGGAGAGCAAATGGACGGGTGGAGTATCACTTTGAGTCTCATCTGTGTCTCAGATTTCTCCTGAGAAAAGGAGTCCAAAACCCTACAAATGTCTCAGTTTCAGAAGAGATCCAACAATGTCTCAAACTGAGCTGCTATCAAAAGTCAATATTATTGAAGATCTCAGTATGAACTCAAACATTTCTCATCAAATGCATTTATTTTACACCTCCAAACAATTACACTCATTTGATTCTGTTTTTGTAGCGGAAACATCTGAGAACAAAGTAAAACACAACTGAGAACTCCATCAAATATCCTGAGCTATGAAAGTGCAACATCAGAGCACTAACATTTTCCTGAGGGAAGATTCATTCTGTGTATCTGATTAATCGGAGCTCAATTCTGTGTTTTGATCCATTACAGGCGACGCTGTTTGACTGCTTGAGAAACACACAATGCACCAACGCTTGCAGAGTCTCGATACTGATCAGAGCTCAACTGAAACGCTCTCAACATATCGACACGGCTGAGGTCTGCCGTCCCGTCGTGAGCAGCTAACAGATAAGAGAGACGTTTTCTTTGAAGCTCCTGATATTTGCACATCAAACACGTGTGCTGCGTTTTTACAATCAGAATATGAGAAATGTCTTCAGTGGAGCTCATACCAAAACGCTCAAGATAGCCAGCGACAAAAAATCCCCCGCTCTCTCTGGCTCTCACACACAGAATTCAGCTCTTTAATGTTCTCAGCAGGAGGTGAAAATGTTTTTTCCTCAATCTAATCCAAGAGTATGAGGCAGTTCCAGTCACGGCGCTCAGATGACATTTTGACCGCGTGCTGTTGAGGAGAGCCGGTGCTGTGATGGAGATTCTCCTGTCTTCCAACATCAAACTGTGTGGGAAGAAGATTTGTAAGTAAGTGACTTTTCGGAGAACCTTTCTCTAGAGATGCTTTAAAGAAACCTCTGCATAGCAAAGGATTTCTCTGTAATAGAGAGATATGTTTGAGACCGAACATCTTTGGAAATGTCCTTCAGGAACGTAAAAGTAATTTACAGCACAAGAACATCTTAGCTGTTTCTAAATCTGACATTGTTAAAGATGGACATCAAAACACAATCCAGACTACATTTTTATGTGTGCTACTCATGCAAAAGGTTTTGGCAATGAGATGAAGAGGAAAAAACTGAAAATGACCTGCGTCGGGTTTAAAACAATGAGGGTGAGGAAATAATGACTGAATCCTACCACAGCTTGTGTCTGACTCTGGAAACTTCACTGTTAACACATTTCACAGACACGTGGATGTTTGCCATGTTGATTGGATTGTCATGAATGTATTTTCCACTCAGGTCACAAGAGCGGATGAATCCAGCAGGTGGGCGGCTGGAAAACACGTCTTTGCCGGCGTTGTAATAGATTTTAATGAGAGAATTAACCGCGGGTCGTAGCAATCAAGACAATTCCTATGAGATTTCCACAACAAACTCACGAGTTGCTCTTAACAAGTGCCTCTCAGAGGTGAAACAGACGTCTTTTATGAAGAGAGAGAGAGGGATATTCTTCAATTACTCAGAAGGAGCGCTCCCAATGACCTTCTGAAAATCTCAATTACACTTTATCCTTTAATGTGACGCTGCATATGAACAGAAGATCTGGGGAGGTTCCAGCGGTTAAAGCGACCCGTGGGCTGTCTAATAAAATGCTTGTTATTGATCAGATGTTGCTCTTTAAGAAATCCGGAGATTTCATTTAAGAATCAACTTAGATGTTTATTCTCAAATAGTTTGAGACAAACAAATGAATTTAGATTGTAGAGGTGAAATCATCTGGATTTGAGTTCATATTGAGATCTTCATTAATATTGACTTTTGATTTAAGACGAGACATATCTGAGCTCAGTTTGTCACACTGTTGACGTCTCTTCTCAAACTCCAATGAAATTTCTGACTGTTTTTCTCCTGAGAAATATCTGTGACACACATGAGATTTATGCAAATGTTTCCTTGAGATATCGAAGAGATTTTATATGTGATATTCTTTCTTATGGGACACATTACTTTCAAGATTCACTATTAGTTTCTGGTTTGTAATAATTGACAGATCTAGTTGATTCGTTCACAAACCAATGTAGAAAATAAACCAAAATAGTATTGCCCACACAATTCGAGTCTATAGGGCTCACTTTACATCAAGAAAAGCAATTGGTTTTGTGAATGAAAAGCCTTGGCCTCATGTGTAAAGATACTGACACACTCATAGTTTTCTATGGAACACACAAATGGCTTTTTGAGTTTGTAGCTCAACCCCACACACGAGAAGTGCACTGACTTCATCCTTCGGCGAGATGAGAACTGTACAATTTACTGAAACTCTTTTCTGCCGCGTCGACTCCGTCGAGCAAAATCAATTCAAGATGTGTCCAAAGATCTGCTCTCTGAACTATTACATACAAGACTGATTGCTTCTCTCTCTTTCTCTATGCGTGTGTGTGTGTGTGGCCTCTCCGCTCTTTATTCACTCAATACACGGCACTATTCCAAATCTTAGTGAGCTGCCCACAAACTCAGCATTTTAAAGCACCATCCATCTTAACATGCAATAAAAAGGTGTCAAAGATGGCAGATAAAAGAACAGAATTGTAATAAAAAACTCACGGTTTTAAAACCCAATATTTATGTACAGCATGCATAGGGATAATGGTTCTCTCTCTCTCTCTCTCTCTCACATGGTCAAACGAGACATGATGATGTGTGTGATATCCATGAGAACAGCTGTGATGAAATCTCCCAAGGCCTTGTCTCTTTTTACACAGTTAACAGGCTGAAACGAAAGGATAATGTTAAACACTGCTTTGGAAAATTCAATCGAGCCCATCCCTCACACCATCTCTGCTCATAATATATAACCATAAATAACATAAGGAAGGGTCTTATCATATTGCTGTCGCTAGAGGTTTGTAAATGAAGCACTTTAAAATCTTCCTTCAGATTGAGAAGATTGAGGTCACGGGAGAGAGAGAGAGAGAGTCTGTCATTCAACACCCACACTGTTTGTCTAGGAAAGAATACAGAAAGAAAACGGCGAGGATTTATACTGTGGTCAAAACCAGACATGATAACTACACATCAACTATCCACACAAACACCTACACACAATAATATCTCTTAATACTTTGAGCCTGCTGTTCTAATAATGGACTCTCTGGCATTTCAGCATAACAAATACTCATCACAGCATCTCTTTTATTTGTGATGAATATTCATCAACTCTTTGTGTTGTGTTGGTTACATTGGTGCTTTATTTTAATGACTAACTTAAAATTAATTACAACGTAACTTCTCTCAGAAAGACAATGTTTACACTTGTAACTATGTACACAAACACTTTATATTCAGTATTAATTTAAATCCAGATGATATCCATGTAAACCACGGGGGGTATAAAACAGACCTCAATCAGACATTTCTGAAAACAATTATACCTGAATAGAAGAATATAAAACGAATACTCACAGTGTGAAACTAGTAATCACGTTGTTGTCTGTGTAGTGATGCAGTTTTGTCACATGGCTATTTTAAAGGAATAGTTAACCTTCAAAATAACATCTTTGTCATTATTTACACTCCCTGTTGTCATTTTAAATCTGTATGACTGTATGTGAGTAAATGATCACAGAATTTTCATTTTGATGGTCAACTATTCCTTCAATATGTTTACACCAAGCACTATCATGATGTATTCTTGTGAATGACAGTAATGTACATGTTTCACATTACAGTAATTAGATCGGTTTTATTGTCATAAATACAACATTGCCGTGCAAGATTACAGTTTAAAGACTGGGGGGCCATTCTGAGTTCATCCTGAATTAGAAAGAGAATTGTATTTCGAGACGGAATTGAATTCTGGAGGGCAGAGGTGAGCTGAGGGCAGAACAGGGTGAGAGCGAATTACAGACCAGAGGAATACGGACCGATTTCCTGACACATAACAATCTGTCATACAGCAAACATGAATGTCTGGAAGCGTCCGGCTCTTTAAAGTGTCTCGACTCAAGACAAGCAGATAACAAGAGTCAATTCTCACGTTGCAGAAAGTCTCAATCTGGTAGATGTGTTCTGGAGCAGCTGTTTATAGTCTAACTGACCAGAAACCATTTAGCAAACCAGCTGGATTACAACAGCTAAAAAACATCAAACATATTACAAAACACAACTAGAAAGAGTGAGATGAACAAAATCCAAAGTGATTGACTGCGCTTTCAACTTGATATTTAACATGTTCAGTACACACATGCATACTTCATAGGATCACAGCCTGAGGATAACAACACGAGGATTCACAGAGAAAAAAAACTCTATTTGTGTGTCCTGCTGTGGCTCATGAATAAACTATTTATTTGTACATTTCCATTTTGTGTTTTTTTTCGTCTGACACACCTGTTTCGATGGATATGGAAACATCCCTTTACCTCTCTCAGCTCACAACTGTAAGTGCATCCCGATTGGCATGAGGTGAACGATTTTAATGCCCGCGGCTGTTTCTGAAGGTTACAGAATATCTGATCGATTCATAATCTGCAGAATAACTGAGATAATTGTGACCCTGACTCAGTGATCGCCATCATTAAACCGACAACAGACGGCCTGTTTAAATCATGTTTTTATTGTGAATTCCAATTAATATCAATCAAACTGCAGTTGGTGTGTTTTGATTTAAGCCATAATAACCCGAAAATAAGTTTTCTAACATAATAAAAACATGACATAATAAAACATGATTTTTAAAAATCTTTCATTTACTGGACACGTTTATGGAAATCTCTTGGACTGAATGATTTCTCAGTTTGGCCCGATTTCCTCTTTGTGTCTCATACTCGAAAGAACGGAACTTCCAGTTAATTAAACCAGACACCTTGGATTGCTTAAGATTTCATTTTCCTTACTAAGTTTTTAAACATAAATACTGAATTCGTCTCAGCGTATTGTTGGTAATTTAGTGTGAATCTGTTTATCACCAATGGTCAGATTTACACAAAACAAATGTATGATTCCAGGCATGAAAAAGACTTCCAATCTTTTTTCCGATCAGATAAACACGTGGAGATGATGAAAACCTGCCGCTGGACACCAGTGGACCCGTGTCAGACATGACCTCACTGCTTTCAAATGAAACACTACATACATTACTCAATCGCAAAGGTCAAGCCATCGAGAATCAGCCGAAGATACACATTCACTCTTATGACTGCAGTGTGGAAATGATCTCAGATCTCTAAGACTCCAAACACACAGCAGAGATCTTCCCAAGAGTTCACAGCTGCCCGTGAATGAACAGATGCTGCTGTAATGATAGCGTGTATCCACACCACACTAACACACACGCAGAATCACTTTGTGATGTTTAGCAGATGCTATAACACAGAGCGATGTGCAGGTCCTCACTGTTTAACACTGGAATAAACATCATCAGTGTGAAAGATAGAAAGCACTAAAGAACCAGAGGTCTACAGAAAAACCAGTGAAGAACCAGTGATTCACAAAACCATCCAAATACAGTGATTTACAAAACCAGCGAAGAACCAGTGATCTTTAAAATTAGTGAAGAATACCAGTGATCTACAAATCCAGTAATCTTCAAAACCAGTGAAGAACCAGTGATCTACAAAACCAGTATAAAAAAAC
Source organism: Barbatula barbatula (assembly GCF_947034865.1). Taxonomy (NCBI): domain Eukaryota; kingdom Metazoa; phylum Chordata; class Actinopteri; order Cypriniformes; family Nemacheilidae; genus Barbatula; species Barbatula barbatula. The sequence goes on along the minus strand of NC_136788.1, from coordinate 16,650,325 downwards.
AGTGAAGAACCAGTGATCTACAAAACCAATGAAGAATACCAGAGATCTATAAAACCAGTTATATACAAAACCAGTGAAGAACCAGTGATCTATAAAACTAGTGAAGAATACCAGTCATCTACAAAACCAGTGAAGATCCAGTCATCTACAAAACCCCCCCTCAAAAAAACAAGAGTGTTCATGAACCGGATTTGACTGTTCCAGTAGGGTGGATGACATACATTTAGCGTCTAGAAACAGATATATATAAACAAATATATATAAACAGATATATATAAACAGTATATATGCACATCCAGGGCACGAAGCTCCCGTTCCACCACATCCCAAAGATGCTCTATTGGGTTGAGATCTGGTGACTGTGGAGGCCATTTTAGTACAGTGAACTCATTGTCATGTTCAAGAAACCAATTTGAAATGATTCGAGCTTTGTGACATGGTGCATTATCCTGCTGGAAGTAGCCATCAGAGGATGGGTACATGGTGGTCATAAAGGGATGGACATGGTCAGAAACAATGCTCAGGTAGGCCGTGGCATTTAAACAATGCCCAATTGGCACTAAAGGGCCTAAAGTGTGCCAAGAAAACATCCCCCACACCATTACACCACCACCATCAGCCTGCACAGTGGTAACAAGGCATGATGGTTCCATGTTCTCATTCTGTTTACGCCAAATTCTGACTCTACCATCTGAATGTGTCAACAGAAATTGAGACTCATCAGATCAGGCAACATTTTTCCAGTCTTCAACTGTCCAATTTTGGTGAGCTTGTGCAAATTGTAGCCTCTTTTTCCTATTTGTAGTGGAGATGAGTGGTACCCGGTAGGGTCTTCTGCTGTTGTAGCCCATCCGCCTCAAGGTTGTACGTGTTGTGGCTTCACAAATGCTTTGCTGCATACCTCGGTTGTAACGAGTGGATATTTCAGTCAAAGTTGCTCTTCTATCAGCTTGAATCAGTCGGCCCATTCTCCTCTGACCTCTAGCATCAACAAGACATTTTCTCCCACAGGACTGCCGCATACTGGATGTTTTTCCCATTTCACACCATTCTTTGTAAACCCTAGAAATCCCAGTAACTGAGCAGATTGTGAAATACTCAGAACGGCCCGTCTGGCACCAACAACCATGCCACGCTCAAAATTGCATTAATCACCTTTCTTTCCCATTCTGACATTCAGTTTGGAGTTCAGGAGATTGTCTTGACCAGGACCACACCCCTAAATGCATTGAAGCAACTGCCATGTGATTGGTTGATTAGATAATTGCATTCATGAGAAATAATCCTTTAGGTGAGTGTATATCTATGTCTTCCCCTAGTATTTTTGTGAATTGTGGGTAGACAGCTCAACAGGTCTTGTATGAGAGCTCTTTCCTCTCTCTAACAGACTGTGACCGTCATCTATGTGCTAATGGAGAACATCCGGTCCACTGCTCGTACAGTACTGAACTCACAGACGCGTCTAATGTACCACACAGACACTCATGAATAAATAATCACTTCTGCTACTATTGCCTGGCACAAAGACGTCCACACATCAACACGAGAGAGAAGACGAAAGCAAGTCTCAGATGGAGATATCGACCTTGTGTGTCCTTGTTCACTTGTGATTTAAATTCTCTTGATGTTGGTGCAGTTATTTTTTTCAGTGTTGACACTGGCAGGTCGTGTGGTGATGGTCAAATCTGCGTTGACTCAAGAATGTCTGAAATGAATGAAAGAAATCAAGAAAAGTGAGAGATGTTTCTCAACCCCCCTCAATACCTCCAACGACAGACCGAGAGACCGTCTGGCCGCCGCGGCTCAGAATATGACAGGGTCACTGGCAGCTGTCCTCAGGGGCCCACTGGAGCAGGACGAGGACCTCTTGTAGTAAAACAAAGAAGCGAGAGGAGAACTGGGGCCTCCGTCAGCTAGACAAGCACAAATTAATGACAAACATTTTGAAGTGCAAATGAAGAAAGAGTTCAGGAATGTGACGGCTCCCGTTTCTGCTCCAGGGGCCCAAACTCAGGAGCCATTGAGATGAAAAAGCTAATAACATCAGTTACACTCCATTCTGTGAGTTCACATGAGACGAGCTTGAGAACAAAAAGAGATTTACAAATGAAAGACTAAAGTGAAACTCCTTACAATATCATTAAATAATATGACAGCTCACTTTTCTTCACTTTTTAGCTCAATGTCCTTGACTAGTTTTATATTTGATTCTAAAAAAAATATCAACAAGTATTTGTTTCTGTTGTGTGACATCAAGATATATGACAAAGCTGTCACGTACAATGAATGTGCACATTCAACAAGGCCTGACCTGCAGCGAGAGTGTTAACATGCAGCATTCAGCCTGTATGAAAGTCTTGACATATGATAGAGAACGTTCTACTGCTCTATTAGCATCAGTAAAAGGTCGGCCATCTTCCTCAGTGATGTACAAAATGACAGGTCTAATGAGGCAAACAGCGTATAATGAGACGAAGAAGTTTAACTGCTGAAGACCATCTGCTCTAGTAACTCACGCAGAACGCTAAATATCTGACAGAGAACTAAAAGATAAAGAGCAGAAAATCTGATCCGATACACAGAAAAATGATTCAATGAAAGAATAATGAAATCTCTGTGATCTACTGAACAAGTTAAGAAAAGAACCAATTTTGATCTACAATACCAGTAAGGAACCAGCAAAGACCAGAAGCATCAGAGGTCTACAGAAAAACCAGTGAAGAACCAGTGATCTATAAAACCAGTGAAGAACCAGTGATCTATAAAACCAGTGAAGAACCAGTGAAGAACAAGTGATTCATAAAACCTTCCAAATACAGTGATCTACAAAACCAGTATAAAACCAGTGAAGAACCAGTGATTCATAAAACCTTCCAAATACAGTGATCTACAAAACCAGTATAAAACCAGTGAAGAACCAGTGATCTATAAAACCAGTATAAAACCAGTGAAGAACCAGTGAAGAACCAGTGATCTATAAAACCAGTATAAAACCAGTGAAGAACCAGTGAAGAACCAGTGATCTATAAAACCAGTGAAGAACCAGTGATCTATAAAACCAGTGAAGAACAAGTGATTCATAAAACCTTCCAAATACAGTGATCTACAAAACCAGTATAAAACCAGTGAAGAACCAGTGATCTATAAAACCAGTGAAGAACCAGTGATTCATAAAAACTTCCAAATACAGTGATCTACAAAACCAGTATAAAACCAGTGAAGAACCAGTGATTCATAAAACCTTCCAAATACAGTGATCTACAAAACCAGTATAAAACCAGTGAAGAACCAGTGATCTATAAAACCAATATAAAACCAGTGAAGAACCAGTGAAGAACCAGTGATCTATAAAACCAGTATAAAACCAGTGAAGAACCAGTGATCTATAAAACCAGTGAAGAACCAGTGATTCATAAAACCTTCCAAATACAGTGATCTACAAAACCAGTATAAAAACAGTGAAAAACCAGTGATCTATAAAACCAGTATAAAACCAGTGAAGAACCAGTGATTCATAAAACCTTCCAAATACAGTGATCTACAAAACCAGTATAAAAACAGTGAAGAACCAGTGATCTATAAAACCAGTATAAAACCAGTGAAGAACCAGTGATCTATAAAACCAATATAAAACCAGTGAAGAACCAGTGAAGAACCAGTGATCTATAAAACCAGTATAAAACCAGTGAAGAACCAGTGAAGAACCAGTGATCTATAAAACCAGTGAAGAACCAGTGATCTATAAAACCAGTGAAGAACCAGTGATCTATAAAACCTTCCAAATACAGTGATCTACAAAACCAGTATAAAACCAGTGAAGAACCAGTGATTCATAAAACCTTCCAAATACAGTGATCTACAAAACCAGTATAAAACCAGTGAAGAACCAGTGATCTATAAAACCAATATAAAACCAGTGAAGAACCAGTGAAGAACCAGTGATCTATAAAACCAGTATAAAACCAGTGAAGAACCAGTGATCTATAAAACCAGTGAAGAACCAGTGATCTATAAAACCAGTGAAGAACCAGTGATTCATAAAACCTTCCAAATACAGTGATCTACAAAACCAGTATAAAAACAGTGAAAAACCAGTGATCTATAAAACCAGTATAAAACCAGTGAAGAACCAGTGATTCATAAAACCTTCCAAATACAGTGATCTACAAAACCAGTATAAAAACAGTGAAGAACCAGTGATCTATAAAACCAGTATAAAACCAGTGAAGAACCAGTGATCTATAAAACCAGTGAAGAACCAGTGATCTATAAAACCAGTGAAGAACCAGTGATTCATTAAACCTTCCAAATACAGTGATCTAGAAAACCAGTATAAAACCAGTGAAGAACCAGTGATTCATAAAACCTTTCAAATTCAGTGATTTACAAAACCAGTATAAAAACAGTGAAGAACCAGTGATCTATAAAACCAGCGAAGAACCAGTGATCTATAAAACCAGTGAAGAACCAGTGATCTATAAAACCAGTGAAGAACCAGTGATTCATAAAACCTTCCAAATACAGTGATCTACAAAACCAGTATAAAAACAGTGAAAAACCAGTGATCTATAAAACCAGAGAAGAATATCAGTGATCTATAAAACCAGTTATATACAAAACCAGTGAAGAATACCAGTGATCTATAAAACCAGTTATATACAAAACCAGTGAAGAATACCAGTGATCTATAAAACCAGTTATATACAAAACCAGTGAAGAATACCAGTGATCTATAAAACCAGTGAAGAATATCAGTGATCTATAAAACCAGTTATATACAAAACCAGTGAAGAATACCAGTGATCTATAAAACCAGTGAAGAATACCAGTGATCTATAAAACCAGTTATATACAAAACCAGTGAAGAATACCAGTGATCTATAAAACCAGTTATATACAAAACCAGTGAAGAATACCAGTGATCTATAAAACCAGTTATATACAAAACCAGTGAAGAATACCAGTGATCTATAAAACTAGTGAAGAATATCAGTGATCTATAAAACCAGTTATATACAAAACCAGTGAAGAATACCAGTGATCTATAAAACCAGTGAAGAATATCAGTGATCTATAAAACCAGTTATATACAAAACCAGTGAAGAATACCAGTGATCTATAAAACCAGTTATATACAAAACCAGTGAAGAATACCAGTGATCTATAAAACCAGTTATATACAAAACCAGTGAAGAATACCAGTGATCTATAAAACCAGTTATATACAAAACCAGTGAAGAATACCAGTGATCTATAAAACCAGTGAAGAATATCAGTGATCTATAAAACCAGTTATATACAAAACCAGTGAAGAATACCAGTGATCTATAAAACCAGTGAAGAATATCAGTGATCTATAAAACCAGTGAAGAATATCAGTGATCTATAAAACCAGTTATATACAAAAACAGTGAAGAATACCAGTGATCTATAAAACCAGTTATATACAAAACCAGTGAAGAATACCAGTGATCTATAAAACCAGTGAAGAATATCAGTGATCTATAAAACCAGTTATATACAAAACCAGTGAAGAATACCAGTGATCTATAAAACCAGTTATATACAAAACCAGTGAAGAATACCAGTGATCTATAAAACCAGTGAAGAATATCAGTGATCTATAAAACCAGTTATATACAAAACCAGTGAAGAATACCAGTGATCTATAAAACCAGTGAAGAATATCAGTGATCTATAAAACCAGTGAAGAATATCAGTGATCTATAAAACCAGTTATATACAAAACCAGTGAAGAATACCAGTGATCTATAAAACCAGTGAAGAATATCAGTGATCTATAAAACCAGTTATATACAAAACCAGTGAAGAATACCAGTGATCTATAAAACCAGTTATATACAAAACCAGTGAAGAATACCAGTGATCTATAAAACCAGTTATATACAAAACCAGTGAAGAATACCAGTGATCTATAAAACCAGTTATATACAAAACCAGTGAAGAATACCAGTGATCTATAAAACCAGTGAAGAATATCAGTGATCTATAAAACCAGTTATATACAAAAACAGTGAAGAATACCAGTGATCTATAAAACCAGTTATATACAAAACCAGTGAAGAATACCAGTGATCTATAAAACCAGTTATATACAAAACCAGTGAAGAATATCAGTGATCTATAAAACCAGTGAAGAATATCAGTGATCTATAAAACCAGTTATATACAAAAACAGTGAAGAATACCAGTGATCTATAAAACCAGTTATATACAAAACCAGTGAAGAATACCAGTGATCTATAAAACCAGTGAAGAATATCAGTGATCTATAAAACCAGTTATATACAAAACCAGTGAAGAATACCAGTGATCTATAAAACCAGTTATATACAAAACCAGTGAAGAATACCAGTGATCTATAAAACCAGTGAAGAATATCAGTGATCTATAAAACCAGTTATATACAAAACCAGTGAAGAATACCAGTGATCTATAAAACCAGTGAAGAATATCAGTGATCTATAAAACCAGTGAAGAATATCAGTGATCTATAAAACCAGTTATATACAAAACCAGTGAAGAATACCAGTGATCTATAAAACCAGTGAAGAATATCAGTGATCTATAAAACCAGTTATATACAAAACCAGTGAAGAATACCAGTGATCTATAAAACCAGTTATATACAAAACCAGTGAAGAATACCAGTGATCTATAAAACCAGTGAAGAATATCAGTGATCTATAAAACCAGTGAAGAATATCAGTGATCTATAAAACCAGTTATATACAAAACCAGTGAAGAATACCAGTGATCTATAAAACCAGTGAAGAATATCAGTGATCTATAAAACCAGTTATATACAAAACCAGTGAAGAATACCAGTGATCTATAAAACCAGTTATATACAAAACCAGTGAAGAATACCAGTGATCTATAAAACCAGTTATATACAAAACCAGTGAAGAATACCAGTGATCTATAAAACCAGTTATATACAAAACCAGTGAAGAATACCAGTGATCTATAAAACCAGTGAAGAATATCAGTGATCTATAAAACCAGTTATATACAAAACCAGTGAAGAATACCAGTGATCTATAAAACCAGTGAAGAATATCAGTGATCTATAAAACCAGTTATATACAAAACCAGTGAAGAATACCAGTGATCTATAAAACCAGTTATATACAAAACCAGTGAAGAATACCAGTGATCTATAAAACCAGTTATATACAAAACCAGTGAAGAATACCAGTGATCTATAAAACCAGTGAAGAATATCAGTGATCTATAAAACCAGTTATATACAAAACCAGTGAAGAATACCAGTGATCTATAAAACCAGTTATATACAAAACCAGTGAAGAATACCAGTGATCTATAAAACCAGTGAAGAATATCAGTGATCTATAAAACCAGTTATATACAAAACCAGTGAAGAATACCAGTGATCTATAAAACCAGTGAAGAATATCAGTGATCTATAAAACCAGTGAAGAATATCAGTGATCTATAAAACCAGTTATATACAAAACCAGTGAAGAATACCAGTGATCTATAAAACCAGTGAAGAATATCAGTGATCTATAAAACCAGTTATATATAAAACCAGTGAAGAATATCAGTGATCTATAAAACCAGTTATATACAAAACCAGTGAAGAATAGCAGAAGTACCAGACAGAAAAATAAAACCTATCAAACCAGTTATCTATAAAACCAGTGATCTACACATATCTTCCATAATTTCTATCTCAACAAGAGAAAAGTATAAAGGAACACAAACAGAAGTTTGTTCACTGTATGACAACATGTGAAGATCTGAGTCACTGCAGAAAACAAACTTCATTCCCCTCGAGAGCTTTCAGGCGATTAAACACGAGACAAATCCCTGTTAATATGATTAGCTGTGATTGAGTCATTGGCCGGGACAGATAAAGCTCTCTGAACCTCCAGTCCTGTTACCATCAGACACAAGTGACCTGCTGTCAGGAGCACAAAAAGTAAAGCTGAGATGCACGGAGATGACGGGCTAACGATCTACATAACATACAAAGAAAAATCAATCGATACAATACCAACATTGGGAAAGAGAGAGAGAGAGAGAGAAAGACAACAAAGTAAAATGCAAAGTTATTTGTCCTAAAGAGAGAACACAGTATGGCAGACTATCTGTATACAGTGACAGATCCAAAACCAAGAGCCACGTTGACAAGATACAGACTCACAGACTCAGAGACGGGCAGACACAGACAAACATGGCTGCCACTAGGTTTTGTCCACATTGTGATGTCAACAAAATTGAGACAGAACTCCACTTCCAAACAAAATGCATTAAATACACAGATATACGGACAGTGTTCTATGGAAAAATCAAGTACCAGACGCCTGAAAGTCTGTCAAGCGATGAGAAACTGCCGCGTCTGTTAGGAGAACACAAGGACTGATGTGTGTTAGTCTGCCCATCACAACAATAGAGAAAACAATCAATCTGCCCTGGGACCCGTTTCAGAAAGCAGGGTAAGTGCAAACTCAGTGTAAGTTAACCCCAGAAAACGGGATACTCTGGGTTTTCAGTTTCAGAACGCGAGGTATATCAAACCCGTGACCGCGGGGTAAGTCAAGCCCGTTTCAGAAATCAAGGTATCTTATACTTAGAGTGAGTAACCATAGTAACCTACTCTGTGAACCTAACCTGGTCGGGAGCAGGTTTTATTCCACTAACCCGAGGTTTGTTTCAATCTCCGCCCCTTTTAGAAGCGCGAGTGGTGTTGAAATTGCCTTCGCCGTTTGTTTTTTCATTCGTTTTCCTTAATCGCGCACAAGTTCGTAACACAGACATTAAATGTCCGTTTATTCAGGAACCCGTAGACGAGGAAGCTGCATTCATTCAGAGAGAGTTACATTTACGTCGGGAGAGAATATATGGTGAAGCCACGTTTGGATGTTTTATCATATCCGGAGGATTCTTTATTTGAGCGGCACAGTTTTTCTTTACAGTCCATTAAATATATTCATAATCTGCTTCATCCTTACATCACAAACCTCACTCGTCGTGGCTGCACTCTTACATCTGAGCAGATTCTCTGTATGGCTTTACGTTTCTTTACTAATGGAAGCTTTCTATATAACACCGGGGATGCAGAACACGTTAGCAAGGCAACTGTATGCAGAGTAAGAAAAGTGTGCATCACTCTCAAGCACTTTATATACATTTGTGTTAAGTTTCCTGTGAGAACCATCAAAGAGGAGTTTCATAAGATTGCAGGTGAATGGTGAACGTCTTTCTGAATAAGCTGATCAAATAAATGTGCTCTTGCTGCCAACTCTAATAATTCAAATACCCTTTAGGATTTCCCAATGTGATTGGGTGCACATTTAAAAGGTCTCACTCGCCCCGTTCTGTTCTGTTCTGGCTTCGAACTGCCGTCGGTCAGAACGAGAGACGGGCGCTCTAACCACGAGCCTAACGACCGCAGTCCCTATTGCATCTGTCGCTAGAGCATCTCTAGCTGGCCTCCATTAGACATAGCTGGAGCAGGGGCAAGCATGGCCAGTTTTTTGTCTTCTACAGCCACAGTGCTCGGTTCTCATATACTCAAAACTTTCAAGGCCAGTTTATTAAATATATCAAACATTTCCCAGTCAGGCATCCTACTACCAAGAGCATTTAAACTCATCGGACTGAATGATGTTTTTATATTTTATTCTCAGCTGCTGCCATGTTCTTTTAATTGCAGAAGGATTGCACCTACATGACAAAAAATCGTAGGTATATATGTTTATATATACATATATATATATATAGTGCCTCCAATTCGACTGGCGAGAAATAAACGGAGCGCTTTTTGTCACGTGGCGTTGCCATGGTGAATCATGTTATCTTCGCTCAATTGATGATGGCTTTTTAAAGCCGCGGTGAACACGAGTAACCTTGAGTGAACTTACTCAGAGTGGATTGAACTGATTGAAACCAGCTGTTCTGAAACAGAAAACTCAGAGTAGCGGTTATCTGAGTAAATCAACTCAGAGTTCATATTTTAACTCGGTGTTGCTTGAACCTCCTTATTGAAACGGGTCCCTGACGTGATGTTTACAATATATCTAAATAACATTAGATTATGACATCCATTTATTCTGCTACTTAAATGTGTCTAAACTATACTCTACTTCTGTTTTCATATATTTACATATATCATATTATAAACCACTTTAAGTGCACTACATCACACTTTTGTTTTTTATTTTATAACTATATAATATTTCTTTTCGTTTGTTTACATATTGCACTATTTGTAAGCTGCCCAGCTGCAAATGCTTTGGCAATGCCTATAAAGCACACTTATATTGAAAATGAATTGAGAGAGAGAGAGAGACAGAGGTGATCATTTTCAACATAAACCACAAGAGACATTTAGCAGACGGGCTTCATGTTCCTGAAGCTGAATCAGTGTCAAACTTTCTCTATCAACACCAGTGGACATTTTTCTGAAATGCATCATTTGAGTTTTGCTGGAGGAACAATGCGAGTCTATTTATACACATAGAAACCTACTAATGTTTTTTCCTCCAGTACAGATTTCTAGTATCAGATCACTATTAAACTTTAATTTCCCAATCATTTCAGAAACCATTCGCTTCAAAAACCCTCCTGCGCCGACTCATTTACCATCAATTATGTGAAGTGTTTCTGAATGACAAGGACGAAGAGTGTCTACATGGCAGGATCCTGGAAGGGGCGGGGCTAAAAAAGGATTGATGACATCAGGCAAGAAGCAAATTCTTTTAAACGCTATTTAACAATAAACATTTCTTTCTGTGTATAATATGTACAAATTTAGAAATAAAATGAAGACAAAGAGTGGCGTCTGAGTGCTGTATATAAATAATGCTTTACAGTATTGCAGGTGCGTGCAGAGATATCTGACCTCAGATCAGAGCCGAGGATGAAGAAAGCCTGGTGTCTCTCCAGAGATCTCCTCCGGGCAGATGGTGAATTAATGTTTTGTGTCTCTTACCGTCCACATCCCTCTGACCCGGACAAATTGCCCCGAGGACGGCTGCGATTGTTTTTCAATATCTCTGCTAACCTCTGACCTCCGGCTCAAGGGGCGGGGCAACGGTGTTAGGGGTCAGCCATAGGACATTGATTAAACACGAGGAATCAGCTGTCAGTCATTAGCTTTAACCAATCGATGCAGACCTGCTTTCAGACTCATTGTGTGATGGGCTGGAGATCAACGCAATAATATCAGCATCTGGAAAATCCTCATTGTGGGCTGGAAAAAAACAAAAAAATACGAACTCCAATACAACAGATACAAATGGATTCCATTACAAACCATCAGCTGTTCACACTTAAACCAGGAAAAAAGTTCAATTCCAGTACGATTTAATGCTTTAATCGGTTCCCATCAACCAGATAACAATCCCACCAATAAAACCCAACACAAGACCCACAGAGACCATTATAGCTGCCATCAAAACCAGTACAACTCCCATTCTAACCCTTGAATCCATAAGCATTTCTCTCTGGCTTCTGTTTTATTTCACTTTAGGAAAACGAAAGATTCTTGTACTACGAGATTACAGGAGGTCTAGTGAGTATTAAGCTTTATCGGTTTCATAGAAACAACGTGGCAGAAATCGCCTCGATTGTGTTTGTTAGACGCTGTGGTGTAATGCTGTCTGTCGAGCAGATGTTTATCCTGTTGCTAAATGGCACATTTCTATGGAAAGAGCTTCAGTAATGAAGAAAGCCTGCTGCTTTTGGTCTGGTGTGGAATTTCTGCTTTATGGAATTGAAATAAAACATGGCTGCCTCATTATTATCCTCAGAGATAAGGAACAAGCGTCACCTGGTGGACTTGAGAGGAACAGCACGGCAATAATAACATCACCTGTAGTGTTTATTTAAGCAGGTGTCTGATCTGCCTGTGAAGTTTCAGGCTTTTCAAATCAGATTTACTCAGACCTGCTCCACTGCTTTCTCGAGCATTTAAACAGGATAAAAGCAGATCACCCCGATCAATGTCTTAGATCTTATGGTATGTGTGCACGCACAAGGGTGACGGGGCTAGTTGTCACACCTGGTGCTTCAGAGAATATTTCTTGAAGTATGTTTAAATATGAAACATGAACTGAATTAACACCTACAACAATGACCATGCTTTCACTATTGTTGGCCGAATCCTTTTTTGTAGAAAAAATCATAGTTACCATAATATTTACCCTTTGTCACTATAGAAATGTACGTTTTTTAAACAGGATGTTTGGAGAAAAACTATGAAAATACAACTGGTTCAATCTGCCAAAAAATCATGTAATTTAAAATGGTTTTAGTGTATTTTATTTTTTAGTTGTTTAAAAACAACAAACAGTCTGATGATTTGTCTTGTGCAATAATGTAGAGAACATAGAATAGTTCATAAAGAATTCATAATTCATGTTTGACAACTTGCCCCGCTAGTATGACAGTCATCATGGACACCTGATCTCTTCTGCTGAAACACTGTGGGCAGGTACAGGTGACATGGGGTACCATGGTAACAACCCCCCTGTGCCGTCTGCTGTGACATCGGACCAACATTCCCTTCTGCACACTATAAAAAACATCAGAAACATAATAAAGACCGACTACAGAGTTAAACATGCATAAATCCTTCCAGCCATTAAAACCAACAACTAACAAATACCTGCAGAAGAAATGGGACCAGACGCGCTACGAGGATCATCGGAATAAGGTTTGAGTGTGTGTGTGTGTGTGAATGCATTTGAACACTGAAAACTGACGTGAGCAGCTTAGAGAACACATAACTCATAATACTACGGTCATACCACGGTATTCTGAAATATGATTGTGATATCCTTTAGTGCCGTGATATTTCCTTCTGATACAATGGTACCAACACAGTGTTTTGGGGACATCGGTGTATTTTGATCTGAAGTCTCTTCTATGTGAATGTTATGTGAAACATGTGGGTTTTTTCTCTGTGAATTTAAGGTGCGAGCCGCCAAACCTGTGGTGAACACCAGAGGAATCCAAACACCAGCTCATGTTCAACTCAAACTAAAGAAACTCCAGGTGAGTCATCAATGTCATTTTCATATGAATATATTTATATTCCAAATTATTTATATAACGAAGCCACGTTGTAGATATGCATTTCTGCGACTACCGGTACAACGTTTTCATTTATAAATGTATAAAGAGATTTTATCACTCAAACATAGGTAAACATTCTAAACACAAATAACTGTATTGTGTAATTCTTATTGTATTGTATTAGTCTTTTTTATCATGATTTTGTTGAAATAAAAATGACTGTGATGTTTCCATCCTTTGAAGGACCCTTCAGATCAAATATACAGGATTATGTTACATGTTGTGATCCATTCAACAGCTTTATGCATTTATAACAGTCGTGTAATGTAGAATAATAATGTTGTGATGTTTTCAGGTTCAGGAAGAGAGATCGGCCGTGATAGAGAGAGATAACCAGCTGCTGGCCAGCAGACTGACCGCTATCGACCGCTCTAAAGGACTGGTGGACCACTGGAACCATTACCCGGGATACAGGTCATGATCTAATATTCTATTAAAGGCCTGATGTCATGGAAACTGCTGCTGCGATACAATGTCATTTTCAGAGCAATAATCCACCTCCAAATAAATAAACGTTAAATAACTCAAGTATACATATAGAAGCCGTAAAAGGTAATATTGTCATGAATCCATTATTTATAAACCTTATTTAAATGGTTATGTCGTAGAGGTGTCCAAACATGGTGATGAGGTTTATCTGATGTTTATGTGTGATGGGTTTCAGTCTCTTTATCAACCGACGTGTCTAATGTCGTTTATGGATCTGCTCTGTGACTCAAACTGACTGAATGTGAATCATTAATGCACGCTCAGCCGTTGACAAAGCCTTTATCAATTATTTAGAGACATATAACCCACCCGTCCATCAAACCCTGAGTTATTCTAGTCGTGTACCTGAGCTGATGGGTTGCCAGGTTGTGGCTTAAATTTTGACATGCGCCGGGTCATAGCGGCAGGGTTGTCGGGTCCATTGGGTTGCCCAAAAGGGGACTTACTCTTTTTTATTGATACCATAGCAACCACATTGCATCACTTGAAGAGTCCACAATGTATAGATTTAGCTTGAGAAAATAAAGTCAGTGTGATCAACGATCACATCTTGTTCAGTCTGAACGCTGAGAGACGGAGGGCGGAGCTACTGCAGGTGACACAAGAAAACCAGGCGATCTACCAGCGAATCACAGGGCGGAAATCTGAATACAGAAAAGAACTCTGGGAAGAGAACTGGGAGAAAGTAGAGAGAAGGAGAGATGACATCGCACGCTATCCGCGAGGAGTGACCAATACACAGGTATGAGACTGTGGAGTAAAGGCCTAGAGAATCATTTATGACTTGTTTACATGATTATATAACCAAACAGAAAGCCGACACTTGTTCTGCAAAGACAAACAATCTGTTATTCATACATACAGAAACAGTGACTAGATGTCGAGATGGACCAGAAAGGCTTTTGCTTATCATGTCCTTCCTTGTTTTCTCCGTCACAGAAACCAAACAAGTGTGTGAAGTTCTCAGCGGGACAGACAGGACAGAGTCAGAGGTCCTCCAGCGGTGTTGAAGATGACAGAGATGTCACTGAAGATTAAACACAACAGCAGAACACAGATCATCAGCGGTTGCTGTTTGTCAAGACATCAAAATGTGTGCGAACCAAACAATCCCAGGTATTCAGATTAATTCTGCAAAAGAACATTTATAGTAGTAAACCCAACAATTTATTTTGTTTCATTCTTCCGAACTGACTTTAAGAAACATTAACAAATTGAATTGAGGAATTTGATACATAAAAGTGATAGTTACATCATTTGATCCAAGATTATATTAATTGGCTTTGTGTGCTCTCCAAAATTCCCGGAAATAATTTATGCTCTTTTAATGTTATGATACTTGTTATGTTTTAATTCAACTAAATCATTAATGTTTTAATGTGTTGAAGTGGGATTTATAGAAATTCCGAGAGCAGGTGAAGGCGGCATTGGTGCAGAATATCCTCCAGCCACTAGAGGGCAGCACAGTATGAGTGTTAAAGGACAGTGAAGACTTAAATAGAGCTAAAAGACATCAAGTCAAAGGATAAATTGTGTTATTTGTCCACAATGGAGACATAAGAATGAAAGCACGGAGGTGTAAATGATCTGGATTTGAGTCAATGTGATGAGAATGTTTGAGTTCATATTGAGATCTTCAATAAAATTGACTTTTGATCGCAGACGAGTCAAATCTGAGCTCAGTTGTGAGGAACATGAACTAAACTAAACCAGGTTAAATAAACTAACCGATACGTTCTATAAAAGAAGGAAATTCATACAGGTTTAGGATGAAATGCAGGTGAATTTGACCTTTCTGGAACAGACACACAGACTTATTTGACACATCGCAAACACAAACATAGCTCACGATTAAAGCGTTTGAAACCCTTCTCCTTCTCCAAAAAATGCTTTGAGATGAGAAAACTGAATCTTTTAATAGAAAAATACATCTGGACATGATTCACGAAGCACAGAGGACCAGCACGAAGAACCAGACGAACACCAGATATTTCATATTTGAGATTAAAGCATATACATCAGCACATTTGTGAGTTTCCTACAAATCAAAATCTCATTTTTACTCTGAATAAATGTAAATAACCCAACATCTGAATGATCTGAAACACAAGATTCTCAGACAACACTAACAGACAGATCTTTTTGTATCACTGAAACCTGGAAACAAGAAGAAATTTGTCTGAATTATTAAAAACAATAAAACAAATTCTTCATACAATTAGAAAGAATTCTAAGCTATTTAAACTTTTTAAGCTATTTCAAAAGGATGAATATATGAGACACCACACACACACACAGACACACACACTCCATGATTTTTTGTTAACACTCGACAATGATCAAAAAGCAGAGAACAAAGGGTACACAGATTTGACAATTTATGAATACTGTATATTGCTCTTAATAATTCATCTCTGTGCTGTACTGTGAACTGAAACATGACTTCGGTCGTTTTCAGGTCATCGAGACATCTGTGAACTTGAGATGTGATGACATGATGGCCGTTTCAACTGATTCATGAAAATAATGTGAACTTCTTTACTCTGACACTGTTTAGAAAACCAAATGAATGCTTAAGGTAACTTAATAGCCACATAAAGTGTAAGAATTACAAAGCATTACAATAAGCGTGAACCAATTATGAATATTCAACATATTTTCTTACATAAGCACCCATAACAGGTGCATTCTGTTCTTTGCATTTAAAAAAATCTTAAGTCACTTCAGGTGAAGAAATCTTTGGAGATGGCTTCCACAAAGTTAGGTGCTGACATCAGTATCCCTATAGTGCAGAGGATTGTAAAAACGGAGAAGGCCATCAGACACAATCTATCGATCACTGCCGCCGCGAACTTCCATTCGTTACACAAACTCTCGTTTTCATCCTGACTGCGAAACCTGCTGGCGATGTACCGCACTTCTTCTAAAATCTTTGCCAGCTCAGGTTCCAAAGCACCGCCCACCACCCTGCCCCCAGACCCGCCCCCTAGCGATGATACCGTCGCCCCCGGTAACAACACATCCTCGCTGGAACCCATGAGATGGCTGCAGAGCACACCCGAGTTGTGTGAGGAGGCGTAGTGGACGCCCTCCATACCTCTGAAGCCGATGTAAAACATGTTACCGCTGGTGGGCTGCAGCGCCCCTTGGCTGACGGAGAGCTCCAAGCTGGACACGCTCCCATGCCGAGGCCTGTTGTGACAGGCGAGACGGATCCGTTCCTCACCGGGACGCCTCATGCGGAGAAACCACGCGCACCAGTTTAGAAGAAGAACTCGGGTCTGTGGAACACAAAAGTACAACAATGTGAGCTAAAGCAAATTCAGCTTCCCAAGCAGTTCATGATTTTTTGCGTAATGCCTTGAAATATTCAGTTCATTGATTCTGAAAATATTTGTCTTATTAATGTCGGTGTCTCATTAGGTGACTTTATTTCCATATTACTTTGGGGTTTTCTGTAAGGATTGCAAAAAATATATATAGTATGTGTGAAGGTCTTCACTGGTGCACTTGGAAATGAAAACCCGAGGTCCAACTCTAGAGAAGAGCATGGTTTAACACATTGGGTTTGAAAAGAAATGTGCATTTACAGAATAGACCCAAAACCAACTTCAAGAACTACAAACTTCAATTTTAGGGGGGCAATCAAAAAATAGCAGTCGGGTTGGACTCGGGTGTAATTTTATCGAGTCTGTCATGATGAATCTGTTTTTTCGTATTCATTGCTGCACATTGCGATGGGTAAGTAGTTTGTTTTGATTCTGGGCGGGTTAACATTTTCAGATCATGAAAATGTATCCATGATCACTTTACCATTGCTTTGTCAATGCAACTCGACTTGATGAGACAAAATAAGGATTAAAGGCGAATGAAGATGTTTTTCTTACCCATCTTGGCATCTTTCGTCCATCCGGGTCATGATGATGGTACTGTAACACCAGAACCGTGGCGATAACTGACAGTCCCACGATCACCATAGTGGTCGCGAAATATTGTGCTGAAACACACACACACTTTCAATTTAAAGTCCCTGTGAACCGGAAGTTGTGATCGTTTCTACTTCTGTATTTTGACGCATTTAAGAGTGAAATTGAATTTCTAAAGAGAAAAATGGTGGGCGTGGCTTTCATCTTTCTCTACGATTTGATTGGATGTATTAAAACAGCCATTGCAGTTTGACTTGGAACTAGCAGGAGGAGTTAACAGATGCTCCGCCCAAGCCGTCTAACATACGTCATCTAAGACGGATAGTCACTACTGGGAGGAAGCGATTTTTAACTGATGAGGGCACACAAAGTTTAAAAAGAGAATGACCCACATTGATAAAAAATATTTACAAAAAATGCTGAAATATTTCATGATAAAATAGGCACTGTAATTTTTCCTTTCACAGGGACTTTAAATGGTGGAGATAAAGCATTCATGAGATCTTCGGCCATGTGTGTCCCATCAGTGAGAAGATGGAATGAACCGATAACGCTACCAACCAATCTCCAGGCTTCAGTGAATCTAATCAGTCTGAATCAAACACGTTGGATACAGAACTCTCAGAATCACTTAACCACAAAAACATCGAAATAAACATTTTAACGTCTTGTTGCGTTAATTCAATGTTTGATTATGCTTATCTACAGATATATAGTTTCGGCTTGTATCTAAATGATATTACATTTATACAAGGAGATTTACACTAATGCCTTTTTATCAAAACAAGTGTTCCTCAGCTATAAAATCTTCACGACCATGAAATCAAACCAAGGTCGTTCTCTGTTTGACGTTTCTCCATGGTGAGCTGTGAAACAGATGAAGGCACCGGGGGAGCACTTTAGCAGAAGGGATAAGGCTTTACCGCGGTGTTTCACAGTGAATGATTGACTTCAGTCATTTGCGCACTATACATAACCACGAATGTGACAAATGAACTTTGCGGCGTCTTGACTTCCAGGGTCCGTGAAGAATCGCTCTTCATTTCTCACCGTTTGTGTAACTGGAATCCATCAACCTGATCTGACAAACCAGCATAATGCATGCGGACGAATCACAGTGATGGACAGCCTCACTTACCAATCAGCGGTACAGAATCAGATGTGGCGGGCATGATCTCTGCCACCAGCAGCATGAAAACAGTGAGCGACAGCAACACAGTGATTCCTGTAAGAAAAACAGAACTTTTCAGTGTGAAATCCTCTATAGATCAACACAGAACTCTGATCATCAGGTCAAAGATCTGTGTCTGATGGAGCGTCGGTCTGTGGACTGTAACTGAATAAAAACATCCACAGTATGTGTCTTCAAGGCTCTTTATATTGTTTCTGGATTCAATGAGTCAGACTACTGTGGTTTGTGTTTTTGCCTGGTAAGTTTGACTTTAGTTTGAGCATACTCCGAGTTTTCAGGCTCAAGAAGGTTGATTGGTTTTGAGCGGGTCTCGTTGCCATTGTAACGCAAACTATTTCCTTTGACTGCTAATTCATTTTCTATTTATTTTTATTGATTTCAAAGATTTTAATGTACAAAGTACAAATATAAATATATCACATAGAGGTTAATAAACAAGTACAACAGCCAAGGGAGACAATGAAGGGAATAAAAACTAAGATCAAATAAACAGAGGGATATAAAGGTAATTTTTTTTTAAAGATAACAAAAGAAAACTGCAAGTAAACTATATTTGTAAAATAAAATGCAAATAAAAACAGGACTAAAGCTAATGGACACAGCGAGATAAAGTTTGGCCCTGGTGAATGAAATAAAGCATATGCAGTTTACTCACTACTGTATTGCCAAATCAGCTTCATCCGTTTATCATAAAACACATATTCAGGTGTTTCACAAGGTGACAGACACACACACGCATGCACCCGCACGCACGTGCACACGCACGCACACGCACACACACACACACCCCCACAAACACTCAGACACACACGCATGCACCCGCACGCACGTGCACACACACACACACACACGCACACACACACACACACGCACACCCACATGCACGCACGCACGCACACACCCACACGTACATCCACACCCACACCCACACCCACACGCACACCCACACCCACACCCACACCCACACGCACGCACACAACCACACGCACGCACACACCCACGGACACACACACAAACATGCACGCTCACGCATGCACACACACACACACACACACACGAGAGAGAGAAACATCAATCTGACTATGGAGCGATTTTAGTCTCATTAATTATTCATGCGTAAAACAAGATACACACATGCGTAAACAGTTTCGCATGCATAAAACCTAATTTACGTGCACATAGTATATATTTACATTTACGAAAAGCAATTCACGTGCGTAAAACAAAACTATATTCTCACAAATTACGTTTCGCAAACATACAGCTGCGCAGATAACTTTCGAAAAATGTTAAAATGTACGGGTTTGTCTTGTTTTACGAATGTGCAAATCGTTACACACACGTGTGAATCGCCTTGGACGTGTGTGTGTTTTTTGAGACTCTCCTGGCGACGCAACCCCTTCCACTTGGGTTGTCGTACTCTTTAGCCAATCAGATTCAAGCTTACCATTCAACCAATTACACGACTCAAGGAAAACGGCTCTGCGCAGCTTTGGTGCAGGCGGCACATATTTTGTTTTGTAGGCTTGTCTGTTTTTATGTTTTTAAATGTTGGTTGCCAATCCAAAATAATAGAGTTGTTACATGAACATAGATGATTTAGGTTACATGTGGAATAAAGTTTTTTAATCCACTGCAAATCTTCAGTTTCCTCCCATTTTGCGATTCATTGCTGTATGGCATGTCTATTTACCTTACCGTGTTTCTATCTGCGGTCAGTAGTATTGTCAAAGACGGTTTGTGTCGTTTTTTAAAATTAAAATCTGATAATACTAGTTAACTTTAAATGTAGTCATTTATTAGTATGGGTCTATACAGGCTAATATATCTATCCATTAGTAAAATAATCCCTTCAATGGCGTTTACAGAAGCCAATAAGGAACATAACACGTATGTCTAACTAGACTATATTAATTTACATGAAGAAATAACTACAAAGTCAGGGGAAACATTACAGTATTTCAAACTGACTTGACAGAACGCATAGTGAAATGAGACCAGGTGGACAGCAGCGAAGTAAATTGAGTATTGTATTGTATTTAACAGTAAAAAATATAATAAATTGTACCCACAAAGCTGCGCAAGCGTGGAAAAGATCGTAATGTGATTAACGTGCGGTGAGGGTGATGCATCATTTCCGTTCTATTTGAGCCAAACTGCACTAAAGTTGCGCAGAGCCGTTTTCCTTGAGTCCGGCGCCCTCAGCGGGTTGTGATTGGTTGAATGGTAAGCTTGAATCTGATTGGCTAACGAGTACGACAACCCAAGTGGAAGGGGTTGCGTCGCCAGGAGAGTCTCAAAAAACACACACACGTCCAAGGCGATTCACATGTGTGTGACGATTTGCACATTCGTAAAACAAGACAAACACGTACATTTTAACTTTTCCGAAAGTTATGTGCGCAGCTGTATGTTTGCGAAACGTAATTTGTGAGAAAATAGTTTTGTTTAACGCACGTGAATTGCTTTTCGTAAATGTAAATATATACTATGTGCACGTAAATTAGGTTTTATGCATGCGAAACTGTTTACGCATGTGTGTATCTTGTTTTACGCATGAATAATTAATGAGACTAAAATCGCTCCATATCTGACGTCTAAACATTGTGTGTGTGTGTGTTTTGTTTGTGATGTATGTGTCTAAATGTGTCATCTGCTTGATGTGTGTGTCTGGGACGCATGTGTTTGTGTGATGTACATGGGTGTGTGTTTGTGTATGTTTGATGTGTGTGCGTTTGAATGCGTTCTGTTTGTATGTGGTATGTGTGTCTCACCCAGCGAGATCTTCTCTCCAGAGTCAGCAGGCAGCAGGAACACGAGCAGGGCGAGAGTCGAGATGAGAACACATGGAATGAGAAGATTGAGGCCGTAATACAGCGTTCTCCTCCTCATGACCAGAGTGAAGGTGACATCAGGGTACGGCTCTTTACAGCAGTCATAGAACCTCTCGTTCCTTCTGCCCGGAACCTCTACAACACACACACACACACTTATCCATCGGGTAGAAGGCTAAATGTATTACTTTCAATTACATGGACAGCACAGACCATCAGTCAGCGCACCATCCAATCAGAATCCTCCAACAGATCATCCCTGATCTTCACTGCATGACCTCATCTCCATACAACACCCATGCATTATTAAATACACAAGCCAGTCTATGAACAGTTTTAGCATTTAGTTGTTGTTGTTTTGTTCATTTGTACTTTGTTTGTGTGCTGACTTTAGGAGAAACACTGAAGTGAGGTTTGGGGAGACTCACCAACCAGATCCCATTCTCCATTAGCGATATATCCAGTGATATCTGCCTCCATCATCTGCAGGTCCAGGGACCATCCACCATACGTCCACGAGCCAAACTTCAGATCACACCGCTGAACGTCAAACGGGAACCAGCGTACGTCGATGTAACATGTGCTCTTGAAGATTCCTTAACGACAGATGCATTGTGGGAAATGTGCTGTCAGTTTGTCTTTACTGTGGATATTTATTATAATGAGATGCAGATTAATATTCAAACTAATCCCTTAGAATAATCATGGTTTTATCGTAGGAAATGTGTAGTAAGCATGTTTTTTGGCGGATTGATTATCAGATGTTTTGCAGATATCCCGGTTAAATATGGTTACTTTAGTGAGACGACGGTAAATTTGTAGTTAGTCAGACTTTAGTTTTATTGGTCACATATACAACCATACACAGCAAGATATGTTATAAAACACATAAGAATCATACCTATAAAAGATATATAATAATATTTACCATTATACAAGACGTAAACAACACCGATCTAGAAGCACTCACAGCTTTAGTCTTTTCTATTTCACATTAAAATATATTTTTAAACATTTTGTTTACATTTTTTTATATTAAGTCCTAAATTTTCTATTGGTTTTATTTTGTTCAAACATTTGTGCAGTGTTTCAAAAAACAAACAGAACATGTTTCTATTTTGTATTATTTTATTTTAACTTTAAGATTTATTTATGGTTACCTTATTTAACCCATGGTTCATTTTTTCATAAGGGTACCCCGACGTTGTCATGCATATTTAAACCAGCGATTCCTTCTCAAGTGATCTCTTCTTTTATGTCTTGTTTTACCCGATTAATATTCATCATTATTTTACTCCAAATAAAAAGTGAACTAAAGTTAAACTGTGGTATTAGTAGAAAAACTGTGTTATAATCTATATGCCAAAAAACATGGTTACTAAATTTTTACTATAATAAAACCGTGGTTAATATTTGTCAGGGTCAAGAAATAATGAGAAAAGAAGGAGATGATAGAAATCACAGCTGACTTCATTCATCACCCTGGAGATACAGCTGAAGGTCAAGTTATGTGTGCATTGTGTTGTGGGATACAGTAGTGTTCTGGTTGTATAACACATGGTAGCAGGTCAGTTTTAAAGCACGATTTTCCAGGTGTTGGAGAAGAGAACGGTGCCCTTTCAGCGCAAACGTCTTTGAATCTCATTTATTTCTCATCATCATGTCAATCTGAAATCCTTCCACCCACTTTCCTCCTGTTACATCCTATTACTGTCTCTCCAAATGACCCCCCGGGAACACAGTGACCGCTCGCTGTCTTTACCGATTTACATATCCCATCATGCCTCTCTTTCAGAGAATGTTCCCTAAATGCAGGTGATTTCTGCTCGTACGGTTGTATTGATTTCTGTCAGTGCACAAATGCTTGTGTCGTCACTGTAATTGAAATACAAAACAAGAATTTACTTTGAACGGTGTGTGTTTTCTACTGGCGACAGGTGAGCTCAGGTCACCCTGAGAATAAACGCCCCGAGAAAAATGCACATTTCCCGGGAAGCATAACAAAAACAATATTTGTGTATTTTACCTGGCGGCAGGTACTGGCAGTACCCGGATGAGTTCACCAGCACGTTGGTGTGGAAGGTGGCATCAAACCTCTCATCGGCGCTGTCGAAGAACCAAAACACTTGCAGTTAGAGGTCTTGAAGTGCACGACCTTGCAACTTCCAACTCCTCGGAACAAACAAGACCATAAAGCATGCGAAGGTGCAACTGTGCAGTCAGTCAAGTAAATCACAGTTATTTAAGACGCCACAAAACTGCCAAAGATGACAAAGTCACTGATGCGGTTACGTAAGAACTGGAGACTGGAACGAGCCATAGAGTCGCTCTCTCATCTCCACTCGTGTTTGCAGACACACACAGATGGCAAGAACGCGTTTCAGAGAAGACGAGCGTCTCACTGCGGTCACAGCTGTTCGAGAGGCATGCTGGGAAATCCCTTGAGAATCATCTTATGAACCCAAATATCATACTGAGCAGAAGAGAGACGTGGACACGCACAGCTTCATCCCGGCAGAGGAAAGAATTACCTGGGAATCAATTTATATGCTTAAAACTAAAGCTGATTGAAAATGTTCGTAGCCGTGCCGTAGAAGAACCATTTACCAAAAAGAGATTACAAACTCTAATATCGAACGCTTCTGTCGATGTTAAAGGGTCTTGATGGAGCCATACATCCCCGACCAAGACCCTTTAAGGAACCTTTATTTGAAGAATGCACTGTCAAATCAAACTGTACAAAATAAATAGAAGACCGTGGAACAATCTTCCTTTATGTGTGAGATCTGCATCCTCTGTCCGTGAATTATTAAAGTCTCATTTGTTTATCCGTGCTTTTAATTCATTATAACTTTAGATTGCTGTCATTTATTCACTATTTTGTCATTATTTTTAGGTATGTGTTTAGGTAAAATTATCATTTTTGTTGGATTCTGTGAACAACTAACAACAATTCTCTCATATTTGAAATAAAAATGTATTTGGAGAAAATGAAAACTGAAGAGACGGGTGAAAACCACAGAAAAGATGCTCAGACCTCCCATTCTGCACACTAAACAAGTTCAGATTCACTTTTAAGCAATACAACAGTCACATTTCTACATGTGTTTAGGAAAAGTTAAAATCATGCTGACAGTCTTTCACATCTGTGTCGGATGACTTTATGTCACTGAGGTTTGATTTTGTTGAACACAACAGACACGGGACTGGAATGACCACAATGCATCTAGAAATGATGATTAAATGAATCATCGTGTAAGTTACACAATATAAACACTTGCCTGTTGTACAGAAGGATGTCTGGCCTCCAGATGAGAGAGTCTGGGAATCTCACCGTGGTGACTCCTGGGTAATCGCTCGTGTTCCACTGCAGATAATAATCTTTCCAATACTACAAAAGGACACGAGACAAATTACATTTATATTTAATCAATTACATTCATATCTCATTTTGGGATTGTGTAAGCAAGGTAAAAGTCATGGGTTTGATTCCCAAGGGACACACACACACTGATATAAAAATGCATTTCTACATTCGTTTTGGATAAAAGCGTCTGCCAAATGTATAAATATAACTAAACAAAGCCCTTAGGATATAATAAACATAACATAACCTAATAACCCGAACACACAAAAACGTCATCCTGATGTCATCATCTGTGTGTCTGGGTTTAGCCATCTCACAGGCCTCTTCTCTCTCCGATAATAAATGTGATTTCTTCGGAAGCAGCGCAGCTTGTATCTGTATTATATCAGATTTCATGACGTCATCACACTCTAAGCACGTTTGCTGTTTATCTCATTGGTCTAATGGTTTTGTCTTTTGCATGCTGGGAAGACACGTTTACGTTAGGGTAGATGAAAGAAAGCAAACAGCAGGTTTGATCTCTCTGGAGCTGAAGGGGCGTTTAATCCTGTTTACTTTTAAGTTCACGGTTACGCTAAGCTCAAGACCGTATCCATCCTCCTACACGACACAGCAGTAAGAGAAACGCTGCAAAACCTCTCATAAAAAGATATAAAATATGTTTGAAAGATACAAGAGGTGTGAAGAAACACTGAGAAGTCAGTCCACTTACATCCCGTACTATTCGCCTAATGAGATTTATAAATGATGTGAGTTTGGACAGCGGGGAAGAGCAAATGATGAGAAAAGAGTATTTCTGAAATTTAAAAGCGTGAGGTATCCCTCAGGGTGTGAAATAACCTTCATGGCATGAATGGAAAGTGAGAAGGTGGCAGAGACTCTGCTGTGTTAGCTTCTTTATAATCTTTATGGAAACGAGAGGCTTTCTGTTGGTTTCATTGAGCTCTGATAACTCACTCGTGTGTGTGTGTGTGTGTGTGTTAAGAGGAAAACAGCTGACACCTCAGGTACCCTGTAAACATCTTTTCAAGGTCCTCTGCTGAATGTCAACAGTTTATAAAAGCAGAGCCATCATAAATGATATTACTCAAAAATCATTAAAATGATTTTAAAAAGCTCTCAAAATATCTAAATAAACAAATTAGATTAAAATAATTTCATAAAAATTAAATTTTATTCAAATGTTAAATTGGTTTACATTTACATTTATTTATTTAGCCTGAGAGAGCGTAGTGAAATTAATAAATGCGTTTAAGTAAAATTGTTCAGTAGTAAAACAGTTATTTAATAAAACACATTCAATTGAAGTTAAACATGAATATAAGTCATTGTTTAAAAAAAACATAACTAATACATTTAATAATACATCACAAAAATTGTAACAATTAAAAACATTTTTTTTTATATATTCATGCAATTAATTGTTCATTTTTCACATATAACAGATTTTCACGCGAGGATGATACTTTCCATGGCAAAACTGAAAACCCCTGAGACGAACATTTTCCGTGGTCACCGTTTCCATCATGTTCAACCCTTCGGCTTTAATCTCATCCGTAATGACCTCAAATAGTGGACTTTAATTTTCCTAATGCAGCCACTTAAAGCAGAACAGAGCCAAAGAGATGCACCATAGACGGGCTGATCTGGGATCTGTGTCTACTGTAATCTTATATTGTGTCCTGTAATGATGAAAAAAGTATAAAATGGCGTACGGCCAGCTAATTAATGTCAGCTGACAGCGGCACGTACAGCCCGTCTGAGATGTGACCCAGCACAGTTAGTGTTTTATGACTGTAATGGGTCAGATCTGGAATCAATGATAACACAATCATCTCGGCAGACAAACGGACGCCGCATTAATAATACTGTATTCACTTTTGTAAAATACTACAGTTACCAAATTTTTTAAACCCACTTTTACTTCAGTAAATATCAAAGTATACTACAGTATTTACTACAGTTCATAAGCTTATAATTAATAACTAATATTTTCATTAGCAAAGTGTAGTAACTGCTATAATATACTACACAATAGCACTCTTGCTCCATCCGCCTGGAGTTGAAACTTAGAGAGCTGGTCTCATCATCAAGATGTTAGAATAGATGCTGAAACATGTTTGTAGATGCTTTGGTTTTGTGTGCATGTATGGATGAATGTTACTTGTAAGCCCACGTGACTTATGTTGTAGAATCTTGGCCAGGAGGCTCTCGTAAAAGAGATTTTCACAGATTTTTTATTAAACAAAATCCCAGAATGACCCGCTGGGAAAACTGCAGTGAATCTTACCAGCTGAAGCCAGATGTTAGTGGTCAGAACCTGATTCTTCTCATCCTGAAAATAAAACACAACAGTCAGGATCACATAAGCTCAATTGCGTTTCATAGCTCACAGCCTCACTTTTCTCATACAAAAAAGAATTAAATTTATAGCAAAATGTACCTTTTGTGAAGTAGAAAGATAGTCTTACGGAGATGTACTCACCACATCCATGATCTGCATCAGACTGAAGCTGAAGCGAACGGTCAGCGAGTGAGAGTCATTATAAACCGGACGCTCCAGAGGATTGTAGTTTCTCATCAGATCTTTGTAAAGTCTTCTCTGATGTTCTCCCTGTAGAGAGACTAACAAACACACACACGTCCATTCAATGGACAGCATTGATGAGAAAAGTCAAATCGGCTCTATGTGTTAAAGGTCAATGTGGTTCATTGTGTGTGATGATGTTTGGTCTTCAGGGTCACCGGTTGCTCACTGGCATCATTGCCAAAGCTGAGAATTGACCCCACACCTAAAACTGAGACTGAAAAAAAGCACATTATTAAAAAGAATCATGAATCAACCCCAAACAACCGAATCATCACCAAATTTCCAGTTTCAAGTTTTCACATGCTTGTGAACAATTCGACTCAAGACTGTGTATATCCCACAATCCCTCGTTCTCCGGGTTAATCGTGTTTACAAATGCTGAGCGTTTGAAACTCTTTTGCGAAATGTTCTGTGAATTGATCCGTGCCGGGCGGCCTCGTGTTAAACGCAGAAGCTTTAATTGACTTGGAGTTCAGGAGAAGGTTTAATTACGCTCAAAGCCCCCCGAGGACTCCATCTGCCCTCTCACTAACATATGAGGAGCTCAACCAAGATTCATCATGCGAGATCAATCATTTCATCCACACTGAATGTGCAGCAATATCCCATCAGCCAAGAGTTCTCCAATGAATGTCATCAGAAACAGTGCGATCCAGGACAAGTTTAGAAACAACACCAAACATAAAAACATCATCACATTATTAAAAACATGAAGCTCCGTGCTGGAGTATACACTTTATATTCATCAAGTGCGAGAAATGAAATATCAAAGGATAATAATATCAAAGAGCAAAGACAACATTTATACTGAACCATGTTACACACGTACATTACTACACGGAATAATACCATCTACACAAATAAATACACAAAATTACTTTCTCAATGTAAACATTTATGCAACTGTTGTTGTTAAATCACAACAAACTCTACAATGCTTTGTCAGAATACAACAGATCAGAAAAGAGAAAAGAAACAGAAAACAGAACACAATACAATAAAACAGAAGAGACACAACAAAATACAAGAGATGAAGTGAACATAAAATAAAACAATATCAAATATAAACACATTTAACAGAATATTCCCGACGTAATATACACAAACAATAGCGGATTTTTCCTTCATATAAATGATATGAAATGTTTATCGTCGTACCGTGAATGAAGAGAGCCGTGCCGAACAGAGACAGAGTCCAGAACCGAGACCTCATGACTGATACACCGGACGAGAGGAGCCGAATGAACCCGAATCCCATCACTCAACGGGACGCGCTTTTACGCGCAGACTGTGACGCGCTCCGGAGCCTCGTGGACACGCGAGCGCGTTATTATCCCGAGAACAAAACACCGATCCGGACACATCACATCCTATGAGCCTGAAGCCGATCCACGATCAGCCCTGACGCACGGCACACACCCACTTTATACTGCAATGAAACCAATGACACATGCATCCGTCGGATTGATTTCAAACAAACTTGCCACATAGTTGTTGAACGTTTGCATGTGTGTTTGTGTGCTATCTCTGTTTCTTTTATCCACTTTTATTTGTTTTATTAAGCTCAAGCATCCTCTAACCAAGAACAATGACTTGTGTATGTAAACACACCTGACAATACAACCACATTCTTTCAATCATTCATTTATTCATAAAGCATTTACAAAGGCTAAAATTACAATTGTCAAATATCAAATCAAGTGGCTTGTGTTTAAGCAAGATCTACAATGAACACTCTCAACAAGTTATATTATATCCACACAACCGTTCTGTTACACAAAAGACTCTACGATGTTTTCTATACATCATACATAACTATGATTTGATATGTTACAGCACTCATTTGTACGAATAAAATGGCATTCAGACTTTTAAGAGTAAATGGCTGTGTGTAAACATACATCCACCCGACCTGAGACGAATGCAAGATGAGAAAAAACACTGCACCACAGGCACTATCAAAGACCATTAAACATAATACATCTAAGATTTCTCCTGCTTTACTGTAGATCTTTGGGAATAATTGAATTGCTTACTATACTGGAGTTTTATAGTGCCTCCAACATCTGTTAAGAGTCCATTAGGAGAGCACATTAGTTTTATTAGACCAAACAGCCATTGTGTCCAGAGGTTAAATGATCAGATCATTAGTCTTCAGAGTCGATTCAATTCTTGCCTTATATTCTAACTAAATGTCTCATATATTACAGAACTAGCAAAAGCAAACATTTATAAAACAGCATCAGCTGCTTTCACGCAGGATTTACCGGAC
The DNA here is from genome assembly GCF_947034865.1 of Barbatula barbatula. Lineage (NCBI taxonomy): Eukaryota > Metazoa > Chordata > Actinopteri > Cypriniformes > Nemacheilidae > Barbatula > Barbatula barbatula. Next base: position 16,620,524 of record NC_136788.1, on the reverse strand, counting down.
TGCCAAGAGAACTGGAAAAAATCTTTTCAACAGAAGCTCTAGTGACAGAAATAGTCAAATTTGGGGATGATTTCAGCATCATTGTGAGGCGTGTGGAGCATCTAGAGGTGATGTTCAGTCATTGCATCCTATCCACAAGCAAAAATGATCTCAATCAAACACACCAAGGTCACACGGCCCACAAACAACGGCTGTAAATCCGTCATGATGACCTCAGAAACCACTCATTGTTTTATGACAGAATGCATCTCCTCTGAACGTTTGATACACGTTTACAGTCACTATGAGATCAATCTGAGTGCAAAATATAGTTTTTACATCCATTTTTTAGGTTTAGTAAAGGCTTAACTAAATCAGATTCAGTCATGGGTTTAGTAAAGTTGAGAAACTCTTGTTTTAAGTGCCGAGTCTGTCGTTCAGGAAGCCGTTGGTTTTGGAGTCTTGAAGCAGCATGTTTGCCACATCGAGAAACTTGTGCTCGTACGCAAGTTTATAATGCGTGTAAACGTCCTCACAGTGAGACAAAAGCCTCTTCAGATTTTGGCTGGAACTCGCCGGCGGCTTGTGATGCAACATTCTGCAAAACAAAAAGCCAAAAATATCAGCGGTGCACGCGTTCACATTCTACACGCAAAGAGTACATTTACAAATCTGTTACACAAATATGAAATGTGCACATCTGACCGCATTTGTAAACTCGGCTTACTTTTTCGAGATCTCCTCGAACAGGCTGGTGGGCAGTGATCTGTGCCGTTTAAACTCCTCCAGGTAGCTGAATTCACCGTTCAGAATGATCTTTTGAAACAAAACCTCCGACCAGTCCGGGCTGTTGTCGTACGCTTCGGCCAACACGAACGCCTGCCGAAAGAAAAACAGCCAACAAACTTCACAGGTCACTGAATGAGGTGATAATGTTGCTGTGGGCCTTTATAACCACGTTTTTATTCTTAAATGTCAACATCCATTTTAATAAGATAGAGGCTGAGGGCATAAAAATGAGTATTAAAACACCCCCATGTTATTTTAAATCTGTATTTGGTGCTCCTGTAGCACAACTGGTAGAACTGGTGGGTTAATAGTAAATTGTGGGTTTGAGACGACACACACACACACACATACACACACTGATAACATGTATACCTTGAATGCGCTGCAAGTCATTCTGGATAAAAGTGTAAATCAATCAAATTTGAGGGATTATATACAGAGATTTATAATAAATTATACTATTAAATGATGTACCGTGAATTAAAACTTCATATGCATATATATACATTTACATTTATGCATTTGGCAGACGCTTTTATCTTAGTGACTTACATTGCATTATCCTATACATTTATACACAGGTATCTGCAATCCATTGGGATCCAACACACAACCATGAGTTGTTAACACAATGCTCTTACCACTGAGATACAGGAAAGCTTATATCAATGCTATTTAATATTTTAATATACTACATTACAATTGTAAGACACAGAGAGAGCGTGTGTTCTTGAGGTAATACCTGGTAACAGCGCGGTAGAGAAACAATGGCGCTCTGGAGTTCAGACGGTCTCAGATTGATGACACGCAGCTCCTGTCCGTGATTCAAGAAATGCAACTGAAGAGTGACCAGTTTGGCCATTTTAACACATTTAACAGCCTGACGCACACACGAGTCCTGTGACACACAAATTTACACACTTCAGAGATCAAAGAGATATATTAAAATAAAATATTAAATAAAATAAAAATAAAGTAAAGTGAAATATATAATAGTGTTGCTAAAAAAGTTGGAGTAAAATAAAATGTAACCGTTGAATAACCTAGAAAGACAACAAACTACACATAATCTTGAGAATTTCTCTGATTAACACCCGTGTTGAATAATTGGGTATATAAAGAGAGTTTAATATAAAGAAAAACCTTTGAGTAGCTCTCAGCCGCATCTTTCAGTAAAGTCAGAACCTTCACTAAAGCGTTCTTCAGATCTCCAGTGATCGCTGCTCTCCACAAAACACGAGACATCAAATTCAATTAGAAAAAACACAACCAAAACATTTAAATGGTGAATTACTGTTTTTCTTCATGTCCTAAATGAAGTTCTCTCACCCCACGGCTGGGATTCGATGATCTTCAGCTGTGTTCTCGCAGCGGCCTCGTGGTTTTCTCCGATCTCACGGCACATGCTGAAACACAGAGCGACCATGTTGTGCTTCTCGCTGTCACCCGGCAGACAACGCTTGATGTAATCCAACAGAGCCGTCTTCAGTCTGACGTTCTGCACGCACACACAATGTTACTCAGGATGTGACATCACACGTCATTTACTTTCTCATTATCACAGTTATTTAAATCTCACCGATTCGACTTTCTTCCTCAGCAGCATCTCAAACCGATGGTTCTGATGCAGCAGGTCAAAGATATACGTCATGTCATTGTACCTGCCGATACCTGTGAGCAGACGCACCTGTGGAGACAGATGAAACATCCACATAAACCCTAAAGATAAGCAAGGTTATTTAAACTATTAAAACATTTCTGGTTATTGAAATCAAATCAACTATAAGCCTAAATAGTATTGAGTTAAATTAACAAATATGACAAAAGCACAAAACAAAATTGCTTAAATTTAAATACAATGAACATGACGACTAAAAAAGTAAATAAAACTAAAGTAAACCTGAAACAAAGAATTTTTGCAAATAAACAAATAAATGAAATGACACAATACAATCTCTGAAGCACATTACAAATTTCTCAAAATAAATAAATAAAATGAACATGAAAACTAAAATAAAGCCAATTTAAGATATCAATTAATCTAAACTATATTAACTAACTATGAAAATAAGGCACACTATTTCTCAAGAAAGCCAGCTTTACCCTATGTGCGAGGTTATTAGTTTGCCGTAAGTATGATGTAATGATTTGAGATGTGATCTTACTGACCAGCAGTCCGTATCCTTCGCCGTGAGCCAGGTGTGTGTGACTCAGGTGTCTGGCCGCCTGCAGGACCCTCACGATACCCTCCATGTTACAGGTGAGACTGAAGCAATCGTGAGCTAAAATCAAGATCTCCACAGCTGCAGAGACGCATGATAACGTTAAGGGACGGTCAACGAACACACTAGAGGATTATGGGTAACCGTGTGTGTGCACTCACTGCAGCTGAGCTCCGACAGAGGAACGGTGGAGATGATCTCCAGCAGTTTGGTTCCCACCAGGTTTGGATCTCCACACAGTTTGGCGAGTTGAACGAACTCCTCTCTGCTGTCCACCGGCCCGTACATGAGACGCTCTCCTAAAGACCTTTTCATTTTAATAACACCTCATGATACATTACATAATGGTGATACACCTTCAGGTAATAAACTGATCACCTGTTTGTCCCTCTTGAGATGAGCTGAGCAGACCGTCCACCACAGCTGAAGATATGAGCTGAGCCACGGCGTCGGACCGCAGACCCTGAACACTGATGAACGCTTGAGCTTTCTTACAGCGATCCGACTGCTGAGACAGAAGAACCTTCCGCAGAACCGCCTCGGGTTCTTCAGACGACATCTCTGCGTATGTGCACTGCAGCTCCTGACCGAAAGAGACGTTTTGTTACTTGCTTCTCAAAAGTGGGATATTATCGCTCTTTCATGGATCAGGGGATTTGAGTTTTTTATTTTTATGTTTCTCCAAAAAATGGTTCGCATGTTCACATTGAGATCGTCAATAATATTGAGTTTTGATTGCAGATGAGACAAATCCGAGCTCAGTTTGACACACTGTTGACGTCTCTTCTCAAACTCACAGAGACATTTGGGACCTTTCTGACTCGTTTTTTCAGGAGAACGCAAATACATTTCCATTCGCTCTCATCGATAAAACAATTGAGATATAATGGAGATGTCAGCTGTGATGACGTGTACCTTTGAAAGCTCATAGAGGCTGAGAACCTGTTTGCAGTAACTCTTGCCGTGACAGCACTGATCCACCAGCTGTTTGAGTTGAACCAAGACCGAATCTTCAGGAGATGAAACCACCACAAATGACGACAGACTGCTCATACTGGGAGCTTAAAACAGAAAATAGACTTCAGAAAATAAGCAAAAATAGTTCGAGCTTAAATGGCAGAAGATATAAAAAACCTACATTAATAATATAACAAATCCCAACATCAAATTCTGGAAATACGTTTTGTATTAAGAGATACATTAAGATTAACAGATGTGACGATTCACTCGCAATGCGATTCAAGACACGATTTATTTTTCTTGTATAATACAAAAGTCTCTTAACTGTGAACAGCACATACAAAGTCTTGGTTGGTTCATATTAAAGAAATATAAGCGTATCCACGTTTGCAGTAAACACAGCGCCCCTGCTGTTCAAAACATGTATTGCGATTCGAATAACATAACCGGCTTGAATCGTCACATATAAAACTTATTTTCAGCCGGCTCGCAGTAAATCGTTACATCCCGAATTAAGACACCACTTTTTATTTAAAAAATTAAGACAGAAAGCAGACTCTGGTCTCTCACATGATGGCAAACTGTGTCTCGATTCTCCATCCGGACTGCGAAGCTCCGGCAGTCCCGGCTGCAGCTCTCCACACGCCAACCCACGACACCTCAGAACCAGACACACGTCTCTGTGAAACAAGCCGAAGTATCGACACACCCGACTCGCTTCGTTCACGCTCCCTTCGTTCAGCAGCTGGCCAATGAGAGCGCTCAGAGCTTTACGGTCCTGTTCGGACAGCGCGCAGTCGTCTTCGCTCGCCGGAAGACCCTCCAGACACAGATGCGTCTGGTCGTTTACGACGGCCATTTTGGAAAAAGAAAACTCTTTAAGAAGGTTTTCGAAGGAATCGTCCGAGAGCGCGGAGGGAGCAAACAAACTCTCTTGTTCCAGAGCCGTGCGGCGAACCAGCCATCGGATGCGATATTCCCACTGTCGTTTTTCCAGCTGTGCCAGACGCAGGACGGGCAGAGGAGACTCACAGCAGGACAGCCAATGCCCTGCCAGACCCAACAGAAGACAGCGTTCTTGAAGCTGAATGACCTCTGAATCCGACTGCAAGGGCTCCTAATGAGAAATTACGAGGTTAGATTACAAAAATTGGTTTGGTGACACTATTTATGAGTAAAAGAATGTTAATCTTTCGGTGACCCATCCCTTTTATCATTTACCAAAAGAAGACATTATAACATGAATCTTCACCTCAGCCTGAGACAGAAAGAACTGGCAGGCCGTCTCAGGATGGACAGAATCCGTCTTCAGCTGATGATGACACTTCCTCCAGAACCCCAGACGGGTTTCCTGTCTGTCCCACTGACGCTTGGCTTTGAGAGCGGACAGATCTCGCAAGAGCTTTGACACAGAGACACAAAACATCTCAATTGGGCTTCGTTTTCTCTTGGTTCCCTAGAATTAAACTGCTGGATCTTTTCAACTTTCGGCTGATTTTGAAACTTTACCTTTAAGACTTTCATATGATCTATGTTATGATTAACTGACAAACCTCATTAATGATCAGGCAGTCGACGGGCAGCTCCGCCAACTGCGCAACTTTCCTGGCCTGTGTGAAGAGTCCCATCTCCTGCAGCTGTTCCAGCATCTTCCTGCACTCGCCCTGCAGAGCGGAGGTGGAATAATCCTCCAGGAGACACGGAGACAGCGGGACGGGCGTATCCGAGAGCACCTGACTCAACTGACTGAGCTTCTTAAAGTCTGGACCTGAACAAACAAGACCAGAGGAAATGAAGTAAAACAGTTCATGAAGGGAAAGTGTTTTTATCGGGACGTGTCGGTCACCGTTAGATTTGAGAAGACGCTCCATGTCCACCAGCAGCTGAAGGAGACGTCGGAGCTCATATTGAGTTCTGCTCTGCTTCAGGAGAACCAACAGAAGAACCGACGCCTGAGACTCCACCCACTGGACCGGCAGAACGTCACAGCTCAACACGACACTGCTGCTCCGCAACTGAGAGACACAATTTGATCTTACAACATATATAGAGAAAATTATATTCATCTTTATTATCTTATTTCTGTGCTTATATATTTACATATATTAATAATCCACTTTAAATTTGCAGTACATACATCAGAAAAATAATTATATTACTATATTAAATATATTTTACTTTTAGTTTGATTTGCTTTATTTGATATTCAATTCAATTCAATTCATCAATCTACTGTATTTTATTTTATATTTATTTTAACAAATATAAATTATTATTACATTTGAATGACATATTATCTTAATTATATTACTATCTTCAATTTAATTATTAACTTTTGATTTGATTTGCTTTAAATTATTCAATTCATCAATCTACTGTATTTTATTTATATTTATTTTAACAAATATACATTTGTATTACATTTTAATGACATATTATCTTAATTATATTACTATCTTCAATTTAATTATTAACTTTTGATTTGATTTGCTTTAAATTATTCAATTCATCAATCTACTGTATTTTATTTATATTTATTTTAACAAATATATATTTGTATTACATTTTAATGACATATTATCTTAATTATATTACTATCTTCAATTTAATTATTAACTTTTGATTTGATTTGCTTTAAATTATTCAATTCATCAATCTACTGTATTTTATTTATATTTATTTTAACAAATATACATTTGTATTACATTTTAATGACATATTATCTTAATTATATTACTATCTTCAATTTAATTATTAACTTTTGATTTGATTTGCTTTAAATTATTCAATTCATCAATCTACTGTATTTTATTTATATTTATTTTAACAAATATACATTTGTATTACATTTTAATGACATATTATCTTAATTATATTACTATCTTCAATTTAATTATTAACTTTTGATTTGATTTGCTTTAAATTATTCAATTCATCAATCTACTGTATTTTATTTATATTTATTTTAACAAATATACATTTGTATTACATTTTAATGACATATTATCTTAATTATATTACTATCTTCAATTTAATTATTAACTTTTGATTTGATTTGCTTTAAATTATTCAATTCATCAATCTACTGTATTTTATTTATATTTATTTTAACAAATATACATTTGTATTACATTTTAATGACATATTATCTTAATTATATTACTATCTTCAATTTAATTATTAACTTTTGATTTGATTTGCTTTAAATTATTCAATTCATCAATCTACTGTATTTTATTTATATTTATTTGAACAAATATTCATTTTTTATTACATTTTAATGACATATTATCTTAATAATGATATTACAATCTTCAATTTAATTAGCATATTTTAGTGAAAATGTAAATATGTATATATATATATATTTGTACATATTTGCTTCTATTTGTATGCAGCCTGGCTGTAAATGCTTTGGGAATACGAATGTGATTATTTTGTGATTTAATTAGAAAATTCACCTCAAAGCTTTTCAGTCTCTACAGTTAATGAACAGGGTCACGGTTCTCATTTTTCAGCTTGTATTGCAATCATTTATTTTGTAAGAGTAAGAAAATGTCAATCTTACGTTCAGCAGACATTTCTGGAAATGCAGGAGTTTGTCTTTGGCTCTCTGATAATCTTTGTAGTCGTAACAGAGTTCATACATGTTTAACATGTAAATCAGTGGAGACTCCTGTCACAATAAAAACATTTCATATACAGAATATCAAACAGGGACAATTATCATTGATACGGTCTCGTCCTACCCTCTGAAACAGCTGGAATCCACGAATCAGAGGCCTGATCTTGCTCCTGTGGAGGAGGGTCTTCCATAAGATGGAGAGGTCGTGGAGGTTCCACACGTGATGACTGGGGTTCTCGTCGATGTGAGCGGTGGCCTCATCTGAGATCTCGTCCTCTACGGACGTCAGTATCCAAACGCAGAGACACTGAAGCAGTTCTGCGCCCTGTCCAAATACACAAAACTTAATAAACCGGCCCGATATTTGAATTTCTTCTTCCGCGAACGCCACAAACCTGATGGCAGGCGGCCAGCACGGAGAGCGCAGGACTGTGATGACGGACAGATTCAGACAACAGATATCTCCAGGGACTGGCTTTCTCTTGACTCTTCAGCAGAACCTGAAATAATTCTCCAGAAGCATCCGAGTTGTCGTCTCCGACCGTCCCCTGCTCCTCCAAACCGGTATTAGAGTTTATGGCCGGAAGGTCTTGAAACGCCAAAGAGATGTGAGCCTGAAGAGCCGGACTGAAACCGGCAGCCAAAGATCTCACCTGCGCAAAACAAGGAGTTTAATGCAATGCATAAACAACCCATCGGAAGAATAATCTGTAAGTGCACGCACCTGTTGCGGAGGATAACTGTGTAACTGTACAAACAACAGAAAGTTGGTCCAGTGTCCATCACAGGCGCAGTCCTGCGGGTAGACGGAGCTCAGAGGCAGGGCGTGGAGATGACAGAACTTCACAGGAAGAGCCCAATCCTGTGCCGCCTCGTATGATGACCTGACATGCACAAACAAATAAAAAAAAAATAACCTTGTATGTAGAGCTGGACGATATATCGCATATTAGAAATGTAAAATAACATTATATAATATTGTGAATATCAAATATTGTTGAAAATGAAAATTAATGTGGCAAAGATGACACAAATGGGCGATTTCGCTGTGTTTTTGTCTCACAAGTAACACAAAGGTAACGCAACATTATCAAATTGAAGAAAAAGAGGTGTGGGTATAAAAAAGGGTGTCTAAATCTGAAAAATCTACAAAATAGTGAATGAGACCCACTGTTTTTCATCATTCTACATTTACATTTAGTCATTTAGCAGATGCTTTTATCCAAAGTGACTTACAAAGAGTTCGGGGAGCGATAAGCGATATGTCACAAAAGAGCAATAGTACGATAGGTGCTAATACAAAGTTACTAGTTTCAACAAAAGCCAGAACAATACCTGTTGAGAGAAGAGGGTTATAGTGTGCTTTTTTTTTCATTTGTCTACATCAAACTTAAAAAGAAGCAGATATAGCGTATTATCAAAATCTCCCTGTAAACGTCAAGTTGCGTTTGTTTGTACTTCCGTATTTTAACGCATTTCCGAGTGAAATGGAAGTTCGAATGAGAAAAATAGTGGCGTGGCTTTTGTCTTTCTCTCCGATATGATTGGATGTCTAAAAAGACCCATTGCGTATTAAATGGAACTGGCAGTAGACTGACAGCTAAAGGGGAGGAGTTTACGGATGTCTAACATACGTCATCTAGGATGGACAGTCATTACAGGACGGAAGTGCATTTTCAATTTTTAGCTGAAGATGTTGAGGGCACGCGAATTTGAAAAGAGAATGACCCAGACTGATAAACTTTTTACAATAAACACTGCAATATTTCATGAAAAGATAAGCATTGACATTTTTTATTTCACTGGGACTTTAAGCACAGTATATCACTCAGCCCTACTTGTATATTCAACAACAACCTCTAAAAGTTTTTCAAATAGTTTATACACAACAGATTTCAAATTAAAGGTCAAACACTGACCGACTGACGCCTTTCTTCTCCAGAGCATCTCTGACTGCCTCCTCCAGGTGGACCAAGAGCTCCTGAGCCGTGTGTTTCTCATCGGAAACCAGCTTACCTGCCTTTTCAACTAAAGAGGAAAAAACAGACCGATGAAATGGATGACAAGAACTGTTCCTGTGAAATGAATCCTATTATAAAACGGTCAGTTCTGGTCCTTGTAAGATGTTATCTCTTACCGAGCGTCCGTCTGAACGTGGCTCCGGCTCTATCCTCACAGTTCCGGCTCCAGAGTTTGAGGATGAGGTTGAGCGCTTTCAAATCCACCCTCAGTTTGAGACTACACACACCCAGCAGCTCGCAGAAACACACACACGCCGCGGTCACGGAGGCGGAGCTGAAGTTTGACAGAGCTAAAGAGAAGACCTGCTCCACGGCCTGAGACAACCTGAGGAGATCAGATTAGATTTTAAAACTGGATTTATAATGTTTATGTCTGTGCGTGTGAGAGTTTTACTCACTGTGACTTAACATCACTGCAGTTCACCAGATGCTGTGTGAGAAAAACCCCGTAGGCGAATGCCGGGCGCCTGTGGCTCAAGTAATACAGATAGTCCAGGTTCTCAATGAGGGCGTATCTACTGACCAGATGAGGGCTGGAGAAATGAGGCGGCTCCGAGGATGTCTCTGGAAAATAATAGCCCAACCACAAATGGGTCCACAATCGATGTCAACTGATGATAAACTAGCACGACTCAAGGTCGATTCGACACAATTCAAGGTCGATTCGCCACAAAATGTCGTGATGTGCAAATGCTCACCTGTGCCGCCCGCGACGTTCCCCGCCTGCCAACTGAAGAGTCTGGAAGGGTCCAATGGCTGCAAAGACTGAACACAAACACACAGAGCTCAAATTAAATTCTGTATCTCAGATGGTGGGTGGTCAGTCGTTTTCTATTTCCCAGAAAACCCCACACAGTCCAGCAATTTCTTTGGACTTTCTTTAGGTAAACATTTCTTTCTCGTGGGATTGTGATTGTGAGGTTCTGCTACGGTTGGGTTTTATCAAAATGAACCGCTCTTCACTCCTATTCAACGAACATTCAAAACTCTGACATCATTCAACTTCTGTTTAACTAATAACATTTTTATTACAAACTAATAAAAGTAGTTTTAATTTAATTGAATAAAAAAACAATAATATTTTGATATTACTATAAACATCAAATTTACTTTTATATTATAAGCAAACACAGACACGTGATGAATCTAGCTATAACTGGTAATGAACGCTCAGTGTTTCTGTAGGAGTCTCATTTTTTAAACAGGAAAGTTTGGGGATTCGCTGAGTTCACCCAATGTGTTTTTATTAAATTGAGCGTCCAGGATTAAAAGAATTAAAATATAATTTCAGTGCGCAACACATGATGAAATAAAAGTTAGAGAAAGAGAAATACCTGCATGAGGTGATAGAGGGATATATCACAGTAGGAGGCCCCGCGGGGACCAATCTGAGGGAAAAGAGCCGTTTTGAGTTTGGGATATGCACTCAGAGCCATTCTCAACAGCTGAGGGTCCACACGACTCAAAGGGTCCTGACCTCTCTCTCCCTCTCGCATCGCCTGCAGGCCACATAATCTTATTTTTAATTTCAAACAAAATGCACCAAAAAATCAATGTTTGAAACTGAAATCGAAGGTTTGGATTCTGACCTGGTCAATGCCGCCCGGTCTGAACATGATCGTAGAGAGGGCGAGCAGACTGTGACCCTCCAGAAACATGCTGCTAATGCTCGCCTGGCTGCCGGGTAACAGAACCTGTGCTCCCGTCAGACTCGCCCGGAACACCCGCTCCGGATCTGAACACAAACATCATTGAAGCCATCAAACTGACCCCGAAACCTTCAAATGTACAGACCCACGGATCCGTCGTAATATATTGTTAAAAAAAACAACTTTGGTGATTTTGGCGATGTTTCTCACCTTCGAGGTCTCTGGGTATTCCCTGTAGCTTCAGCATCATTTCGAACCAGGGGAAACTTTCAAACAAGTTCCTGTCGTCCAAAACCGGACAATCCCCGGGAGACAACCTGACGAGAAGAGAGAGACTCACTCGTGAATGTCCGAGGACGATATTTGTGTGCATGAACGTTTTTATTCTTTTGATAATGCGTGTCACACCTGTAGTGCTCCAGGTACGTGTAGAGCAGATACTGCAGACTGTTCTCCAGACAGTGCAGAACGAAGCGCTGGTGAAACTCTTGCCCCTGTGAAGAGAGGAATTGCGGGACGGGTGGGCCGCTCCCATCGCGCATCACTCCTCCAGCTTGACCCAGTCGCCATAGCAACTGCTCAAAATCATCCATCTCCGACAGGACAAACAGCCCCTGCCTAAAACCAAATGGGAAGAAAACTTATATCAGTCAATTTGATTGTGTGAGGCATTTGAGAAGCGATGGAACAGTTGAATGTTTCTCACGGAGCGAGCAGGTCCAGGATTTGATTTCGCATGTATTCTCCGCAGCGGCTGTAGCTGTTGATGATGTGTGGTGTCAGCGCAGGCCAGCGGGGGGCAGCGGTGGTCTCTGTATCTCTCGCAGTCATGCTACAGACCCATGCGGTGACTCGACCCGAATCGTGAAGGGAGGTGAGATACGACCAGAGCGTGACGGCATCACATGAACCAAGAGCTAAAATTAAAACAAGAGCACAGATTAAAGCAAAATCTCCAAATGAAGGATAAAGGAGAAACCCATTCAGGTCACGGAATACAAAGAATAGATATTCTGATATAAAGTCACACTGACTGGAGTCCTGCAGTCTGGACAGAAGAACTGAACTCTGTGCGTCTGTGTCCCAGTATCTGATCCAGTCCAGACGCACACAATCCAGTAAAGACCTGGAGGAGGACCGCGCTGGATCTTGAATGATCTCCTCCAGAAGTCTTCTGCTCTCTGGATCCGACCGGGTCATATGCAAAACTCTGGACAGAAAACACAACAAATGTTTGGTTGATGTCAACCTGTGATTTATAATTAAATTAGTAAAAGATCGTTTTGTGACATCACCTGCCGGAGTCCAAAGGGTTCGAGCATCTTGTCACGGGCGTCGAGCACAAAGTCTCGATGGTTTTGATGAACTCAACCTGCTTCACCTCCAAAGGTGAAAGGTAACTCTGCCTCTGAAGCTCTTCAACCTGAGATAAACAGCCAAAACAGCTGTTACTGTAACTACTATATGTATTGCACGTCATCATATTTATTATATTTTGAAGAATGCAGGAAAACAAACTGTTCTGGTGCGTCTTAGTCTAATAATACCACAAACTGATTTGTGGGGGTGTGCCTACACAAAGCGTTTCAGGCAGGTCTGGGTGAGCATTTGATTTAAGATATAATGCATCTTTTGTTACGACACTTACATTTTCGCAATTTTACGTGTCTAATACATGCATGGGCAACTTATAACACACCAAAAGAAACCACATATATGTGCCATAGGACCCCTTTAAAATCTTAATCAGGTTTCAGAAAGTCTGTCACCCGTCTTTAAGTGGCTTAACTCCCCAGGACCGACTCACCATGAATGCCCTTAGATCCCGATCAGCAGTGTGAACACAGATACTGTGAAGCTGCTCTTTCACATTAAAGCCCTGAAACAGACAGACAGTCAATTCTGCTATATTTTACACAACGTATATAAAAACGTTTGCGGTTTGCATGTACCATGTTAGCGAGCAGCGTCTCGGCCGTCTGCAGGTCTCTGCGAGTGAGACAGGTGAAGACGCATCGCAGTCCTGTCTTTCTGACACCCTCCAGACTGCATTCAACAGAACGGCGTCTGCGCAGGAAAGCCTGCGCGTGTGGAATACGTCTGCTCAGTACAGCACGCTGAACCACTTCCTGAAACAAACACAAACATATGTAAAATGGATCTCCGCTTTTTTTTTGTGAAAAGACACTTATATACAAATGAACAGTGTTTCGAACATTTCTGAATAGTTAAAGCTACAATCCGTATCTTTTTGAGTTATAAATACAGTAAACAACAATTTATTACGCATTAAAATAACGATTTATAAAGGATGTGTTCTTTTAAGCATTAACGCTTGAGCACTGGAAATGTTTTATTATGTCAGTATATTGTACATGGTTAATGTTATTTACCCATTTTTTATGTTTATGTGTGTTTTTCTAACCTATTCATTCATATACTTTTCTACTGATTGTCTTTTTGGTAATGCAATGTATACATATATAAATGGTAAAGTCAATGACAGCATTTAAAACAAGAAGTAACAAATTATAAGATGAGCCTTCGGGTCAAACTGTGCAGGAGATGTCAGTTTGATATAATTTGACTATAACACATATACCCATAAGTAAGTAAATAACCTCCAATCTCATGTTTCAAACAAAGATGGCAATAGAGATCGACTGACCTCATCAGACATCGTCTGCCACTCTCGCTCTGTAACTGCATCAGATGTCAGGGTGTGAGGACACGCAGGCGTTTCAGTGGCGCCCCCGCATGGCCATGGAAATTTCTTCATGTAACCCCGCAGGTCTGAAATGTAGCCGTCTAAAATGCGCACGCATTCCTGCAGGTGGACGTCCAGCTCTATAGAACAAGGGACGTGAATACAGTGGATACACGTGTGATCTGAATACACAGAGAAACCGTTTGTGTTACCGTGTGTTCCGGTGAGGAGGACTCGGGTCTGTGTGTTGAGGAAGGTCAGCGTGATGCTCAGTAGCTGTTCACAGAACTGTCGACTCTGAGCTTCCGTGTGCGTGTCTTGAATCGCTGAGCGTAGCAGATCCAGCGCCGGACACAGAGCGTGAATATCTGAAACATACACACACGTCTAAATACAAATAGAAATCTGAATCTTAAATACCTAAACGTTCAACATCTCTACAAGTTACAAAAGAAAAAAAGTGGAGCCTATTTTTAAACCAATTACGAGTGAAAGGTGTGTGAGCCAACGGTATCGATTACGCTTTGACCTTCATGACAAACTCTGGCTTCAAATTTACCCTCTGGTAATGACCGAGAAGATCTAACAGGAAACTTCTGAAGAACATTTAACGGTCAAGCTAATGAAAAAGACTAATTGAGCCGAGAACGGAGGAGGTTATCTGAAGACCTCATTAAAGCGGACGTCTTACTCCTCAGCTGGGATTGACTGGAGATCGCAGACGCTTGTTCGGGCAGAACGAACCCAGACGTCGGACTCAAGATGTTCTCTTTACTCTTCAGGAAAAAATCGACCGTGTCCAGCTGGTGGTTCTTCAGTCCGGCCTTAAAGGGACATTGCACGAAAATGATTGTTTATACATTATACAGTACAGTATATACATTACAAAATAAGAGTACCTGCAGAGCATGTATTGGGATTGAACAGCGTCCCCAGGCGTTCAGATGGCACAGCGAGTCGACCGTACCAGCAGTGCCAAAAACCATCAGCCTGTTTAAAAGTTCCTCTTGGGTCACACAGAACAAAACGGCAGACAGAGCAGACCCTAAAACACACGTTGACTTTATACCAGATGACATTCCATATATATAATGTCGTCCAGGTGTGTAAAACCGCCTCACCCTTCAGTAACAGACACAGGTGTTCCTCATCCAAGCGCTGGACAGGTACAGCAGGGGTATCTGTGCGATGGTATGTGACACTTTCTCCCTCCAGGTCCCAGTACGCCACAGTTGTGTTCCCCGGGGAGACGAACGTGACCACTGCAGAGAACTCGGAGACGGTCAGCATCGCTGCTGCAGCTCCCTCCGGCACGTCGAAACACATCACAGCGCCCCCTGACTTCACGGAGGGCTGGGAGAGTTTGGCAGTGGCCGATGCCCGACGGCACTCCACGTGGGGGAAAGCTTTGTACCAGGGTAACCCGTGAGCCGGACGGGCCGGGGCTTTAGAACGGATGTACAGTGAAGACAGACGAGACTCCCACGACCTGCGAACAGTCACAGTGATATTATTTTTATCTTTCGAGGCGGAGATGCCAACGGAAAGCTTAGAAGCAAAGTTGTACCGGTCTGTTTGGAACGGCGTGTCCAGGACTGACAAGCTGTGGGCAGAGCTTAAAAGGCTGTCATGGTCCCATGATTCCAAAGGCTTGATGACCGGACGATTGGGGGTCGCACGACAACAAAGGTGATCTGGAAACACCCTGAGATGGGACAAGCAGAGAAACAGTAAAATCAATGATGAATAATGTGGGCGGGACTTGATTCCAGCAACTGGGATCTGATTGGACGATGGGTGTTTAATAGCAGAATGGAGTTAGAAATAAATGTGCATTGCATTGTGGAGAATTGACTCCTACTGAAACACCAGCACATATCCAAAAATGGAAAATTCTTTCATGATTGATTCACCCTGATGTCACTGCAAACCTGTATGACTTTCTTCTCAAGAACACAAAGCAACACCGTACCGGAAGTAGTCATTCAGGTCAACAGCAAGCGCTTGGTTGTGGCAGGTGACCGTCACGGCGGCGTTGAGATCATGCGAGATCTGGAAAAGACAGAAGGTTACAGGTGGAGAGAAGTCTGCGTCCGATGGTCCCACGCTGCAGTACGATGGAAAATCCACAGTCGCCATGAGTTTCCCATCAGTGCTGTCGAACACATCTGACACTTAAGTAAAAGAAACTATGACAGTAGTATAATGTAAATCATTTGCATTGTAATAACTGATATCTCATCATTCTTTTAAAGCTCATGCCACAGGCTAACATGTGAAAGGATACATGTGACTCCAGAACCGAACAGAACGAACAGAATTCCGCGGCAGAGATGATAATCGACACACTCGTCCTGCGTCTGAGGAGGTAAACCGAGCCGACAGCTGGACAGCGGCTCCAGGTGTGAGGAGTCTTCTGTCCACCGGATCTGCAGCACAACACTAGAGTTCACCAGCAGCACACAACGGCCATCCCTGAACGACAGCAGTCTCACAGTCCTCAGCTCTGACACATCTGTGTGGGATTGAGAATGTTTGGAGAAATTAACATGTTGTAATACAGTGCTTAATGATGCATGTGGTTTTATTCTCACCTGAATGGTTGTCTTTGACGGACTCCAGAAAAGTATCTGAAGGGCTCTCACACAGGAGCAGCACTTGACCATGTGGATCTATCCCATAAAGTCTCAGACTGCACCGAGAGTCCACGGTCAGCAGCTTTGGGTTGACATCTTGTCTGTCATGCTCCGACAGATCTTCCCAACAAAAACTACAAAACAGAGATTAATGACTACATTCTCCACAAATCTATGAATCCACAAATACCCATGAATGTTTGATTTAAAAATGCTGTCGAATGATAAATCGTGATTAATCGCATCCAGAATAAAAGTTTGTGTTTACATAATACATGTGCATCATTTTGTTTGTATACACAAAAACGTACACATACTTAGGAATGTGTTTATTTATATGTACCAATTAAATTATTGCATACGTTTTTTACAAATAGATATTTATGACTTTTTATGCGTTTCTTAAATATAGCATGTATGTGTATGTGTTTATAAATTCAAAATGAATATGCTCAGCATACAGACATTACATAAACACAAACTTTTATTCTGGATAAGATTCATTGTTTAAACATTTGAATAAAATCAATTTATATTTCGTACACATACACATATATACACATTTCTCTTATACTGTATATTTAATTTGTAATATTACTTTGTGTGTGATTAGTAAAACTTCAAACTGCATCGTTATATATACTGTAAACATGCATATTATTAAATAACACATTATAATTGATGAGAGAGACAGTTTGACTCACTCGGTGTAAGACTCGTGCAGTCTGTGCACTGATCCACTGCTGTCAGTGATGTCTTTAATCCGCAGTTTACTCTCAGTGTCCAAACAACACATGACCGATCGGCCTTTAGCCAGTCTGATCTGAACACTGTCACACAGATCATGATCAGACAGCAGTAAATCCACCTCCAGTGCTCCCTCAACATCAGACCTGCTTAACACCTTTAACATGCTGAACAAACCCCAACAACATCAGACACGGAAGTGACACGAACCCTTTAACAGTCCGTTTCCAACATGTGTGTACGAACGATTCATTTTAAACGCATTAAACTATCAACGAATGATGAATGAATAATAATAATAATGAAGAAATGAAACACATTTGAGTTCAAAATAAGACCAGCATGAGCTCAACAATCGTCCAGCTGACTGTCACGTGATCATCATGTGACGGAGGAGAAATCGAGCGACCAATCAAAAACAGAACTCATCGAATCACTAATTCGCCACAAGGAAAGATCTCCGTGTTTAAAATATACGTGAAATCCATTTTTGTTTCTTAAAAGGATTTTTGGCAAAGAAATAAAACAAACACTGCATTCCTCGATATGTCTCTGTTCGACAGTCGATTGCTCTCGTCCTCTCCGGGTCCGTGCTGGCGGAAGCGCAGCCGCGCATGCGCAGGTCAATGATGGACCGGACAGGGTCATGGATGTACTGTCCTTACTGTTGAACCGAGTTTGGCCCTTGACAAATGATAACAGGAGCAAAAAGATGGAGGAGAAAGCGCTGGAAGTGTACGGTATGAGGGACATTTACTTATGAAACGTATCTTTTATCTTATATAACTGCCACGCTACCGGATTGTACAGTGAGGTAAATAATAATGAGCTTTTACCGCAATAAACCGATGTAAAACCGCGACTGTGGCGTGTCATTCCGTGATACACCGATGTAAAATCATTTGACAGGCGAGGTAGAATCATGGTAAAGCAGGTTAATATAATGCCACACTGAGGTTAAATCATGGAACAGTGAGGTAGAATCATGGTAAAGCAAGGTAATATAATGCCACACTGAGGTTAAATCATGGAACAGTGAGGTATAATCATGGTAAAGCAGGTTAATATAATGCCACAATGAGGTATAATCATGGAACAGTGAGGTAGAATCATGGTAAAGCGAAGTAATATAATGCCACACTGAGGTTAAATCATGGAACAGTGAGGTAGAATCATGGTAAAGCAGGTTAATATAATGCCACAATGAGGTATAATCATGGAACAGTGAGGTAGAATCATGGCAAAGCGAAGTAATATAATGCCACACTGAGGTTAAATCATGGAACAGTGAGGTTGAATCATGGTAAAGCAGGTTAATATAATGCCACAATGAGGTATAATCATGGAACAGTGAGGTAGAATCATGGTAAAGCGAAGTAATATAATGCCACACTGAGGTTAAATCATGGAACAGTGAGGTTGAATCATGGTAAAGCAAGGTAATATAATGCCACACTGAGGTTAAATCATGGAACAGTGAGGTATAATCATGGTAAAGCAGGTTAATATAATGCCACAATGAGGTATAATCATGGAACAGTGAGGTAGAATCATGGTAAAGCGAAGTAATATAATGCCACACTGAGGTTAAATCATGGAACAGTGAGGTTGAATCATGGTAAAGCAAGGTAATATAATGCCACACTGAGGTTAAATCATGGAACAGTGAGGTATAATCATGGAAAAGCAAGGTAATATAATGCCACACTGAGGTTAAATCATGGAACAGTGAGGTATAATCATGGAAAAGCAAGGTAATATAATGCCACTCTGAGGTTAAATCATGGAACAGTGAGGTAGAATCATGGTAAAGCGAAGTAATATAATGCCACACTGAGGTTAAATCATGGAACAGTGAGGTATAATCATGGTAAAGCAAGGTAATATAATGCCACACTGAGGTTAAATCATGGAACAGTGAGGTATAATCATGGTAAAGCGAAGTAATATAATGCCACACTGAGGTATAATCATGGAACAGTGAGGTAGAATCATGGTAAAGCAGGGTAATATAATGCCACATTGAGGTATAATCATGGAACATTGAGGTAGAATCATGGTAAAGCGAAGTAATATAATGCCACACTGAGGTTAAATCATGGAACAGTGAGGTATAATCATGGTAAAGCAGGGTAATATAATGCCACATTGAGGTAAAATCATGGAACAGTGAGGTATAATCATGGTAAAGCGAAGTAATATAATGCCACACTGAGGTTAAATCATGGAACAGTGAGGTATAATCATGGTAAAGCAAGGTAATATAATGCCACACTGAGGTTAAATCATGGAGCAGTGAGGTATAATCATGGTAAAGCGAAGTAATATAATGCCACCCTGAGGTATAATCATGGAACAGTGAGGTAGAATCATGGTAAAGCAGGGTAATATAATGCCACATTGAGGTATAATCATGGAACATTGAGGTAGAATCATGGTAAAGCGAAGTAATATAATGCCACACTGAGGTTAAATCATGGAACAGTGAGGTATAATCATGGTAAAGCAAGGTAATATAATGCCACACTGAGGTTAAATCATGGAACAGTGAGGTAGGATCATGGTAAAGCAAGGTAATATAATGCCACACTGAGGTTAAATCATGGAACAGTGAGGTATAATCATGGTAAAGCAAGGTAATATAATGCCACATTGAGGTATAATCATGGAACATTGAGGTAGAATCATGGTAAAGCGAAGTAATATAATGCCACACTGAGGTTAAATCATGGAACAGTGAGGTATAATCATGGAAAAGCAAGGTAATATAATGCCACTCTGAGGTTAAATCATGGAACAGTGAGGTATAATCATGGTAAAGCAAAGTAATATAATGCCACACTGAGGTAAAATCATGGAACAGTGAGGTAGGATCATGGATAAGCAAGGTAATATAATGCAATATAATGCCACACTGAGGTAAAATCATGGAACAGTTAGGTAGAATCATGGTAAAGCAAAGTAATATAATGCCACATTGAGGTATAATCATGGAACATTGAGGTAGAATCATGGTAAAGCAGGGTAATATAAAGCCACACTGAGGTTAAATCATGGAACAGTGAGGTATAATCATGGTAATATAATGGCACTCTGAGGTAAAATCATGGAACAGTGAGGTAGGATCATGGTAAAGCAAGGTAATATAATGGCACTCTGAGGTAAAATCATGGAACAGTGAGGTAGGATCATGGTAAAGCAAGGTAATATAATGCCACAATTAGGTATAATCATGGAACAGTGAGGTAGAATCATGGTAAAGCAAAGTAATATAAGGCCACATTGAGGTATAATCATGGAACATTGAGGTAGAATCATGGTAAAGCAGGTTAATATAATGCCACACTGAGGTTAAATCATGGAACAGTGAGGTATAATCATGGTAAAGCAAGGTAATATAATGCCACACTGAGGTTAAATCATGGAACAGTGAGGTATAATCATGGAAAAGCAAGGTAATATAATGCCACACTGAGGTTAAATCATGGAACAGTGAGGTATAATCATGGTAAAGCAAGGTAATATAATGCCACTCTGAGGTAAAATCATGGAACAGTGAGGTAGGATCATGGTAAAGCAAGGTAATATAATGCCACTCTGAGGTAAAATCATGGAACAGTGAGGTACGATCATGGTAAAGCAAGGTAATATAATGCCACAATGAGGTAAAATCATGGTGAAGCAAGGTAATATAATACCAGCACTGCCATTAATTTAGAGAAATGAGCAGAGGATCATGGTTATATCGGGGTATTCATTGTATACCGTGTTATTATACCAAAGTTTACAAATAAGGTCATCTAACAATTTCACTGTTTATGTCAAAGTACTACACCTTTATCTCTGTATATACAGTACAGTATTATTTTCCTATGATTTACTATAGTAAAACTGTGGTATTTGGGCAGCGGTGTGACGTTGTTTGCATGTATTTTCACAGATGTAATTCGAACGATTCGTGATCCAGAGAAGCCCAACACACTTGAGGAACTCGACGTGGTGACAGAAAAGTGTGTGGAGGTCCAGGAGCTCGGGGATGATGAATATCTGATAATCATCAAGTTTTCTCCGACCGTACCACACTGCTCTCTGGCCACTCTGATAGGTGTGTGTGTGTGAGATAAGACAAACCAACAACTGACACACCAAACTGCATCTCTCAGATAGCAGAACACACAAAGCCCTTGCGTTAATAACTCATTTAAATAAGACACTTTGATATTTTATTAAATTATCATTGGACGTTCTTGTCATTCTTGCCATCTTCTGTTGTTGACTTCAACGCTTGTGCATTCATTTTTTAGTGTCATGGTAGAAACTCTCCAAATTAGGCAAATGTCAACAACACGGACAGGTTGCGTGACATCTTTAAAACCATTAGCAGCCCTATAATAAATTGCTCTTCTCTTCATGTTTAATGCATCTTGACAGCACGGAGGAATGCGTGTGTGCTGGGTTGAAGGAGCGATACCGTGGTATTTGCACTTCTCCCGCACATCAGCATAATGAAATGCTCCCGTGAGCTCTGATGGTGTCTGGAGCTCTTCATTATAAAGCTGTTTGGATCAGAGGTTGTGTAAATGGCAGAAGTTCAGCGTTGCCGTCTGCATGTTAATTCAGATCTTTAATAGCAAAGCTTGTAAATAAATAAATCTACTGTATCATTACGATTCACAGCACGTAGAAGTGAGCTCTTCTCACAGAGAAGTTTGGGATTCATTCCAGATATTGAGCTCTGAAAGCAATAGATGCGGCATAAATGGAAAGAAATGTATTTTAAGACGAATGTTTGAGACTTTATTTATTATAATCTTAATATGTTTTGGTTTCTTGAGATTTATCTCAAGTAATTGTAGTTGTTTCCAATCCGTTTACAGACGGTTTTTTACTGCCAATGGAAAACAACACTAGAAATGCTTTATCGTCTCTTTAAACGTTGATAAGTTTAGATCTTCTGTTAGCACAATTATATGCTTAACTGCATTTTTTGTTTGCATTTATTCTTTTTTCCTTTCCCGTCCGCAGGCTTATCAGATCAGACCCACGAGCACTGTATTACCTTAAATGTTTTTTATATATTAGATCAGATTTAAGGTCAATATGTGAAAGTTGAATTGTAAATACGCCCTCATTATGCAGTTCTCACGATCTCATGAGACGGGTCCTATCGCCGGGAGCTTTGAAGAGTTTAACCGTCTGAACGGTTCATCACAGGAGAAACGTCTAACATGTTGTGTGTTTCTGCAGGTCTTTGCTTACAAGTGAAACTGCAGCGCTGCTTGCCGTTCAAACACAAGGTTAGTTTACATTTTTAAAAGCAAAAACCCTGTTATTATTTATGGTTAAGCTTGTGGAGATGCGCAAGATCCTTTTGATTAGTTTAGATGTTTGGTGGATTTTGTGGTGGTCTTGTTAAATTGGAAAGATATAAAAGAGTAACGAGTAATGAGGTGTCATGTTGATTAAAGGATGTTAAATGAAAGGGACAGTGCTGTTGTCTCTTCTCTCTGTGTTCTGTTCTCTGTTGTTTCGCCTCTGATCATATTTTCTCTCTTGCTTTCTTCTTCCAGCTTGAGATTTACATAACGGAGGGAATGCATTCGACCGAGGAAGACAGTGAGTGGTCATTAAAACATTTCTGTCTTTTTATCGGGCTGTACTGAGCGTTTAAAAGCCGACACTTTTCAGGCATGTTGTGAAACTTGAAAATGAAGTTTTTTTCTTTTGTTCACCAATGCTAAGTGAAAGTAGGCTCAGAAAATGTTGACGGTCTACATTGAGTATACATTCACCAGAAAACAATGTGATTGTGCAAAATGACTGAGCAATGCGCCCATATATGTTTATTTACTGCATAAGCAACAAAAACGCACAAATGTGTCCTGTAGATGAAACACTGCTTGTGTTAAGTCTCAAAATATCGGACGATTCATCAGGCAAGATGACCCAAACGCACACAGTTTGTATTGTTGGCATTGTCTAGCAGGGACGTTGTGTCTGTGTAAGATGTTGTTGTTTTATCTCTTAACAGCTTTCCTGTTCTCCTCTCGCAGTTAACAAGCAGATCAATGATAAGGAGCGCGTGGCGGCCGCAATGGAGAACCCCAACCTTCGTGAGATGGTGGAACAGTGTGTAACCGAACCAGATGATTGAGCATCTCTCTCTTAAACACACACACAGACAGCTGTGAGCAAACCTGCTGAGAATTGATATTTGGCATTGTGGTGTTATTTATGACAACTAAGCGCATTCACATTTTCAGAACCTCTTGTAATCTGAACACAATCTGATATATTTGTGAAGCATTCATGCAGCATGTTTTACTGGAATGGTTATCGTATAGGAACAATTCTGAATGAAAATAATGTCAAGACAACTAAGCAAAGCGTCATTCCCTGGGTTATGGGGTGAAATGTGATCCGTGTGGGATTGACTCGTGTGTCATATTATCAGACGGTCAGTTGCTCTGCAGGAGATCCGGCTGAAGTGATTCTCTCTTGTTCAGCATCTCTGCTCGTTTCTTCTCTGACGTCAAGCTTCCTGTAAAATGTAATCCTGATGTATTATGATTGTGAAGAATAATGTGCAAAAACAAGATTTTAATGATTTTTGTATGCCTACATACGGGTGGGTTTGTAAATAATTAGATTTTGTAAGTGAAAAGTATATATTTGTAGAACTTGGGATCTTACAAATAAAAACCTCAAAGGACGGATGAAATTGTCTGTGTATTTATGGTCCCCAAATTCATCCAAAACCTGAACTGATTTATTCTGAGTGCATTTTGATCGCTTTTCATGGTTCATAATTTCTTCTCATTCAGACTCTGTAGTGTCACTAACCAACAAATGGTGGCGCTCAACATCCTTTAACTTCATCTGCTCCCAACAGGCAGAAACTGAACCGTGTTCAGCAGACAAACTCACTGAGACATGATGTACCAGTTTGATTCCCTAAATCCAAGAATTTTACTGGTAAATTGTTTTTGTTTTATTATCTATTGACAGAAATTCAGAGGTGCATAAAGACCTTACACAATGAAGCGTTATGTTTTTATTACCTCCGAATGAGTTATTCCTATACATACACCGCGGGTCCCCTTACATGGAAGTCACCATGTTGTTTCTACAGTAGCCCCAAATGGACAAACTTCTCTGCAGAGTGCGTTTGTAAATACGTGATCTCCTTCGGGCAAAGAAGTGAAAACATGACATCTTATTGGGTGAGTGGGGGACTAAGCCATTGCTTGCAACTCATAAACCCGACCGCTAGATGCTGCTAAATCTCATACGCTGGGCCTTTAAACCTTTCTGAATAATCATACAATATAGTAATTACATTTCCAGGTAACTGACTGACCCCTAACAAGCCGAGTGATCTTCACAGAACGGTCTTTAATGGTTAAATCGGTTCATAGACTCAACCACTTAATAATGAGGACTGGCAGACATTTGGCATCCACAGGTAGACACGAAACACTTTCATTTGAGAAGCCTCTCTAAAGCATTAATTGGTTTAACCAGATCCGCTCCTTGAGTACGTCTGCAATCTGAATACTAATTGATCCTTGGACTGCCGCCTGCGAATAGATTCTCATTTAAAAAACCCTGACGGTTCAGCAATAATCCTGAAGCGCAGTGTGTGTGCTATATATCATACGAGAATGCAATTAGTGTTACATATTAAAATTTACAGTGTTTGGGTATTACATAGTTTTGCTCATTTAATGTGTTGAGTATTCTCAGTAAACATTTAATACATTTTTCTGTGATTCTTTGCAGATTTAGCTTTTAGCTAACTGATCTACTGTACTACTGTACTCCTAAACGTTAAAGGGATGGTTCACTTAAATATGACAATTCTGTCAGACATTTCTGCTAAACACAAAGGAGGATATTTGGAAGAATGTCAGTAACCAAACAGACCATAGTAGGGAATATAAATACTATGGGAGTCAACGGAGAATTAGATCTGTTTGGTTACTGACATTCTTCCAAATATCGTCCCCTGTGTTAAGCAGAACACAGACATTTACTAGTTCAGAACAACCTTACAACAGACTTTTCATTTTTGCTTGAACTATCCATCTAAGCCAGACGAACAAAACCCGATACACAGTTGTAATACAAACACAGATTCACATGATCACACAAGACACAAAGAATGAATTTTAAAGAGCTGACAAACCTGTGCACAAATCAACTCCATCACAATCTCATGACAATCCGGGATTTTCGAAACAAATGCTTTTATACGTCTCGTACATTTACAACATCAAATTTGAGTCATCTGGATTTTAGCTGTTAAATCATTTTGGTTAAAGTTAGGGTTTATTTTGATATCTGGCTGAAAGCGTTCGCTATTTTTAATGAATTCCACAGCCAATCGATTCTGTATGAGGGACTAAAAATCAATGTTTGGCTCATGTTTGACAGGCACACTGTTGTTTGTGCCACTCAAGTGCTTGTGTCTATGAATATGTAATGTGCATACTCAGTGTTTCCCACAGGTTGGCTTTATTAACCGTGACCGTACACAGAAAATATTCCTGTTCCTGACAGTAAATTCTCAAAATCAGAGTCTGATATTGTTTTTGAAATGAGGTGGTGTTTGGTTTTGTATATGCACGATGTCGAGGGAAATAAGGTGCCGTTTCTCTCTCTCTCCATCATTGATGACTGAGGTGCAACTGTGGACAACAGAAATAATGCACGGAGCAAACCTTCAGCTTTCAGCATGAAAATAGGGTTCGGTTAAGAAAAAAACATTCTGTGGATCTCTGAAGAAAGAGATTGTGTGTGATGATGATGGTGGTTCATTATCTTGTGCTTTTAAGCCAAATTGCATATAATTACACAACAACAAAGTTACAGCAATGAAACGTACATTAGTACAATCTGTGTCTCAAAACTTACGACCAAAAATATCTGCATGTGCTATTTCCACATCAGAGGCGTGTGCTTTGAGTTCTCATTTGATGTATAATGCAGTGATTTTCTGTCGTCTTTAATGACACACATGCACGTCTGCGCAGAGCTGCAGCGCCACACGTTTTCTGTGTGTGTCATGAACTAAACAAGTGCTCAGTCTGTCACATTAAGGTTCATCCACATGTGTTAAACTCCTCCCAACATAACAAACATCACAACAGCCTCAATGAAACTTCTGGCATTTACCCCAAATAATCCTCCAAAACCTCCACAAATGTCATTGGAAATGCCAGCCGTGAAATGAAGCGGTCACAGTGTAAAACACTTCATAAGAAACAAACACACACACATCCGATGTGTTTTAAGCTCATCAGGGAATGCGTTTATCCCTGCACATTTACTCATTTTATTAACGCAGCTGTTTAATCTTACAGTATACAAAACCTAAAATAAAGATGAAAACGTCTCTTCTGAAATACGATTCTTTGTGTTTGTGTGTTTCAGGATGTTCAGGTGCTGTATTTATTTGATATGTTTGTCTGGTACAACAAAGCCACTTCCGGAAAAAACTCAGCGCCACTGCCTTCACCTGTAATCCACAAGACGTGTTTTCATTAATGCTCTTGGCAGATATTTATAACTGAACTGAAATAACCTGCGTCTTGATGAATAATTTTTCACTTTAAATTAAAGCCAAAAGTTAAGTGAAAATATTGAATTTGAGGACACATTGGGTACAGAGGACAATTACAGAGACCATTAAAATCTATATTCACAGTTGTTTCATTAACTTTAATAATAATTACAAATATTTGAATATCACTCGGCGGCTGTGACTCGCGGCATCACAAAACCTGAAACGTTCTTCTTAAAATTCATCCGACAGAGTTGGATCTCCAGAAAAACAGACAGAAAGCAAGAGATAACACCACGGCATCTGATATTTCTAAGAGAACAAGCTTTTGGTTTGAGACAGGTGTCTGTTAAACATCATTTAACTCTCACATCACGTCTCCGTTTCTCCACGAGTCACACCTCCGTCAACAATCCACCAAAGATCTCTAAAATGCAGAGATGGAAATGACACAAATCTTCGTGACGGTTACCAAGACGTGACGGTTAAATGGGCCGTAAAAGTTTGAGCACGATGACAGAAAATAACACACTTAATGCTGATGCTTCTGTTTGATGCTGCGTTTGTTTATTGACCTCGACCCTTAAGAAAGCATTCGTATCTCAATTATTTCTCCTAAACGTAAGTTAGAGCAAGTGCTTAGGTCTCGTCTGCGTCTCAGATATTTCCCCTGAGAAAAAGAGTCTCATAGAGTTTCAGAAGAGATCACAATACTGATCTCGTCTGCAATATTATCGAAGATCTCAATATGAACCGTAGTAATCTCAGGAATAATGCAGTCCTGAAGAGAGCCGCTCTCCTTTCATTGGTATGGAAGTCTCGTGGTGATGCTTGAAGGTGAATAAAGATGTGTTGGCCTTGGGGTTGTTCAGGTGCGGAGGATCAGACTCATTCACACTACAAAAGCGCAGTTTTGAAACAGCGTGTCAGAGAAAAGCTCTTTGTTGCATGTGTCCTGTTGCAAAATGAAAGAGAAAGGGGCTGTTTTGATGTCTGTGGCCACAGGTTATTAACAAGTAACATTTCGTTTCATTTGAGATGTGTCAAACATAATTCATGTTTACAAAAGAGAGCTTACTGTCGTTTTGGACTTATTTAAAAATGCAAGAAAGCAGGGAAATGCTTTTTATAATTATTCCTTTTTTGCACGTGAAGCATAGAAGTAAACCTATCGTTTGCTTGTGTCCTCCAGGTCTGTAAAACTAAAAGCATCCCTCGACTATCTTCTGGTCCTCATTTGGAATTCTGATCTGAGGTCAGACTGACGGAAACATCAGGTCATGCAAATAGATTTTGCTCCTTTAATTCCAGCACTGAGGTCAGCCTCTTAATTTTATGTGTTGCCATGGTGATACCTCAGTGACAGTCCATCAGCTTGGCAACAAGGGAGGCTGAGCTGCATCATTTTAAATAAACATAACGCTATATATTTAAAAGAACAGCTGACAATAATTCATTTATTTATCATCATGGCGTTTAAAACTGTATATGACAAGAACTTCGGCTGAACACAAAAGAAGAGATTTGGAGATGTTTTAGTGTTTCGTGTTCATATAATGGAAGTCAATTTCAAAATATCTTCTTTTGTTTTCTGCAGAAGAAAGAAACTCCTACTGGTTTGACATGACTTGAGGTTGAATAAATGATGACAGAATTGTTATTTTTGGGTGTTCAGCAGTCTATCTTATAAATGGACAAGCAACCTCTGCACCTTAATAAGGTGCAGAGGCTGGATCAGGGCTGGAGACCAGACTAACACTAATGGACCGCTAACCGGGGAAACAAGGGGGCGGGACTAAAGGATGTGACACCGGAGAGAGAGCATGGCTTCTCAAACCAAAACAATGCTCTTTCTCCACACAAAAGGGGGAGGGCTGGCTGAGACCCCGGCTGGAAGGCCGGCTGAGGAGATGGACTAGGTGCCGGATGTGACGGGACCACCGGACTTGACGGGACCACCGGACTTATCGGGACCACCGGACTTATCGGGACCACCGGACTTGACGCCTGGGCAGGGCTGGATACCGGCTGCTGGGCAGGACAGGATGGTGCCACTCTCCTCTGCTTCTTCCTCTTTGACCGGCTCACAGGACGTGTGGCCGGCTGCAGAGTAGCGGTGGGGGACCCCACTATCTCCGTGCTGGAAGAGTCGGACGGGGAATCCCACAACTCCTTCCGTCCACGCCTACCACGGAGGCTAGCTGGTGGTGGAGCAGAGGTTGAGGGCGCGGCGGTTGTCAACACCCCGAAGTCAACACCTCCCTCGAGTCAAACAACTCGAAGTCCAGCGGTCTCAGCCTCCTCGTCTCCGCTGGCGATAGGGGAACCCTGAGGCCGTGGATGAATGCTGCGGTCACCTCCTCCTCTCCGAGGACCTCCTCTCCTGCAGCTTCCAGAAACCTATCAAGGTAGTCCGCCAGGTCGGAGTTATCCTGGCGAATGCTGCAGAGGGGACGAGGCTGGCGGGACCTTGCAGCAAACACTGCTGCCTGCTGGGTTCTTCTTGGTCGGTTCATTCTGTTATGGATGTGGACAGAACCCAAGCGCAGGCAGACATGTGTCGAACAACAAGACTTTATTCCAAAGCAAAAACCCTCGATGGGGAAAACAAGAACAAAACAAGACTAAGGTGCAAAGGAAAAACCTCCCACAAGGGGGACAAAACAACAAAGTCCTTAAAATAACAAATAAACTATAATCCTCAAACTCACAAACTCACAAACAGGAACACTGGTAATCCAAACGATGCAGGACGGACTATGGCATGAACATATAAACAATGAACCAACCAGGGAACAGAGGGAAACTGGGGCTTGATAAAAGGAAACACTAACAAGGACTGATGACATAGGGAGAGTGGCCGCAGGTGACATGGATGAAATACTAAGGGAAAGCTAACAGGAGGATTGTACGAGACAGGTGAGGGGACTGAAACACTAAGGGAAAGATGGACCAGGGGTGGAGACCAGACTAACACTAATGGACCGCTAACCGGGGAAACAAGGGGGCGGGACTACGGAGAGAGAGTATGGCTTCTCAAACCAAAACAATGCTCTTTCTCCACACAAAACACATGGGACTGACATGATCCTGCCACAAGACTCGAAAACCAAGACAAGGAGAGGCAGGATCATGACAGGTTCGGACTGCTGAAAGGATTATTGGTACTCCCCTGCCCACCCTTTAAGAACAAATACCAGGACAGTCAGGCACAAGAACAGTTTCTTCCCCCAGGCAATCTACCTCATGAACAGTTAAATGTTCCCCACTTATGCAATAAAAATGTGCAATATCATTATATTTATTTGTTACCCCTCCATCCTAGTACATCCCTGCATCTACTTAATCCTATCGCATTATAATTTCTAGCACAATTGTTTATACACTTATTTATTAGCCTATTTTTTGTCTGTGTGTTGTTGTCTCTGTGTACTGGAAGGTTATGTCAAAAAACAAATTCCTTGTATGTGCAAGCATACTTGGCAATAGAGCTCTTTCTGATTCTGATTCTGATTATGTTTTCATTATAATTCAATCTAAAATGCAAATGTTTGAAGTAGTTAAGGACAGAAGTTTGAAGAAACCTAAAGAAACAGAGTGTCTGAAATGAATAACTAAGCATCTCTTTTGAGACTTGATGCTGTGTGGATTTCCCCCACTGAGTCGTTCCAACATTCAAAAGTCTTGTAATGGATTTCTGTCAACTAATTCGTTCAGAAACTTGTTTATGTAAAGCCTGTTACAGAATCATTCTCTTTGAAGCAGGAAAGCTGTGTGGAGCACTTATCTGACTGCCTGAAATAAATCTATAAAACACGCTGTGGGTCAGGTGGGCAATTATTGAAGTGTCATGTTGGGATGTAGACGTGTGGTTTGAGAGCTGAGAAGCAGAAGTCAAGAGAGACTCGAGACTCACTGTGGGTAGATGAGGGTCAAAAATTACAAAGGTTTGAGGGTCCAGTACTTTACTTTTAGTACTATATATTTAGTCACACTAAAATATAGTTACTGTATGTATAATATTATATCACATTTCTGTCAAAAGATCCTCCTTGATCTCACACATTTCACCTTTAAGTATACATAATAAAATACTACTTTGTGTGTGTGTGTGTGTGTGTGTGTAAGAGAGCAGTGTGGTTAAAAACCCCGTCCTTTAAGTTAATATAAATCACAGCAGGAAATAAGAAGCAAGAAATCAGTCAGCGAGTGTTGAACAGGTTACATTCAAGCACAGTCGCTTCAGTCACACTTCCAGCCTTTAGTCTGCCGGAGCTCTTTTTGTATTTACGGTAAATGTGTTTTTTGCATCGGGAGCAGAAGAGTGAATAATGAGACACATTTGTTTTTCATATCAGTTCAACAGAAAGTAATTTGTATGCAGATCAGACCAACAAAACTGAACTTTTGTTGGCATTATTGTTTAACGTCACGGCCGACGAAACAAATACAATCTGTGTAAACGCCATTTGCAGGTGCTGGGTTTAGGCGATTCATCCCCAAACTCAAAGCGTGACCACAAAGTGAAGTCATTTACAGCCTGTTCCTGAGAATAATGACATGAGAGGATTCTCCTCAAACTGCAGAAATACAAATCCATGAAGAGTCTGGAGGTGTAAAATGAATGTAGATTGTAGAGGGAAAATAATCTGGACTTTGGCTCATATTAACATCTTCAATAATATTGACTTTTGATTGCGGAGTTGACAAATCTGAGCTCATTTTGACGTGACATTTTGTAGTTGAGTTTTCTTTTTTAATTTGGTTAACTTCCCATTTAATCAATTTGGCGTCTAAGAAAAACAATTATACAAGTTTTCAAATTCACTAATAGTCATTGAGCAAACGCTTTTATCCAAAGCAATTTACAAATGAGGTAAACGAAGGAAGGAATTAGAACAACACAGCGACAGCAATGCATAAGTGCAATAAAACTGCTCTCAGTATCACAATTGCCGTATACGAAGCTAAATACCACATAAATTGTGCATCATCCGCATAGCAGTGGTCACGTACATTATAGAGAAAAGAGCAGGAGTCCATGCACTGAGCCCTGAGGAACACCGGTTATAGGATGTTGGGACTCAGAGACCTCACTTCTCCAGGATACTCTAAATAACCTAGAGGTAAGACTCGAACCCGTCTAGTGTCATTCCAGAGACACCCATAGCCCCGAGGGTCGCTAGAATCTGTAATCTGTGTTTAATGTCTGTGTCCAGCGATCATGTCATTTACACAAATTAAGATCTTTACTGTCTGCAGTTTTATTTTGATGGATTTTTCTCTCCCATTCAATTCACTACAAACTGAAAAAAAAACTGAAGACAAGAGATATTGCTCTGAAATGATGTTATTAAAATCGTTGTGATTGCAGCATCCGTGATTACGGTCGCCATGGTAACACGTTTTTTACATATACATTCATTCATATGACTGCTTTAGGGAAATATTCTAGTGCAAATAAACTATGAGAATAAGAAGTTCATACTTGATTTAGAAAAGGTTAAAACCACCAGCTGTGTTTTCCCAGAAGTACTCTCAAGGCAGAATTCAGTCTCTCATGTTCCCAGAATGTCCTTTCTGACAATGCTTTAAGATCTCACCCCACGTTTTGGATTCAGAGGAGGCGTTTGACAGAACGTGATCAGTGAAACGCAACAACCATTCACAATTCTATTAAGCCCCAAAAAAAGGGGACCAAAAAAGGGGAAGCGACTGGGCTCATTCGTGTCTTTTTAGGCCTCATTACAGAAACCCTTCTAACTGCATTGTGTAAAGAAAATAAGTAACGCCCTGTTCAGACAGCCAGCGACACCCAACGACAAAGCGATGCCATTCTTTTCAATGGTAGCCTAGCAACATCCAGCCCATTCGAGCGACAGGGACCATTGGTGACAGGAGGTGGGCGTGTCTAGCGAGTCGACAAAGTTGAGATTTGGTCAACTTTATGCAAATGATGAGC
Source organism: Barbatula barbatula (assembly GCF_947034865.1). Taxonomy (NCBI): domain Eukaryota; kingdom Metazoa; phylum Chordata; class Actinopteri; order Cypriniformes; family Nemacheilidae; genus Barbatula; species Barbatula barbatula. The sequence continues at coordinate 16,587,662 of NC_136788.1, read as the reverse complement.
GACTTTCAGGAGCGACTACCAATAGGAGTAAAGCAGCTGAGCTCACGTCATCCGTCTCTCGGCTGTTACTGCAGGGTTTGTTTCTAAATGTTTCTAGGACAATCAAAGCTACGAACGCCTTCTAACGACCTAGTGGCGATAGACTGGCGACACAGTCGCTGGCGGTCTGCCATCTCTGCCATCTCGCCTTAAATTTCTGTGCTGGTGATGGGTCAAACGGGTATCTGTGATATTCTGCTCTCCATGACTCACATTCATCCTTCTGCGTTAGAGTGGGGGCTTTTGTGTCCGTTTCATCATCCACCAGGTGAAATTGCAGACACGCTGCAGGATTTCAGGATCATTCACGCTGGAGCTCCAGCACAAAAGAAAGTGAAAGACATCAGTGCCGTGTTTAAAAATGAAATTATTTTTGCATGATACCAGCAACATTTGTGATCTAAAAATGCTTTCGCTCTCTCTTTTCATGCATTTGGTTACGTTATGTAAAGTTGCAGCAGAACATCCACACAATACCTTGGGAAGTTTTGGAATGATTTGTTCAGAAATCATCAATCAGTTTTTGCACAAGCATTTAAAGAACCAGGAAAACATTTTGCTTCTCTCAGTGATTCACACTTTATTCTTGTTCCGCACATAACTGCTAATGTCAGATGGATGGCGTTTCTCCATCTGTACGCCCTCAGTCTCCTGCTGATCTCTTATCCGGCGCTGTTCGTGTGTTTCATCTCGCTCGGCTCTTACCCTGTAATTTAACAAGCGTCTGATTCTGAGTGCTCATCCGGAGGAGACACATTCTGTCCATTCTTTTCTTAACCCTCATGTCATTACAAACCTTTATGACTTCTGCAGAACACAAAAGACATTTTAAATAATCTTGTTAACCAAACAACGCTGAACTCCACTGACTTCCATTGCATGAACATTTCTCAAAATATCTCCTTTTGTGTTCCACTGAAGAAAGACTCACATACAGATTTACAAACACGAGGTGGAAGAAATGAGTACAGATGAACATTTTTCAGTCAACTACCCCTTTAAGAATGTTTATATAAGAACCAGGTTATATGATCTGATAAAGCTTATAAATCTGATTTGATCCTTGAACAACAAACCCCATCATCAGATGGGTGGGGAATCCGGAAGTGAGGTAAGCCGTTGTAATGTTCTCATTGTTTAAAACTACAGTAATTGTTCATACATGTTGTCAATTACGAAATAATGTTCAATTTATTTAATTTAAAGCAAAAATATTCCTTATTGATTATATCCAATATGAGGAAAAGTGAGTGTATCGAAGAAATAAATTTGCACTTTAAACAAATGAACAAATGAATTAAAAGCTCCATTTCAATCTGTTACATCACACAAACCCCCTCAGACAATTTCTCTCAATTTTCACCGGTGATAAACCATCAAGACAAATTTGTGAGTGATTTTCCCTTCAATGAACTTCTGTAATAACAGACTGTGACAGAACCGATCGATGTCTTCAGCGCAACATTCACTTCTTCCTCTCATCGAAGCGTATATGAAATCAGAAACTAAACTGTGTGATCAAAGGAAAGACTCAGAATGAAAGCCTTGAGTTCATGTAAGGGCGTGTACTGTAGAAAAAGCACATCACTGTTCTCTTCTGCTGAATAAAAGAAGGCGAGGGAGATTTTAATGTGCCCTGAGGTGTCAACCCCGCTCGCTGGACGCTTTGCATCTTTAACAGACCGAGAGATGAAGACTAGAATATATACAACAAAATCTTAATATCCCATGCAGTTTTGCTTCTTCATTGAAAAAGTATGTTGTTATATGGCTGTTTTACTGGAAAACATAAGATGTTGGTCCTATTACTGAATTATATTTTATATAATATATAAAAAAAAATTCAAGACACAGTGTCGAAAGGATTCAGTTCATAGAAAATAAATCTGGTGTTGGTTCTTATGAAGACGCCAAACACCTTTGAACATGTTGAAGTGATTGAAAAAGTAGATGTCTGGATGCTTGTGTCTCGTGTTTTAAATGTTTTATCCCCTGAAGAAAGCTGTTCACTCTTTGAAATATCGTTGTTTTACTGAAGGTAAACGATGATCCACACAACAACTCTCAACCATAAAAACTGTACAGGCCATCAATTTAAACTGTTTTTAGAATAATAGATTTAAACATTCGTACTGTGACATTTAATCCTTACAACGTAAGCGAAAACGATATAAAATCATTTCGTACATAACAAAAACAAACTGCTGGATTTTAGTTATTAATGTTTTTAGTCATTGAGCAGGAACACAAAAGAATCGCTAAGCTTATAATAATCAAATGTATAAGCTGAGAAGCTGGGTATGATGAAATAAATACAATAATGATGAAAACGTTGACTGCAACTCTACATTTCAAACAGAGATGGCAAAATAGATGCCAATGTTCTTCGTCTTTAAAAAAACATTTGAAGATGTCAAGAGTTTAAAAACATGAATGTGAAGCGAACCGTAGCAGGAAACATCACAGACCATCGGCGGCTCTAATGGCTTTTAAAACGTCACTTTGATGATGCAGAAATGTCACAGTGTTGTCTTCATGACACTGTCACTGATGCTGAGCAAAGACAAATTTCAACATCAGCAGGTGCTAAATAAAACAATACGTGGAGTGGACATATTGCCTGTGTTTAATTCATGATGTACAGAAACAACATTCAACTTCTTTGAATGCTTTAGACAGAGATCTAATGCCTTGACACCATCAAATCTGTTCAAATGAAACTGTATGAAGAAAATGTGTGCATGATGGTGGACCGTGATGGAAGGTTGCCAGGGCATTGCAGTGTGGTTGCTAGGGTGTTTTCAGTGGTTGCTCTGCTTACTTTTCCAACTTACATATCCCCTGGTCTGGAAGTCATTTGAAGGACATTTCTCTCAGGGCGGTGAAGGACACAGCGAGACCTTACAGAGATACAACGGCTTTTACAAGATAGCCCACACTTCATTATATTACACATTATACACAAGTAAAAATATAATAATACATAGTATACAGCGAAGTGCATAATTGTTTTTTTCTTTTTCAATGGTTATTACCTTGTTATAAAAAAATAATGCCTTTATTTTGTAGTGTTTACAATTTTGCAAAATCAAAGCACACTTTGTCAAAACAATGTGCATCCTTTTGCTAAATAAATATTTTTATAATTGTTTATTGCATCATTTCTTAAGTATGTTTATCATTTTACAGAATAAAAGCACATTTTTGTAAGCATGTTTATCCTTTTAAATGACATTTAGCGAACATCTGGAGCACCTGTGACATTTCTTGGACTTTTTCATCTCCCCTAATTCACATCTTTACAACTTTTTATCAGTCTCTAAATGAAAACTTAAACTGAATGCTTGGCCACTCCGTTTTTCAGTCCGTATTTCAGTCAAATCTGGAAAATGCCTCTTTTTCAAACATTTGATTACGCTGAACCTAGGTCGCACACTCAAAAGAAAAATCATAAAAGAAGAGAAAGTGGATATTCTGCATTCATCACGACTTGAAATTAAATGACATTGAAGAACTCATCTGTACAAGGTGAGGACAGACAGTCGGACCCCTGAAGACCCTCCAGATTTGTGTATAAGACTTATAGTTATAGTTAAAAGAACAGACCAAATCATCACAGAAAATCTGCATGAGTGGTAGAATTTATATTATAAATATTGAATATTATATAATATTATATAAACAACTATTTAAAACACATCCAGCATTTCTCACAGATTTTTGTATATTTCATATCATGCATTGAGCTTTAATGCAGCGTCCATCCATCCATCCATATTAAACAAACTCCTGCTGAGTTTCAAATGTTTAAAGCTCAACTCTTCTCAGCTCCGCTGAAAAATCCATTTCATTTAAATTCATGTTATACAACTAAAAGACGGCTGACATTAGTGAGGTCACGGCATACACGTTTTTTCTCCAAAGCCCTGTTGATTTTCATTATTTCTCATTATTTCCTGTGTACCTCTGTTTAGAATCCGGTGAACTGGAATCAAGTTTTAATAACATGCACAGAAAGCCAATTGGATTGGATCGGATGTGGGACCGAAGCGTTGTCTTTATCATTGAAGCTCACCGCATGCAAAGAGAACAAACCACAGCAGAGATCAGCAAGAGACATGATCTCAAATACAGCAAGTTCTCAAAGAAACTCAAGTCATTGAAAGGAGAATGTTTGACTTTGCTTTGTTGGAAAAGCTATAAACTTTTTCTAGAAGTCTTATTTAAGCAATAAGGCCCTTATATTCGCTGTTTAAGCCAAACACGATTAACATCATCAAAACAACACACAACCTTTGTTTCCAGATGCTGTGATAGTGCAGCTTGTCTCCAAAGGAAAATGGAAAACAGTGGAGTATTGAATTAGTTCATGAAATATAAGTGAAGGTCAACAAACTTACGGGACACATTGAAGGACACGTCCTTCATCGACAACATCATTCCGACCTCGTGTAAAATCCAAACCCTCATGACTCTCTCTCCTCTGCTGAACTCAAAAGCAAAACTTCTCAACATGTGACGGAAGAATGAGTAGCACCACCAAGTTCTGTGTGCGAGAAACAATATTTTGCATGTAATGTTTACTCTATACTTACATTTATAAATGTACCGACGCATCTTTGATTTAATTTCATTAATGCAGTGCAGCGTCACCTAGCTCTGCTCCGTTAAGTGTCCATGGATTCACGCGTCGAGACCATCCGGATACTTTGAGAATACTCATTTCAGCATAACATGATTTGGGACATACTAGTTCTATTTTCAAATACTATTTGGGACGCAGCAAGAGTTAATACCGAAATAATCTCATCCTTCATTTGCATATTAAACTTCTTTTATTCGTCACCATGGAGACCAGCAGCAAACGCAATATATACCGTTTCATCAGACGTGTGTGCCGGGACTGCAGGTAACTTCCAGTTTGTGCGTGGGTAGTGTCTGATAATACCGTATTTCAATTAATTGATGTTAACATAATTTCTTAGTATATTATTATTTGAATTAAACAAACAGTTTGTTGAACTTTGTTGTATGTTGATTTTATTTAATAAATAATTTGAGAGAGATAGAGAGAGAGAGAGAGAGAGAGAGAGAGAGAGAGAGCAGATAGATAATATGATGGTAATATATATTATTCTGGAGAAGCAACAATCACTCCAAACACAAAAACACTTTTGTTTAACACAATTAGTCTCTCTCTCTCTCTCTCTCTCTCTCTCTCTTATACACACACACACACACACATGCACATCAATTCCACCCTCTTTAAAGCCTTCATATAAATAAATACCTCTGATTGTTCAAACATGTACTATATTACTATTCATCTTTATGTTTATTGCATAAGGAGACAGAATATAATAAACCTGTAGATAGAGAAAACCCCAGAAACTGACACGTAAGGAGACCAAGCGACCTAGTTTTTAAGAAAGCCTTCAAAACATCATTGTGTCCAATTACAGTCTGTGCGGCTGTTTGAGAGCTGAAATCACACACGGACGACACCTGCGGGTGTTTACTCTTGAATAAAAACCACCTGTTATAAGACACACGACTGTAACCGCAGAGTAAATTCATGTAGAAGTTCACAAGTCATTTCCCAGGACAGTTTTAAAGGATCAGATCTGGTGGATAATACCACATGAAAAACAGCGAGTCACTTCCATTCAATTCGACTCCACTGTTTTCTCCTCAAGTTTTTTAGTTTTTATAGGAGACATATATAAAAAACCTTTGATAATAGAAGAGAAAACAGAGGAGTATTGAAGTAACATGCTCAACCTATCTAACACACACACACACAGGCTGTTCTGGACCCAGCATTAGATTGGCACACACACGGGCATCACAGACAGATGGCATCAGTCATCTGAGAGCGTCTCCAAACACATTCAGCACCTGCCTCTCTGATGGAGGACTCACAGGTTTCTCTCTGATGGACCGATGATGTCCGGGGAGAACACACACAGTCCAAGTCAAACACTTTCAACTGTTTAAAATTCAAGAACAGTCAGAGAAAGACCAGTGGATTTATCTCACTTACTCGAGGATCAGGGGTTGCTTAGATTACATCTGTGTGTGTGTTAGTGTCATGATTCCGCCATCATGTCATGTTTATTCTTGGTCTTGCAGCGGAGTCATGGCATAGCCTTAGGTTTTGTGTGAGAAAGACATGGCTTTGTTTTGATTCTGACTTGCCATGTGCTTTCTCGTGTCTCATCAGTGTTTCCCGCCCTTCTGTCTCGTTAACCTTCCCTGAGTGTTTCAGTACCCACACCTGCCCAATGTCATCTCCTTTGTTAGTCTCCCTATAAAATGCCCTCTTGTCTATTGTACCTGTACCTAAGTCTTGTCTTGCCTGTTTACCTGTTTCCTAGTTCCCTGGTTCCTGTTGGATTGTTTGTATGTTTCCTAGTTCCTTGTTTTTATTCCTGGTTGTTTATTTTTGCCCCCTTGTGGGAAGTATTTGTTTTCAGTTTTGGTATTAAGTTTAGTTAGTGTTTCCCATCGTGGACGTTTGTTTTGCCGTGTTTTATATTAAAGTCTTTGTTAATCCCTTCATCCCTGTGTCTGCCTGCACTTGGGTTCTTCCACCACGTTCCCCTCATCCACGTTCACGACAGTGAGAGAGAGAGATAAGATGAACAGCTTTAGTCGATGTGTTAAATCTTTATAAAGCTTCAATATTTAAATCAGATTTCTCTGATGATAATAAATGTTTTTGTCTTTGTAAACTGTGTTAAAAACTAAACTGAGCAGCAATGTGCTTATTTACATTTATTTGTTTAGCAGTTGCTTTTAATGTGACTTTTATAGTGATAGTTCACACAAAAAGGAAAATGATGTCATTATTACCACGCCCATGGCATTTCTTCAACAGAACATATAATACCTCTGATGTTCTCCTAGTCCAAATGAGTCCTACAGCAGAAAACAAAAAGCCAAAATTCATCTTGCCGGTTATTCATTTAAATGACACCATTGCAAAAGAGCTCAGCATGAAACTCATAAATCACACACGCTCATTAAAACCAAACACCAAAGTCTTCACAGAATGACTGTAAAGCCAAATACAAGATAACACTAATGACATTATTTTCACTATGAAGAATAATCGATGAATTACTGTCATTGAGGTTTCAGACCAGTTTCACTTCAATGAAACACAAAATGAGATTTGCTAAACTTCTAAGCTGCTCATTTTGGACTCAAAATACAGTTCGTAAGACACAAACACTTTGTGGATTTCTTTGTAACGTTTGATTTGAAGTCTAACAGCTTGCGGTCATGACTATCTTTTATAAAACATTACCGCTGTAATGAAATATTCACAGAAAGAACAATGATATTCCTATAAAAGTGTCCAGAACAGTAGATGACAACATTATCGTTTGAAATGTATTTTCTTCCGTTTCTTCCGACCAAGTGCTGATGGTCTCGGAAAACTTTGTGAGCGGTGCTGAAAGTGTGCGAAGAATGGTGGGGCTCACCTTATCTTGGTGAAGTATAGCCGGGACACAAACACAGATGATGGATGTTCACCATGAGGCTCAATACATCTTGTAGGCGTGCGGTATGACCCATTGTACATCGAATCCATCCGGGAGGAACTATTTTTATGGATCTTTTTAAGAGACTATCATCATTCATGAGACACTCTCGTGTCTGATTCACTTCTTCAACGTTCCCTTTCAAATTTACATTTAAATTCAAGAAGGTTTAACCAGAACGATCCTGATCACACAAACGCTCAAAGCAGACACAACACATACAGTAAACAGAATTGACTGTTAGATAAAAAAGTCTTTATCATTCCATCTCATGTCATTTCAAACATTTTGAACTTTCTTCTCCAGAACACGAAAGACATTTTAAAGAATGTTGACTTAATTGAACCACTGTGATGGCTAAGGCCACACTTATCTAATAAACATCGCTACTCTATTGGTCGAAGTTTTCTACATATTTTATTTCTTTAGGAGAAATTGATTTGATTTTTTGTTTATACATTTTTAATTATTTTTGTTTTATTTACAATTTACCCAAAAGTATTGTGTTAGAGGTGCATGTTGTCTTTACGCGCGCATTAAAGATCTACTAGCGGGACAACATTGCATCGCACGCTAGTGTTTGAATAAACCACAACTAGACAAAGATACAGATCCCGCCTGGATCTGTGACTGCAGCATGAAACAAAGGCCGGCTATTAAAAGGGTGCGGCATTTCCTGATAACCTTTATATCCTTTGTTAGGAATTATGGGAAATGTAGTTTGGGGTACCCTGTGGGTTTGGATTGTTCGATTTTTCATTTAAATGTCTTGGTAAAGTCCATTCTTGTGTTTACCTTTATTAATTCAATTCAATTCAATTTTATTTATATAGCGCTTTTCACAATTTTCATTGTTCCAAAGCAGCTTTACAGGGGAAAAACGAAAAACCCAAGAAAGGGTAAAACACACTACATGGTGTTTTATATAATAAATCAAATTATTCTAGTAAATAATAAGATCTTTTGAAATCTTAGAGAGCGTGATGGGTTGTAGTGTGATAAAAGCTCTGTTAGGTAGGTAGGGGCTAAACCCTTTAAGGCTTTATAAGTGATTAAAAGAACTTTTATTGCTTTGTTGCATGTAATTTTATGTTTGTAGAGTTTTTTTATATATTATATATTCCTTGAAGGTTTGATTCATTGAGCATGGACCCCGTAATCAGTAAATGGTTTAGTGGATTGGTTGAAAAGGGTTGAATTTTCTATGGCCGTGTCAGTTCTGGTGAGGGCTACTTGGAGAAACATCTGAGACCCAGAACTCAGTGTGCGGATGGTTCATCTGTAATAGTTTGTCTTTTCACTTTTATTTTGTTATTTTTCCTGTTTTAGGATGCACCTGTGATTAGTGCATTAGTTGGCAGTCAATAAAGTGCCAATGTTGAAGTTTATATGAATGCTGAACCCTCACAACCACATGACTTTCATTGTGTGAACACAAAACCGCACCGAGACATTTCTCAAACTATCTTTTGTGTTCTACAGATGAAAGTCATTTCGCAAGTGTTTGAAGAGGCAAGAACAGCATGTACAGGCTCTCCTCCCTCCATATCTGTGTTGACTGTGAACATTACTGACAGCTTCTGCTTCTATTCAATAAAACACAAACTTCAAAATCAACCTGCTATGGATGCGTTTTAGCCTTCCGAGTACATCGGCACACCAAACAGAGCTGTTCTCAGTCCATTCTCAATGTCAACAATGCTAACAACAAATCAAGTCAAGACAAAAGCACACAGACAAGTACAGAAGAAAGTGTCTCTGACAATGTGTTGAACAAAACCTCCGAGGGTCAAATTAAATAATAAAATCAATTTACAGATACAGTTCAAAGTCATTCATTCATTCGGCGACTCAAAAAGTAAACGGCTCATTTTATCGCATAATCTGTCTGTTCCTCACACGAGGGAATTCTAATAAATGTGAATTCAAAATTCATCTGTCTGTTGAGATGCGAGACCCAGAAAACATTAAACACTTTATAAAACCTCAATGTATAAAATAGCAGTACAGCGATAGACGGGCACAACAACACAAGGCGTTTGGATGATAAATATATGTACATATAAATGTGTATATCAGCAACGTCGAGTCTCTGGAAGGCAGAAAAGTTATTGAAAGATAAGTTCCAGGTCTGAGAAGAGATGAGACGTGTGCGCATCAATATTTCCTGAAGGCGCAAATAAAAACTGGAATAAAAACAGAAAATGAGAAGCTTTCAGCAGAAATCCTGACTCGGGCGATTTATTTCTGTTTGCTGGGGGGTGTTCGGTCTTTACGAGAGTAACAAACTGTCAATATCAAACGCTGTTTCAGTTTTGGGCTTCCTAAGGAACAATTAAGCATTTTAAAGAATAGGCAGTTAACCTTCAGTAGTTCACAACAAAGCGGACAATATATTTATAAATGCATGACCGACGTCATATGCAATTCTCTGCTACATCAAAACTTCTTTAGCGTCACACATGCAATGCAAACTACTTTAGTGAGAGTTCTGAAAATTGTCGTAGAAGTAAAAGTCAAATGCGTGGTCACTTCAGCGAATGCTTTTCACATTTACATTTATGCATTTGGCAGACGCTTTTATCCAAAGCCACTTACATTGAATTGTCCTATACATTTATACACAGGGATCTGCAATCCCATGAGATCCAACACACAACCTTGAGTTGTTAACACAATGCTCTTACCACTGAGATAAAGTAAAGCTTTGTTGATAATCTTACATTTGTAGTAAAATTCTGCAAGTTCTTGCACAGATCTGAACAGGACTAATGTATCTGAAAATATATAACAAATCATTGTCTGTTTTTATCATCTGAGTTTTGCTCTATTTGAACCCTAAGAGAGCTTTTAAAATAATCTGAATTCCAGAAAACTGTGATTTATCTTCATTACTAAAAAAAACAGGAGTTTGATTCATGAGAGGGACTTATTTACAAAACAATAAATAACAAAAATACATAAAACTTTTAGCATAACAGATCAGTTAAAATTAAAAAGAAAATGTGATTTGAATTTTACCACTGTACATTTTCCCAATGTCTAACTGTGAAGTGTTTTGGTAATAAATAGACTTACAACAGAGACAGATCAGGTTTATTAGGTTGCTATCACTTTAAGAGCCAATGCTAATGCTGATGCACATCCACTGCTAACTTCACTTATACAATTAGACACAGTGTTTATGTGAACCGTGTGTTTTTGGCATAATCTTATGTGCATTCAAATCGCTTTCAACTTTGCAAAACAAAACTTTCGTGATGCACTTTCTGAGAAAATAGAAGGCTGTTCATGATCCAGGGTTTATGACGGTTTATGGGTTGTTTTGCGACAGAACGTCATGTCTATGCATGTTAAAGGTCGAACGCGCAGATTCTGCCAATCTCAAATTAATCTTGAGTACCGATGGAGTAGAATTGCAAAGGCCTATAATATACCCCTTTAAGTTTGGAGCTTTATCCAACAGTTTCTTCTACCGTTATTGATAAAGGTGTATCGTCCATCTATATCGTTATCGTTTTATCGCCCAGCCCTACAACATATTATCCTAAATATTTCCTGCTCGTTCAACATATTCATTATCTTTGAAAAGCAGTGTTTGAAGTGTCACTAAATTGTGATCGGAAGAGTTTCGGCTGAAGTTGAGAAACATTGAAATCATCTGCTTTCCAACACACACTTCGGCTGGATTCAAGGTTCAACAAAGTTCTCAAATGAGGCTCGCAGGGACAGTGAGAATACTTCATCTGACTCTGAAAATCTCCAGATAGTAACATTTTCATTCTTACACTGAAGAAAATCTGGAGAAGTAGGGCAACCGTGGCAGACTGTAAATGAACCGAAGCATAAACCAGCTAGCTTCAGTGTTTAAAATCAGATCTGATGCTATAACGAAAGATTCCTAAAAAGTAATGACACGCTTTAAAATCCCAAAACAGACAGAATAAAATGTGTTTAGCTATATTAAATGTGTTGATTACATTTTGTTTATCCCTCTCTTTCTCTCCATCTCTCTGTCTTTTCATCCATCCCTCTCTTTCTGTCCTCCCTCTCTCTCTCATGACACATCCCTCTGTCTGATCTTTATAAGCCCTGAACTGATCACACATACATACAAACGTTAAGCACATATCCAACTGCGGTTACTGTCTGATTATCTGACCTTCAGCAAATCACTTATGACTACTGAATGCTGCCATTTTCATTCATATTCATCAGGCTTATACACAAACACACACGTGCCAAAGCGCACACACACAACGAGAGCTGAAGGGTTAAGCATGTGTGTATAATCCTGCAGGATTCTGATGCTCTCGTTTCACAAATGAATAAATAACTGGTTTCTGCAGTTACGCCGAAGCATCGCTGTCGGCTTTTCTCTCCATTTATTTCACCAAACCTCACACGACATGATACAGTGCTGTACAGTGAACACACACACACAGTCTTTATCCACTGTCTTTTAAACTTTTTAATGTCTTTGTCCTTATGAAATTAATACTATAAGATTGGAATAGTCAAGTCAACTTTATTTATATAGCGCTTTTTACAATTTTCATTGATTCAAAGCAGCTGTACAAGAAACATATTGACTACAAGTAAAACATATAAGGTTATACAACTAAAAACTAAAAAAGGGGAAAACACAGAAAACAGACACAGACACACAGATTCAAACACACCCACAAACCAAACACTCCACCCAAAACTCTATTGGAGGAGAAAAATAAAGCCTCAGAGGGAAACCAGGCCTAACCAGGGGATTCCAGTTCTCCTCTGGCAAAAGCTGCATCCTCTGCACAAGCTCGACAGTGCTGCACAACAAGGCAAAATAAATGAATAAATTTGAATTTTACATGAATTAATTTCTTTGCATCTGATTATGACAACATATCACGTAGTTTAGATATATTTTTAAAATGTCAAAAGCAATTTTACAGGTGTTGGCGACATGGTTCTCAAATGACACTACTTTTGAATAAAACGTGAAAATTCTTCGCTGACGACGAGGGTTGTATGGAACATTCATCCATAGCTAAGCGGTATTCTCGGTCGTTATTTATGACGGTTTTCCGTCCAATAAGTAACACTTCTGTCCGAGTTCAGTAACAAGAAATTGTTACTCAACCAGTTTTTTATATCAACTATTCATTCCATTATTATAAAATAATAAATGTGATTTTGAGAGAAAATGGACACCTCCCATAACAATGAAATTGTTATATATTTAATATCTAAATATGAAAATATATTTAATAGTTAAATGTGCAATTAGTCTATTTTATTTAACTAAAACAAGAAAGTATTCTTTCATGTATATCTCAGAAAAAAATGACTAAGTTTACTACTTGAATGTATTCTTTTATAAACTAAAAAGGTATAGCTTTACAATAAGGTGCTATTAGTTAAAATGCTAGTAAACATTAGTAGTATTGAAACTGTACACTTCTACTAATAGTACCTACTCAATATACAGTAATGAAATAAAGTTAAAGTACTTATTTTTTAGTAAATAAATGTGTTTGGCTTTTGACTTGCTTTGGTTTTACAGTTGAAATACCCATTCTGTTCTATCCTTTATAAGTAGCTTTATATAGTTTCTGATGGAGCTCGAGCAGGGTGCCCGAGTCAAATCCCATAATAACCCCAGATGGCTGACGGCCGCAGCTGAATTAAATGGCCTGGCTATCTTGACTTTGAAAGCTCAAGCGTGTGGAATGAGGGCATGTTAGGATCCTCTGGGCCCAATGAGTCGCGCTCGGTGCCGGTGCTAGACTGACGGTTCCTCCTGAACGAGCTTCATCCATCAAATCTATTCAGTGTGCGGGCTAACCCTTCAATCGGCTCCCCGCCGGCAGCCTCAGCATCTCACCCATATCTGTTTTCACAAAACTGCACAAAACTCTCAAGACTGGCCCTCCTCTCATCAGACATATAGAGAAGAAAATATGAATTAGCCATGTCGTAAAATAGTCAAATATAGCCATGGGATGTATGTACCTCATGTTTAAGCACAGTTCATAGCGATTATGACTTTTATTATAACACACAACATGCCTGTCCAGAGAAAGATGCCTATATGTCCATGCCAGAAGACCGGGCCAACGCAGACGGCCGACTTTTGCTCTCTTATGAGCTGGATGATGGACTCCGTCAATAAAGCTGAATCAAAGAGTTTGAGCGGCAAGCAGCTGTGTTTCTGTCCGTCCTGATATTCCCGAGCTGTTGGATTCGGCATCTAGAGTCATTACAGAGAGAAATGAGAATGTGAAAGAGTTTGGCACAACGTACAGACAGCTGGCCTGTAAAATCACCAAGAATTGCAAATGAACACCATTTGATGGTCGACTTTCTCGTTCTGTTTACCTTATTTGAAAACCTTCTGTATTATAAAAAAGAAAACCAAGAGGAGTGGCAACTTTAAAGATGCTAAAACAGTTTTGATTTAGATTTTCAGACCATTCCCACAATTGCATTGGTGTTTCTCTAAAGTTTAGATAAGCTATTATTCGTAATTGTGAATAAAATCATTAAGAATGAATAATTGACCCCAAACTCTGGACCGGCAATGCACATCGGTCACTCTCGAGGGCTCTTCGGTTCTTTGAACTCATAACTAGAGCAGAAGTTTTCAACATATTAACACAGAAAAGTGTGATGTTTGGCAGGTCGTAAGAGATACAAGAGCTGCTTTCCAAATATTATCATCAGTATGAAAACTTCTCCGTTCTGTACTGATAAGATGTGTTTGGCAGGCGAGACACACGAAGCGTCCGCGACTCCCCTCAGACGGCACTGGAGTTTAACAGAGGCCAAGCAGATAAAACGTTCTGGCCTGAAATGTAGTAAAAAGGAGCTCTCGTATCATTTATGAGTCCCTTTATTATCCTGCCAAACAGCTTCAAAGTCATCGTTTTCATTTTTGCTCCAGTTTCCACAAGCCACAAGAGTGGATTATGAGAAGATAAAACGAGATCTTGCTATCTCAATTATTTCTCACAGACATAAATGGCATTACATGAAACTTTTGCTGAGTCTCAGATATTTATCCTGAGAAATATGACAAATATGTCTGTCTTAGAGTCAACAGTGTGTCAAACTGAGCTCAGATTTGTCCCGTCTGCATCGAAAGTCAATATTCCTCTTGGTTCACATACAGCTTTAGCAATAGCTGAAGCTTGACGTGTATGAAGCCCAAATGAAATAAAAGTGCTGAAGATGAAAGCAAACATAAATAAAGTGAGAAAAAATGCTTCATCCTAAATGGAAACAGGTTTTACATAATTACAAAAACACTGAAGTGTGTCCCCTAAGCATTCGGGCATTAGGTTAGTGTTGGCGCACAAAGATATACTCAGAAAGCGTGCGATACAGAATTTAATTTCCTTTTGAACATGTCCCCCCATTCCAGATCATTACCAACACGTCATACAGACGCTTTTCACACCCCAGCATCATCGCATTTAAAACGCGTAATAGCAGGAAAGGCTCAGAGGAACCGTGAGAGCCTGAGAATCCGACAGAGAAAACATCAAAGGTCTGAGCTTCGACGGGATCATAGCCGGACTGTACATCTGCACATCCCATCAAAGCAGACACCTTTCTTAAATAAGATGTGTCACCCTGTTTCATTCAAGACTCGCATAAACACATTCAAAAACCCTTGAACATTTTGCATTAAGGAACGGAGCTTCAACATTGTACTAGATTCTTTCACCTTACTGACATGGCACGACGCGGCTTAAAAATGATTTTGAATCGAGTGGCTGTGTTGTGACCTCTCTCTTCTATACTTGAGCCTTTTCTTTCACAAAAACATTTCAAATGGCAAGGATAATGTATTGGATCAAGGTGAAAAGCGATTCATTTGTTGTCTTCATTCTGGCCTTTTGTCCTCAAGCCTGCTTTTTATTCAAATTATGCTTTTTACAAAACTGTTTTTCTTATAATTATCATATTCTAAGAGTTTTAAAGGGTCAATGATTAAAAAAGACAAAATAGATATTTTTGAAGAAACTTATCTTTACCTGTCAAATACAACATCTACCCTGTGATCTAAAATAACAAAAGAGGTGTTAGAAGAGTCATCTATGCATATGCGTTATCAAGGTATATATCTGATGCCATTTGGTGTTCATCGTGACACTGTGACATATATTCATATATAACACAAACTTTAATTCTGGATGAGAATAATCGCGATTCATCTTTTGACAGCCCTAAAAAAACAGGCTGCATCCATTTGTATCTGACATTATATATATAAATGTATACTGATATACCCAATAAGCATCAAGTTGTCATTCTCATACGTCGATAAACGTGTTTCTAATACTTGCCAGTCACGTGTCAGTCGTCTCTCTTTAAAAGAACACGTGTGTCTCGCTCTTTAAATATCTGCCAGGGGATGAAATGTTAAAAGGGAATAAGTAGTGAAGTTAAATAACATCTGTCTGCGTGATCTGGACAGAGTTTAATGAGAAAACAGCATCCAGACACTGAGAATAAGGTTCCCTGTGAACATGCAATTTGTGAATCGACGTTGTTTCTGTCATAACCAGCTGGATTTCTGCACGGACGACATCCACGTGATGGTAAACACGAGACCTTACCAACCTCACACTACCCAGAGCTTTCATTTTCTCTTTTTCAAGTTGCAAAGCCTATTTTTTTCTGAATCAAGCACAATTATCATTCAGGATCGGATCAGAACTGACCTGCCAAATATTTGGATTCGTGACCCACCAGGACATCAGACCTAGACCACACACAAATCCCGTTCACGGCATTCAATCCACAGATGTGATAATCTTACTGACATTTAAGACGAAATGGAACAATATAAACATCTCGCTGGTGAAAGGAAACGTCTGTCAGTGTTTGGAAAGCAGTGAAGCTTTTGTGCTGCAGGTGAGACAAAAACAGAGGAATGAAACATTAAAAGAGAGATCAAACTTGAAAGACACTTTAGTTTCATTTCTCTGCAGGAAATCCTTGCGGAGGTTCAGAAGAAGCAAATTATACACACTGGATTTAATAGATGTTTCCAAAATGAATTTATTATTTTTGCTGTTCAAGTCAAACTCAAAATCAATAATGTGAGCACATTCAACACAAGCACATTTACTTGATCATATTTCAAGTAAAAATAGAATAACTTACAGTCCCGCGTCTGTGCGCCTCCTGACTCAGTCAAATGTCTTAACTTCATATATATTGCCTAAAAGAAGTGCACACTAAGCGTTCTGCTGCCGCACACAGGAGATTATTCATGTATTCTGCTGAAAAACACATAACATAAAGCAATCTACTGCTGACCTGCTAGACAAAGGTTAATGAAAACATACAGACAAGACACACAGGTCGGACTAAAGATGGTGATTTTCAGCGGCTACTCTGACAACCGTAACCAATGATTTCGACTTACAAATGACACAGCGGGTTGAGTTGTTTGGTCTCGACTTAGAAGAAATTGAACAGCGTAGAGCAAAACAGGGACATCGTGACAAATCCCCAATAAAACACAAAAGACATCCTTCAGGAAATAAATAAATGAAAAGGTGAGATGACTGATTATAACAAACAGTTCTGTACAGAACATCCAATGAATATTTCCTCAACATGACCAGCTGTGGACCTTCTCTTAAAAAGCTATTCGTATTCTCACTAGTTGATTGATTTTTGTTTTGGTGAATAGACCTGGATGACAAAAGATCCTGATATTTGTTTCAGGGCAATTCAAGTGTTATGGATGTGACATTTTGCGTTATAGACGTGACAAAAAAACACTCTGAGAATGTTATTTGTATCCATATACTTAAAGGAATAGTTCCCTTTAGAATTAAAGTGTTACGCTTATTCAGTCACAGTCATGTCATTCAAGACGTCCGTGTAACCATTTGACTATTCCTTTAACTATTTGACTATTCCTTTAACTATTTGACTATTCCTTTAATTATTTGACTATTCTTGACTATTCCTTTAACTATTTGACTATTCCTTTAATTATTTGACTATTCTTGACTATTCCTTTAACTATTTGACTATTCCTTTAACTATTTTACTTTTCCTTTAATTATTTGACTATTCTTGACTATTCCTTGAACTATTTGACTATTCTTGACTATTCCTTTAACTATTTGACTATTCTTGACTATTCCTTTAACTATTTGACTATTCCTTTAACTATTAACTATTCCTTTAACTATTTGACTATTCCTTTAATTATTTGACTATTCTTGACTATTCCTTTAACTATTTGACTATTCTTGACTATTCCTTTAACTATTTGACTATTCCTTTAACTATTTGACTATTCCTTTAACTATTTGACTATTCCTTTAACTATTTGACTATTCTTGACTATTCCTTGAACTATTTGACTATTCTTGACTATTCCTTTAACTATTTGACTATTCCTTTAACTATTTGACTATTCCTTTAACTATTTGACTATTCCTTTAACTATTTGACTATTCCTTTAACTATTTGACTATTCCTTTAATTATTTGACTATTCTTGACTATTCCTTTAACTATTTGACTATTCCTTTAACTATTTGACTATTCCTTGAACTATTTGACTATTCTTGACTATTCCTTGAACTATTTGACTATTCTTGACTATTCCTTTAACTATTTGACTATTCCTTTAACTATTTGACTATTCCTTTAACTATTTGACTATTCCTTTAACTATTTGACTATTCCTTTAACTATTTGACTATTCCTTTAATTATTTGACTATTCTTGACTATTCCTTTAACTATTTGACTATTCTTGACTATTCCTTTAACTATTTGACTATTCCTTTAACTATTAACTATTCCTTTAACTATTTGACTATTCCTTTAATTATTTGACTATTCTTGACTATTCCTTTAACTATTTGACTATTCTTGACTATTCCTTTAACTATTTGACTATTCCTTTAACTATTTGACTATTCCTTTAACTATTTGACTATTCCTTTAACTATTTGACTATTCCTTTAACTATTTGACTATTCTTGACTATTCCTTGAACTATTTGACTATTCTTGACTATTCCTTTAACTATTTGACTATTCCTTTAACTATTTGACTATTCCTTTAACTATTTGACTATTCCTTTAACTATTTGACTATTCCTTTAACTATTTGACTATTCCTTTAATTATTTGACTATTCTTGACTATTCCTTTAACTATTTGACTATTCCTTTAACTATTTGACTATTCCTTGAACTATTTGACTATTCTTGACTATTCCTTGAACTATTTGACTATTCTTGACTATTCCTTTAACTATTTGACTATTCCTTTAACTATTTGACTATTCCTTTAACTATTTGACTATTCCTTTAATTATTTGACTATTCTTGACTATTCCTTTAACTATTTGACTATTCCTTTAACTATTTGACTATTCCTTTAACTATTTGACTATTCCTTTAATTATTTGACTATTCTTGACTATTCCTTTAACTATTTGACTATTCCTTTAACTATTTGACTATTCCTTGAACTATTTGACTATTCTTGACTATTCCTTGAACTATTTGACTATTCTTGACTATTCCTTTAACTATTTGACTATTCCTTTAACTATTTGACTATTCCTTTAACTATTTGACTATTCCTTTAATTATTTGACTATTCTTGACTATTCCTTTAACTATTTGACTATTCCTTTAACTATTTGACTATTCCTTTAATTATTTGACTATTCTTGACTATTCCTTTAACTATTTGACTATTCCTTTAACTATTTTACTTTTCCTTTAATTATTTGACTATTCTTGACTATTCCTTGAACTATTTGACTATTCTTGACTATTCCTTTAACTATTTGACTATTCTTGACTATTCCTTTAACTATTTGACTATTCCTTTAACTATTAACTATTCCTTTAACTATTTGACTATTCCTTTAATTATTTGACTATTCTTGACTATTCCTTTAACTATTTGACTATTCTTGACTATTCCTTTAACTATTTGACTATTCCTTTAACTATTTGACTATTCCTTTAACTATTTGACTATTCCTTTAACTATTTGACTATTCCTTTAACTATTTGACTATTCTTGACTATTCCTTGAACTATTTGACTATTCTTGACTATTCCTTTAACTATTTGACTATTCCTTTAACTATTTGACTATTCCTTTAACTATTTGACTATTCCTTTAACTATTTGACTATTCCTTTAACTATTTGACTATTCCTTTAATTATTTGACTATTCTTGACTATTCCTTTAACTATTTGACTATTCCTTTAACTATTTGACTATTCCTTGAACTATTTGACTATTCTTGACTATTCCTTGAACTATTTGACTATTCTTGACTATTCCTTTAACTATTTGACTATTCCTTTAACTATTTGACTATTCCTTTAACTATTTGACTATTCCTTTAACTATTTGACTATTCCTTTAACTATTTGACTATTCCTTTAATTATTTGACTATTCTTGACTATTCCTTTAACTATTTGACTATTCCTTTAACTATTTGACTATTCCTTGAACTATTTGACTATTCTTGACTATTCCTTGAACTATTTGACTATTCTTGACTATTCCTTTAACTATTTGACTATTCCTTTAACTATTTGACTATTCCTTTAACTATTTGACTATTCCTTTAACTATTTGACTATTCCTTTAATTATTTGACTATTCTTGACTATTCCTTGAACTATTTGACTATTCCTTGAACTATTTGACTATTCTTGACTATTCCTTTAACTATTTGACTATTCCTTTAACTATTTGACTATTCCTTGAAGTATTTGACTATTCCTTGAACTATTTGACTATTCCTTGAACTATTTGACTATTCTTTGAACTATTTGACTATTCCTTTAACTATTTTACTTTTCCTTTAACTATTTTCCTTTTCCTTTAACCATTTGTTGACATTTTCCTAAACCCTTGTTGATAGACTGACATTTTTCTGAAGTTTAAACTCTATGTACAAATTTTCTATTTTAAAAAGGGATATAAAGTTATGGATGTGAAAAAAAGGACACGGTTTTGGGAGACTACATACTTTGTAGGATTTCTTGGGAATTAAAATGCACAATCCTAAAGCAATTATACCCAACAAATGTCCTCTGTCCTTTCTATGACTGATTCAAAACACAAAAACTAAACTTTTCACAAAGGAAAGTACATACATTCTTAAAATGCTGGGATATTTTCAACCCAGGGTTGAGTCAGATACAAATTCCAATGTTGGGTTATACTGGATTGCTTAAACCCATTTTTGGATCAAATGTAACATTTTCTGGCTTGTTATGTTTTGTTTGGACCCAAAGTTGGAAAATAAGCCAGCATTTTTAAAGAAAGAGTTTCATCAAATTTGCATAAATTCTCATCAAACATTCGGTCTCAACTCAAACATTTCTCTTACAGGCACTGTTGAGAAAGAAAAGTTAAAGTTAATCTGAAATCATCGTTTTAATGCTACTGCTAAAAGTCTTTTAAGAGACATTTAAGATATGACATCATGAGATGACAGGAAGCTGAAACGCTTTCGCTAAAATCCAACATCAAACATTTATTCCTTCATATAATAAAGTCATTTTGTTAGAAACAGGTTCAGAGATGACAGAAATGTGGGTTTTTCTGATGTATCTGTATTGTATTATTTTCTGCTTGACATAACCTGCCTGTGTGTGTGTGTGTGTGTGTGTAATCCTCTTAAGTCATTAAGAAGACGTGCAGTTTGCGCGTGAAACCCAGCGGCATCTGCTAATGTTTATTAGCTTCAGCTGTTTGACTTGAGCCTGTACAAGAAACAACTTCATTTACATTTATGTATTTGCCAAACACTTTCCCAAACATCAATGTGACCATGGCATGCATTTGGATAATTGTCTGTTTCCACTTAAAACCTTGAAGACATCAACATCGGCTTCAACACACTGAAGACTTGCATGTATCATCTCGCTAGAAAATAACCTCATCAAGTGTAAAAAAACTGTCCAAACTGTGAATTCTCCAATCATATAATAAGGAACATAAACCAATTTTGGGCTTATATGACTTAAATACATACAGTATGACACTGACAGCCGCCTTTGAATGGAATGTATAGAAATTCACATTGTATTTAATTTCTTCGTAAAACATTTTGTTATGGAAAATCTGACATTAAATTAAATAATATGCATTGATTTATTACAAGAATGGGATGATTTACCAAGATATTCTTTATATGTTACTTACAAAAAAATTACATTTTGAATGTTAATGACAAATAACAAAACACTCACATTAAATAGTTTTTATTTTACATTTTGCAGAGGACGTATTCACACACGGGCGCACACGCGTCCACACATGCTAATGTTCTGCATCTGGTTGTTGTAACTACATTAAACAGCCTTCAGTCTCAGCACCACCAAACTAATTCACTTTTAGAGAAAATATATAGAAGACAAACAAGAGTGAGATATTCAAAACCACAACATCAGATTAAAACATTAAGCCAATGAATCTGAAACATCGCGAGTTGCTTGTAAACAGGAAGCCAAAAGGTAAATTAATTTGCCGTGAAGATGCAACAAAACATTTTTTAATTAACTGTCAAATCACACAGAGAGGAATGTGTCATTGATTTTGAAAGGTTTCTAACATTGCGATATCAAGCGACTGAAATTGATAATCTTATTTTGTGCAAACATAGCATCGACACTGTTGATGCTGCTTTGTTTGAATGCAACGAGGTTCATCGGAACAGATAAGACAAGCAGAGGTCAAACTCAAACTGTATCACATCGACGCCGATCTACTGCGTCATATAACCGTCATGACATTTCCATCCGAAATGAGAGAACATTCACCGTGAAGCAGCTACTGTATCAGAGCCGGTCATCGAGACAAAGCTTTGTGTCAAACCTGTCCTTTCTTCATGGGATCTATTAAATTTGATCTCAGATCTCAAAAATTCAGTTACACAAGTTATGGAGTTCACTCTATTGTTGGTTCATATTTTCAAAGCATTGTCTCCAAGACACAACAGTTACACAAGTTCTGAACCTGCACTGATGCACAACACGTTCGCCTCGCCAAAGACATCTTTCTTCAACAAGAAACAGAAGAATTAACTTCCAGGAACTGTTGTTTCCTCCGACCGGCAGTCCATTTCTCTTCCATGTTGTGTCTCAGCTGCAAGAGTCTGAACTTCTGATTCCCCAAACAACAGATTGTGACCTGCATACACATCAGACAGTTACTGATGCTACCGAGTATAAAGTCAAAGAATATTTGACACTGTCCTTGAAAAAAACATTTTCAACCACAAAACTACATGGAGCCCCAAAAATATCAGAATGCTTAAACTTTCTTTAAGAACATTTCTGGTGACCATGAAGTATTTTCATCAAAACAAAGTCACTATCTATTTCAAACCTACCAGAATTATTTCTGTAAAAGACGCAAAGAATATCTAGACAGGAACCTCATCTCATGGGAATCTCATGTTCTGATCTGAAACATCCAAACGCACATAACAAAATCTTTCAAACAGCCGACAGCAGCTTATTCGAGACACGCCATCAATTACAGCCCGCAGGAACAGAAATATCCCAAAATAATCTTCTGTACTAAAAGAATTGACGTGTGCTTTTCATAAACATCTAAAGTTAGACTAGCACAGCCCACTCTTATCTTATTTTATCCACAAAACACGCATGTCTTAATACAAAAACAGAGTTTAAATCGTAATGGAAATCCTATCGTAGTAACCTCAATGTTTCTAAAATAAACAATGAGTGACAATAGTCACTCATTTAATGTTAAGATTGACTGTTTTGTAAGCATGTTACCTTTGCAAAACCCACCGCAATGAAGATAAGATGGTTGTGTGTGGTTGCTAGGGTGGTCTGAATAGTTGCTATGTGGTTTTACTAGCCCAAGTCAAGAGAGTTTGCGAAGTCTGGATGTCACTGGATGTGCCGTGGGTCCCTTCAGCAGTGCCAATCATCTTAAAACCAAAGTCTATTTAATGGAGAAGCACAATGTAATTCAAGAGATTATTCTTTGAAAGGTTTATTTTATTATGTTACATACTTCAAGTAGACTAACTTTTAGTAGAAACCCAAAACTAAATTACAGATTGAGAAAACGGTGGATAAATTAGACACAAAGGTTTAACTTTGTGGTTTTGAACCCCCAGTAAAATCAGCACTTATATTGGCTTGACTTCTGCTTCTAGGAGAACATCGGAGACATAAGAACATCTGCTCTCAAGAAAACAACAATAGCATTTAAAATGAGCATTCCTGCTTCCTGGATGAAAAAATCTGGCAAGCGGTCTGTCCTTAGGGGGCTTGAACATTTTCTGGCAATTTAAGAACATGGCAGAAGAATTTTAAGTTTCTCTCTGCGAGACCGAGGACGCATTTAACATCTGTGGTGAGGGACTAACCCGTTGTACATCATGATAAATTCAGTTTGTCAACAGTCACGCATCCTCTAAAACGTAAACACCTGACAAACTCCAGCAAATGAACGTTTCATTTAGTTTTAATTCGAACATTATTTTCACTTCTCAAATGGGATTTAGTTTTGGTTTAGCAAGACACGGCAGACATCTCCTGTAAGGTCAGTGTGGAGCCGGCTCTCCGCTGATCTAATTGAGCGCTTCGATTGGATTAAAAGCATGTTTGTCTGAGCCAAGCACATGTAAACAGGAGACGCAGTGAGGACTATTAGCGCAGATTATTGTCATATTAGTGCATTAATTTGTTTGCCATGGGAAATCTGCGAGCTGTAACAAGAGACTTAATGTGGAAGAACCACTGACTTATGTCAGTATCATCCGCCTGCAACAGAGAGAGAAAGGTTTTCAATATGAAATAAAAAGGAATTGCAGCATGCATATACCATGTTTACTTCTCTTTTGATAAATACGTTCGATTTGTTTCGAGTTTAAGCCTATGTGGTTTAAGATGAGGTTTGATGTATGGATTTCATATTTGCTCAGAGCCACAAACGCATAAAGTCAAATTAGACTGAATGTAAATACATCTCAAAGGGACATATTTCCTCTTTGGAAGCAGCTGCTTTAAGAAATACATAACTAATGTAACCCCAACATCTCATCAGACATGAAGAGGACTCAACACCAAGCACCAACCACAGTCTGTCTCTCTTCACATCATGTTTATTTAACAATAATCAAGATTGGCTAACAGATAAGTGGAATTGGCAAATAACTGAATGAGAAACATAACAATAGTACATCTACAGACCACAGGGTCCCCCCCACTTTTGCTTATGTCTTGTTTGCGTCGCAGATGTTTCTCCTGAGAAAAAGAGTCAGAAAAGTCTATCATTAGAGTTTGAGAAGAGATGTCATTGTTGCTCATTGAACTCCATACTGCTGAATATATACTCGTGTGCAGAAGAACTCTGCCACAGGGTCATCTTTTGGAAACCAAAGACCCTTGGTGTGTTTAATAACAGAACATTTAATCGATAGTCTCATACAGTCTTAAGGATCTTCTGTATTTACCTTTCAAGTATCAGATATATATCAGCACTGAACTGGGAACGAGCAGGTGGATAGCAGAGGAACCAAACATGCAGAAAAAGCCTCAGGCTTCTTTCACGCTTGTCTTTCCCGAACGGATGAGATTTGAAGGGCTGTATTCCGGCGCCTGCAGGAGGAAGATAAGACGTGTGTTGTTCTGCAGGTACAGGAGGAGAGGTCAGTCACGGGTTGAAGGAGCCACTCCATTGTCCTGATGTGAAATCTGACGGCTCGTGTTTATTTGGTAAAGCGGATGTTTTGTTGGTGTATGTAACCCAAACAGCCGTGCTGATTGACAGAAGCTTTAATGAACTGTCAGGGGTGTATATGCCAGTGAATGTATACGAGATATGATTTGAATATCTATTTTGTAGCGCAACAAAGACTCCTGCACAGTGAAATAAATAATTCCACGTGAGATCTCATCATCATCGGTTTTTCCTAAATGAAATACAGATCGTCAAATGTTAGGGCTTCAGAAGAGATCTCACAATGTCTCAGAATGTGCTCAGATGTGCCCCGATACACTAGTTTGCATTACAATAAGACAACTACATTTGGACTTTATATTTAATTTTACAGGACAGCAAGGATGAAGTAAACTAAGACGGCATATTGGAAGAAAGATTAAAAACAAATTTGCTAGTTAAAGTGTTACAATTAACATAATTTTACTGTCTAAATGTCTATATATTCAGCTTTACGTAGACATTTTGAATAATATTCAAACAAATGGTATCATTGCAATTTCTCTCAGTTCGTTGAACACGACGAATGAATCTATTTGATTTCTTTTTAACTGTCTGAACGTCTATAATTGGCTTTTAAAGGTGATCGGCGCTTCACCTAACCAGACCACCGCAGAACTTCTGAGAATTGGGCGATGTCCAGAGCCGCCGAATAATTTGGCTGAGGAACAAGACAACACACAGACGTCGATTTCCAAAGAGAACATTGACAACAGGAATAAGGAGAAAAAACTCAGCCATAAAATCACTCGATCGATGAGGTCTAACAAAATGATGTCACACACAAAGATCTCTTGTTCTCTCAATGGAACTTCACTTTAGCTTCATTCACTGCAGCCAATGCCGATTTTTCCAATCTGATCTTTGGACTGACTCTTCACGTTGTCCTTCGAAAAGTGATGAAATTACATCTTTTGAAGTCGACATCCAGCTATTGCCAATCTACATCAGTTGCCATAGAAACAACTAAAGCATCAGCACGACACCAGTGTGGCTGTCAGTGTAGACACAGAGGATGGAGATTTTGATGTTCATGTTTGATCTCGTTTCAACTCAATTTATTTATAAAGCACCTTCAAAACCATAAAAATGGACCAAAGCATGAAAACATAAAATATACAACAAGTCGTTCACAATTGTCCTGACCAGTCAAATAACGAAAGCCTGAGAGAATAAGTAAGTTTTTAAGTCCTTTTTAAAAATGACCATGCTTGGTTAGGATTGACAGTAACAGAGCATTCCAAAGTGCTGGAGCCGCCGCAAGAGAAAAAACGCAATCTCCACTCCGCCTCAGACGAGACCGTGGGAAAGTCAACAGCAAACTCTGAGAGGAGAGCAGTTGTCGATGCAATTGGTAAGGGACCAACATATCCCTTATGTACTCAGGAGCCTGATCGTGCAGATCTTTATACGCAAACATCAACACTTTGTATTGTATTGGATATTGTATAGGAAGCCAATACAGAGATACCAACACAGGTGTAATATGACCTTGTTTTCTAATGTTAGTTAAAAGTCTTGCTGCAGCGTTCTGAACATACTGAAGACACATGACCAGAGAATCATTTAATCCTAAGTATAAAGGATTGCAATAGTCCAGCTGCGAATAAATAAGAGCATGTATAACAGAGTCCTTGTTCGAAAGAATAGTTTTCAATTTAGACAATTTCCTTATCTGAAAAAAGGATGATTTCACAACACTGTTTATTTGTCGTTCAAGCCGAATTTCAGAATCAATAATCCTCACTTAACCAAAGGGAATGTTGGACAATGGTCCACGGTTCCCGACCGTACCTTTCTGAAACTGCTTATTACCAAAAACAATAAACTCTGTCTAATCATCATTTAATCGAAGAAAGTAATTTGCTAACCAAGCCTTAACTTCTGCCAAGCACTTGCAAAAGTTTGATGAGGAACTACCGTCAAGATGATAACTAATATTGTATTTCCTAAAAATGGACAGTGTGTATAAAGAAAACAAAGTTGGACCTAGAATAGATCCCTGTGGGACCCCCAGATGTGGAGACAAAGTTTCCAATTTTGACAAACAAGTTCTATCCTATAAGATGAAGAGAACCACTTAAGTGCAACACCATTAATTCAAACATAATCTGTTAAACGTTCTATTAAAACAGCATGATCTATAGTGCCGAAAGCAGCGCTCAAGTCTACCATCACCCTTCCTGGAGTCAATATTTATATAATTAAATATGTAATTAAAAAGCTTAAGCAGGGCATGATTCTGTACTGTGCTTAGCCCGAAATCCAGACTGAAGGACATCCATTATATTATTCTTTAACTGCACATTACGTAGCTCCGCCCCTGCGTGTTGGAATCTGCACATCCGTCATTCAGCGGCGCTCTTGAATCTACATCTAATAATGAATCACAACAGGTGTAAAACACATTCAACTGTAAAAACATTATACACGTTCATAAAAGTTTTAAAACCAGAATGTGTCAGAATACTTTTTGTCTTCATTCGTGTGTTTTATTAAAATGTGCTTTTGTATTTCAAAAATGTATGTTTTTTTAGACACCGTGCTTTGCTAATTTTGTTATTGTATTCAATGTTAATGTATGTCATTGCTCTGTATACCAAAATAACGCTTTTGAATAATTTCTCCACCTTTGTGACATTGTCAAAGGAGAAAGAGGGGTAGGCTATATTTTTATACCTTCTCTGCTCCGTCCGTACAGTATGGATTCCACAGATTACACACTGTCTGTTACGGTTATCACATATATGGAGGTCAAAGTCTTTAACTTTACACACTGTCTGCTTCATGGATTTATAATCTAAGTCTTGGCCCAAATTGTTTTATGGTGGCTTTGAGGAATGGCGGAAACCTTAGTATCTATTTCTCTCTCATATATTCAGGCTTTACGTCATTTTACTGCCCACATTAGTCCTGGTAAGTTCAAATAAATAAATAAATACTACAAGATCTATATTTTGTACTTGTTTATTTAGTCATTTATATAAGAATTTCATATAATATAATAAATAACCGCCAATTTCTGTAATTGGGTTGGTGCTGTCTCTCTTTCAGAATTGACGTTTCCTTGGCAGCAAATACACAGATTCAATGAGCCCAAATCAGCATCAGGAGGAGTGACTCTTCGTGTCTCCTCCTTTTCAGGGCGGAAAAGTCAGATGGCACATGTTTCATAAAGCCAACCTATCATCGCGCATCAGTGCCACAAACACACAGAGAAACCACTATACCATGAAGCGGGATTCAGACTGCAAGAGACGTGGCTCCATCCTTGGATCCTTCATCTCATCTCATTTCAGTTTCTTCTCCGGACGTATTTAAGCGCGAGCGGTGATGCAAGCGCTCCACAGGCCGGTGCTGGTCCGAGCACCCGAGACCGAGCTGTGGCTGGAGAGGATGGCGGAGTACCAGAACCAGAGCGGCTTCCTCAACGGGTCCGAGCTGACCCGCTCCAGCAACTCGGATGACATCGACTTGGCCGCGGACGGCACCCTGGAGCTGCGCATCATGATCTCCATAGTGTACGCGGTGGTGTGCGCGGTGGGTTTGGTGGGGAACCTGCTGGTGTTTTTTCTGATGAAAGTGAGGCAGGGCAGGAAGAAGTCGACCATCAACTTTTTCGTCCTAAACCTGGCCGTTACTGACTTCCAGTTCGTCCTGGCCCTTCCGTTTTGGGCTGTGGAGAACGCGCTGGACTTCAGCTGGCCGTTTGGAAACGCGATGTGCAAGATCGTGCTCACCGTGACCGTGATGAACATGTACGCCAGCGTGTTCTTTCTGACCGCCATGAGCGTGACGCGCTACTGGTCTGTCGCGTCTGCGCTCAAGGACCGAACCCGCAACAAAACGTGCTCGGTGAAGCTGGTGGCCGCGCTGCTGTGGGTCCTGGCCACCGTCGCCACGACCCCCACGGCTATTTTTGCCGCGGAGCACAAGATCGACGGCGTCAAACTGTGTCTGCTGAGGTTTCCAGATGGCCAGCAGTGGCACGCGCTTTATCACCTCCAGAAAACGCTGGTTGCCTTTGTGTTCCCCATGCTCATCATCACCTTGTGCTACTTGCTCCTGTTGCGCCTCATTCGGCAGAGGAGCATGAACAACAACTTCCCCAAACGCCAGTCCAGAGTCACCAAATCAGTCACCGTTGTGGTTTTATCATTCTTCGTATGCTGGATGCCAAACCACGTCATCACCTTCTGGGGGGTTCTGGTGAAGTTTAACGTGGTCCAATGGGATAGAATGTACTACACGATACATACGTACGTGTTCCCTGTGACCATTTGTTTGGCGAATGTGAATAGTTGCCTGAACCCGGTGTTGTATTGTCTGATGCGCAGGGAGTTCAGAAAGAAGCTCAAGGATTTCCTCTGGCGGATTTCGTCTCCAGCCATCGTCAACGGCTGTCAGATCCGTCCGTTCTCCGGTACCGTCAAGGAGAACGATGACAGCGGGGTCGCGATACCTCTGAATGTGATGGAAACGGAGCAGTTTAGACTGTCGGTGGTGAACGCGTTACCGTCCACAGACTGCGCCGTTATGAGGTAGATGCGATGCGCAAGGCGCGCGTAAAAGCGCCGGTCACTTGAGTTACAGTACTGGAAGAGAAAGGGAACTCTTTCTTCTAGAAAGATGTCGCGCAGTTCTATAAATAGTATGAATATTCACGATTCAGTGCAAGCAAGTCACATTCTGTGCCAAGATATGCGTTTGACTTTTATCGCCACCGTGTTATTGCGACAGTTTGCGCTTATGTCCACACGAGCTGTTTCTAAACTGCGTGCGCGTTGAATCAGACTTGGATGTACAGAGTATTTACAGCCGGAGCTGCATTGCAGATTTAATCTTTTTAACGTGTTACTCATGTGTGGAGTAAAAGTGTCATGTTTTGCAAAACGAATTAAAAAAACGAATAATTGTTATATTTGAAATTCTAGTCTGTACAACCATGTCAAAATACTATTTTAATGTAACATATTTGAATGATTAAAATCTGCCCGAATAACTGATATATATATATATATATGCATCACTTTGAATTGATACAATAAACAGCTCAGCCTCTCTTTCTTTGTTGCTCAAATCTATTGCATGGAAATTTGCAATGATTAAAATGTACTGCTTATTTGCTGTGTAATAAAGGTGTGTCATTTTAAAGCTGGTGGTCTGAGAGGAAATGAATGTAAACAGCGTGTTACTGTGTTTTTCGTTTGAAGAGCATAATAAAAGTTCACTCTTATCACAGCCATGTTTGGTTTCCTCATAAACACAATTACAAACGGCTCTAACCTTTACAGTTATTACATCCAATTAACATTAGACGGCGAATCATCTGCACTCCACTGAAGGTCCACAGAATATTCACTTTACGGTCTGAACAGGCACATAAATCCGTGCAAACAATAACATGAGCACAGGAGAGAATTTATTATCTTTATGACCTGAAGATGGTTTGCGCCACAAAACAGCATGGACTGATTTATCTTGCACTTCTTGTTATTTGTCATCATAAATCGTTCAAACGTGTTTTAACACACGGGTAGTAGGGCTGTAGTGCAATGGGATTTGTGCAATTTATTTCTTTTATTTATTTCTAAGGATAATGCATCTGAAACCATGAACTATCCAAACATCGTATCATGTAAAGAGCACAAATGAAAATTTGTAATACAAAACAATAATCCGACCACTTAAACTGCACAAATAAGCAAGAATTAAGTCTCTGTTAAGACAAACTAAATAAAAAACACATCTGGCTATTTTTTAAACAATCCCACGGTCAGTTAATGCTTAAAGCATGTCGGCAGGTGCTTATCAGTAAAATACGGTCAATGTCGCATATGTGTCATTTTTTGGCCGTTTTAGGGGTGTTTGCAGGCTGGAATGTTTGCGAAATGCAATTTTTCCCCTGAATTACGACAGGTGCACTCGAGGGAAGTTCTGGAGCAGCCGGAACAGTCTTTACAAACTCCTCATAGTCGATGCGTCCGTCAGACGTCACACCAGCTTCGTTCAGAAGTTCATCCACTGTGACACACAACTGATGAATAAAAATCAAACAGACATACAGTATGTTGAAGTAGTTTGGGCTCATTTACCTTCTTGATCTGCAAGTCGTTCTCCGAATCCCGTCAGCTTGGTCCTGAGCTCTGACACCGGGATGAAACCCCGATTCTTTGGGTCCATCGTCCTCATTGCCACCAGGATCTCGGCGCGCGGGTTCTCCTGACGGATCTGCTGGAGCATCATGCTGAGAAACGTGGAGAATTCCAGCTCGCCGCTCTTATCTGGAAAAACAGTCAAAGTTTGCCAAACAGTGTCAGGTAGAGAATGGAAAACGCCAGTGTTTAATCATGTTTTACAGAGGGTTTATATTTAATGTATGTTTTGACTTCATACTAGGTGTGAGAGGAAATGTTTCCTTTCAGTGAAACTGTTGTGTGCCACCAGAGGTCTGCTTTTCTTTAACAGTGGCTCTATAAAACATCGCTCTGCGTATGTTCTCCTTATCTGGACATTCTGGGCATAAGGGTTCGGGATTGTTATTCTCATATGCAGCTTATTTCCAGAGTCAAGCAGTTTACCCCGTTGATTTAACCTGCTATATGCTGAAAGAACAATCCACCCGATGACTTCATGGTGACGTACGTCATCTTTCTGACGTTAAAAACACTTGGCGTCAAAGTATTTGTGAACCAGTTAGTGACCAGCATGCTGTTTTGTTAGATATTGTACCGATGTTATGAGTTAACAAGTGTTTGTCCAGTTCTGACAGGGTCGGACAGCAGCCCAAGCATCTCATGACTGTTAGGAGGTCACAGGCGTAAATCTGACCCCGCCGCTTCTTGTCATACAGCGAGAAACATTCTTTAAAATCTAAATAAGGCAAAACAGACATGTCAAACATGGGATTTAACTCTCAGATTACAGAGACACAAAAAGGGACATTCAAGAAACAAGCAGGACATTTTAAATGAAAACCTGCAAGACAAGAGAGTCTTTTTGAAGCTTTTTTAAAGAGAGTATTTTAAAAGACCTTGCCAGACTCTCTCTTTAATCCCATGTG
The DNA here is from genome assembly GCF_947034865.1 of Barbatula barbatula. NCBI lineage: Eukaryota > Metazoa > Chordata > Actinopteri > Cypriniformes > Nemacheilidae > Barbatula > Barbatula barbatula. The sequence continues at coordinate 16,555,235 of NC_136788.1, read as the reverse complement.
AAGGATTAAACCTGACATAATCTGAGACAACCTGTTTATAAAGGAATCAGGTTTACATCATTATGAACAACAACAGGTGGACAAATAAACATAAACTGACATATGTGTTTTCATTTCATTATTGCAAAATGACATTTTTCTTAAAGTCGTCTTTCACAGTTTACAAACAAAGACCAGACTGTGTTTATACTGTGGCAGTTTGACACATCGTCTCGTCTCCAGTGAAAGAATCAAATCTATAAAACAAATTTAGCAACTTAAATAACTTTTATCAACAGTGTTTAACAGATCATAAATTCATGTATTACTGGTCATCTCAATTTTGCATGTACAACGGGATAAGAGAAATTATAGTCATATTGGCCTCTTTAAAATCTTATTGAATAAAAATGAGAATGTACTTACCGTTAATTTGATCATGACTGAGAAACTTCGCCTGCAAACACACAAAAACAGTCAACAGATCAACACAAACAACTTTGATTTAGTTTAACACTCCAATACTCACCATGTCCAAGCCACTGATGCCAGTGTCTCACCAAAGACTCTTTAAGGAAAGTCTCCGCACTAGCAACGTCATTTTAGTCATGGATTTGAACAGGCTAAATCTTTAGAATTGCTCACTAAAGTCACAAAAACTACATATTTTCGACCAGTATTTAAACCTAGCATCAACTGTAGCATAAACTCTGTCGTAAACTACAATTTTGCTACAAACTCTTTTTTACAGGGTGCTCCACTTTGTCCTTTTCATTTCCCATCATTCTTAGAGAAATTAAAGAATAAATATAAACATAAACAAACAAACGAATTAATCAATGTATAGCAATGCCCCCCCCCACCAATAGGGAGTCTTGTCAATGTCTGTAGTCTTTGGCATCAGCGCTTTATATATTATTCCTGCAGGTGGTGCTCTGACTTTTTTCAACAATATTTTTTAATCAAAATGTTTATTTTTGTTTGTGAGTTACCTAGCAATGTAAGAATATTTAACACACCAAAATACAACAATTATTGCAATATATTGTAATACATATTTAACAAACAATAGTCTCAAATGCAAAATGACTGTTGCTTGTCTATCTATGCATGTAAATGTTTGACTACTTCCAAATGAACAAGATATTTAGAGTTCAATATTGCAATCATGTGACTCATTGTAAAAGCACAATACACATCCAGTGAGTCTGTAGATTTAGTTTGTGAATGCCACACGTTTATCTCTTAGGTGAGCGTGTGCAGGGCCCACGGCTCAGGTATATACATGACACCTGGATATTTCTTCCGTAACACTTTGTCGTTCCACAAACAGGCGACCCACATAATGACTAACAAGAGAGACACCGAAAAACTAAAAAGCAAGAACAGCCCACTTCCATCCGGCAGAAAACCTTTACGGTTCTGGTGCATCACTGTGGCCGTCGTGGCAAAAGATGTGAAAATAAAGGGAATGAAGATATGTCACCAGATTCACGAGAAGAGCAATAAAAACACAGTTGTTCATTCAAACATTCACATAAATATGCAACGTTTTGATATGAGCTGACATATGTGAGGTTTTTTGACACTTAGTTCTGTCAATGAGCAGCATTATGACATCCTATCCCTATGTCCTGTCTTTAAGTGTGGAGCGTATGAATAATTCTGCTGGGACAGAAGTGCAGAGTTGAGTTTTGCTGCAGTGAATAATAAATGGAGAACACGTCTCAAATCTAAGGATGGAATTTGACAGCATCGTCCTGATGGCCAAAGAATAAAACACTGGCCAGAAGTAAAGGCCACTGGGAGTCAGGGGAAGCCAAGCGGAGGTGGACATCTGCTTGTGTGAAACAGCCGGTGAAATAACGGAACAAGATGAGAAAGAGAGGAACCTGTTTAACACAATCGTGAGGTGAAGAGTAACCTGAAGGAAGGATAATGATGCTGAATTGATCACAAACGCGCTTCTCTCGATGAGCTGAAAAAGAACATCACTGAATTTAACTCAATGAACACTTTCATCATATGAACACAAAACATTTCTCAAAATATCTTATTGTGTGTTCCACTGAAGAAAGAGTCACCCTGACCTGAGATCAGTCTGATCATCTCCAGATTTCTTGTATCAGCCAGCGCCGGGGCTCGTTCATGCCATCCATCATGCATTGAGAAAACATCAGTTCAGAAGACGGATGGGGTGGAAATGCCTGCCGCTGATGTACATGCTCCGCTGTTGTTTATTTTCAATAGGTTGAGCAATGCATCTTTTGGCTGCTTCGCTCATAAATTTCCATCCCTGGTGAATTCTCTTGGCCTTTTAATAAAATGTCTGAACTGTATACGCAAGAGGTCTCACGGTGATAAATGAGACAATGACAAAGTGTCCAACCAAAACCAGCAGCGCACATCACGATGCAGAATGCTACAGGTCTCTGTACTGAGAATTTTACTACATCAAGTTTTAGGTAGCAGGAGATGCACGGCGATGTTCACAGGTAAACCCATGATAAACCTCACGACTTACCTTGAGCAACAGAAATGGTGTTGAAATGGTGGACCAGTGCTGGGTTTGTTCAAAGGAAACCACTTGACCGGACACTTGATCTAGAGAACAGATAAAACATCATATCTGTACTTCTCAACAAACATTTTTCTGTATTTATTATTGAACGGCTTTAAGGTGAAGTCATTTCTCATCATAACAAGTCCAGCAGCCAGTTCTGGATGGTAAAACAGCACCACAGGTCCATGTGAAAGTGTGCTTTCCTCCGACAGTCCATCTCCTTCGACGTATGTCTGTGAACATAAAAAACATAAACGCTTTGAAGGAAAATATCTTTATTTTGAGGTCTTAGATTCATTATTCTAACCGATGAAGGATGCCAGCATCCGTCTGTTCTACAGATTTATCTCCATCTGGCTCTCTGGTTATATTTTCTTGTCCTTGTCGTCTTTTGCTGCAGATGTCAGTGTTGTATTTTATTATCAGATTGTGTGTTTGTTGAGGTAAAATAAAGATGATGGTTCAAGTGAAGCGCGCACCACCATAAAATAAAACGATACGTAAGAGTTTTAATTATAGAGTTAGAAACTGACCTCATTTTAGGGTAAAAAAGGCTCAAAAAGATTGACAGTGTTATGGACTGCTGTGAAAACAGACTTTTATCTCATTCCTCAAATCCCCAACAGATATCTGCTGCTTCAGGAGGATTGAGAGCCATTAGAGAACTTTTGTATTTGATTCAAGAGCTTATTAATATTTGATACCTACTTTCATAGGAACTGAATTTTATTACGCTATAGGCCGATATTACTACAGTATTTTCATATTTTTTTATTATGATTACTCAAAGAAAGTTACAATACCGCTGATTTGATGAAGTTTAAATATTATTTATTTTTAATTAAACATTAATAATTAAACTGTGGCACACCGTCTGTTTATTTTAAAAGTGTTTTGTAGACGTTAAACATTTTTGTTGCAGGTCATTTAAAATGCGGGATGTTTATTTTTGATTTGAAATAATGCAAATAAAGTGCCTTTAAATGGAGGTGAAATGCGCCTTTATTTTGTAAAATACACCGCCGGAATTCCTCGCGATGCATTTCCTGTTTGTGGCGCCGTCACTTCCGCGCGTCGCTCTGGCAGAGGTGAAAAGAAGAGCGCAAATGGAGTGTTGTTTTTTAATTAATTCTCCACATCTGAATTAAACGCGTTTAACCGAACTGAGATCTACAACATCTCGAAAGGACGAGAGAGAAAAGAGCAGCGAAGGGCAGAAGCTGGGCGAGTAATCCCCATTGTCACTGAAGCGAAACTGATTTCTTGAGAATTTGCGTTTAGTTTTAGTTACATTTTAACACATTCGACTCAATATTTCCTAGACATTGCACATTTAATAACGTGCTTAATCTCATTATAAAAAACATTGTATATGAATCAGTTAGTTATAATCAACATTGAGTGTAATAGCAGCAGCAGGTCAGATTGGCATAAAACAGGTGAAGATCCTACAACAAGTGTCGTGTTTACGTTACAAGATCCGATCTAATCAACAATACTGTGTTTTCTTACACATTCGTCATAATGGTAAAGTCTCTGTATTCACATCGAAGCTATTGAGCTCAGGTGTTTTTTTAATGGGAGGCGGGTTGAGCTGCTCTGAGATCAGTGGGCGAATCTTGCACAGATGGCGGAGGTATCGACTCTGGCCCGGTTGGAGTCCTTGGCCCGATATGTGCACAAAGCAGCCAGTGAGGGGAGAGTCCTGACGCTGGCCGCTCTTCTGTTGAACCACTCCACGGTCCAGACCCGCTACCTGCTGGAGTATGTGACCCAAGTGGCCGGACAGAGATCCACACCTCTCATTATAGCTGCTCGCAATGGACACGACAAGGTGGTCCGGCTTCTTTTGGACCATTACAAGGTGGACACGGAGCAGACGGGCACTGTCAGGTTTGACGGGTGAGTTGTGGGGGTGTGACGGGTGTAGTTGGGTATAAACATAACATTTACTTTTTGTTGCAAGTCATTCCTGTAGCTAAACAGTTTTTTTTAAATGTTTATTTTTAATTTAGTATATTTTTTATAATATGTTGACATCTTTATTTTCTGTATTTGTGTGAACAGCATCATCTTTCTCTCTTGTAGGTATATTATCGACGGCGCCACAGCTCTGTGGTGCGCAGCCGGCGCGGGCCATTTCGAGGTGGTGCGTCTGCTCGTCTCCCACAGTGCCAACGTGAATCACACCACACTCACTAACTCCACCCCCCTCAGGGCAGCGTGCTTTGATGGCCGGCTGGACATTGTGCGGTATCTCGTCGAGCACGACGCCAGCATCGGCATCGCCAACAAGTACGACAACACGTGTCTGATGATCGCCGCCTATAAGGGCCACGCCGATGTTGTTTGCTTCCTGCTCGAACGGGGCGCGGACCCCAACGCAAAAGCCCACTGCGGGGCCACCGCACTGCACTTCGCCGCGGAGGCTGGGCATCTGGACATCGTGAAGGAGCTGGTGAAGTGCCAGGCTGCAATGGTGGTAAATGGTCACGGCATGACGCCCCTGAAAGTGGCGGCGGAGAGCTGCAAGGCGGACGTGGTGGAGCTGCTACTCTCCCACGCAGACTGCGACACGGGCAGCCGCATCGAGGCTTTGGAACTGCTCGGGGCGTCCTTCGCCAACGACCGGGAAAACTATGACATTCTTAAGACCTACCACTACCTGTACTTGGCCATGCTGGAGCGCTATCAAGACCCCGAGAAAGTCAACGCCAAGGAGCTGCCGCCGGCCGTGGAGGCGTACGGAGGACGGGCGGAGTGCCTGACCCTGCAGGAGCTGGAGGCCATCAGGCACGACCGAGATGCGTTACACATGGAGGGTCTGATGATCCGGGAAAGGATCCTGGGCGTGGATAATATAGACGTCTCACATCCTATAATATACAGAGGTGCCGTCTACGCAGACAACATGGAGTTCGAGCAGTGCATCAGACTGTGGCTTCACGCGCTGCGTCTGCGTCAGCAGGGGAACCGCAACACGCACAAGGACCTCCTGAGATTCGCGCAGGTCTTCTCGCAGATGGTGCACCTGAAGGAGCCGGTCCAAGCGGCGGACGTGGAGCAGGTCCTGCATGCCAGCGTCCTGGAGATCCGTCGCAGCGTCACCCGGGTAGAGACCGCCGCGGAGGCAGAGTCGGTGGCAGCCACTGAAAACTACGAATCCAACATCTTCACCTTCCTCTACCTAGTGTGCATCTCCACCAAAACTCAATGCAGCGAGGAGGAACGGGCGCGCATCAACAAACAGATCTACGACCTGATTCGTCTGAACCCACGCTCCAGAGAGGGCTTCTCGCTCCTGCACCTGGCGGCCAGCTCCAGCACGCCGGTGGATGACTTTCACACCAACGACGTGTGCAGCTTCCCCAACGCGCTGGTGACCAAGCTGCTCCTAGACTGCGGTGCTCAGGTCAACGCCGTGGACCACGAAGGAAACAGCCCGCTGCATCTCATCGTGCAGTACAACCGGCCAATCAGCGACTTCCTCACGCTGCACGCCATCATCATCAGTCTGGTGGAGGCCGGCGCTCACACGGACATGACCAATAAACAGAAAAAGACGCCTCTGGATAAGAGCACCACGGGCGTTTCGGAAATCCTGCTGAAGACTCAGATAAAGATGAGTTTGAAGTGTCTGGCGGCTCGGGCCGTTCGGCAACATCAGATCCTGTATCGAGATCAGATCCCCAAAAGCCTGGAGGAGTTTGTGGAGTTTCACTGAGGGTGCTGAGGACTTCTCAATGACCTTTTTAATAGTTTACGGACTCGGCACCATCTTTTAATATATGCACATTCATGTCATGTCAAACACAACCGCTGCATTTGTTTTTATTCCAAAGGGGACTTTGGAGCGACACAGTTTTTTTTATTGATCAGAGAAGATGTCAATGGACACGTGACTCTTTTCTTTCCTCATTTGAACTCTTTGGGTTTTGGAAATCATTTTAATGAGCGAATGATGAATATAGATGCAACACAGAGCGGCTCTTTTTCTGACAAGCTGTTTTTTTCTTTTTTTAAACTTATTATTTTATAAAAGGTTTATTTAAAACAAAGTCTTATTTCTATTTTATGAGAAGTCAAAAGCTGATCTCCTGAAACTCTTCTCTTATTTGAATACTAAAATGTGCCTGTAACCAGATGTTTATTGTTCATATAATTATTATAGTTTTTTTTTAGTTTGCCACTGTAAAGCCACTTGCATTCATGAGCACATCATGCTGGAACTCTATGGAGTCACGGGGCCTTATTCTGGAATATTCTGACTGGTGCTGTGTGTGTGCACGTGTGTGTGTGTGTGTGTGCGCGTCCGTGCGTGAGACAGCATGCCTTCCTGCTTTAGCAGTCTGTGTTCGGTTGAATGCACGTTTACATGTGGTGGAAACTGAATGTCCAGGTTTTAACCCGTTGTGTTTTTACTATGTTTACTGGAGATTGTTCTGTGTCAGTGTTTTTATTTTTGAACCAAATCGACTAAAATTAAAAACAAAAATCAGAGACGTCTGTGAGATTCTGGATGCTTCTTTATTTTGACCATTTATTTCTCCAGTCTTAAAACTTCTCGAAGTTTGCAAGCTTTCGTTGTGTCGGATGTTTGATATAAACTACTGATTTTAAACACACTTCAGTATAACAGTTTTCAGCATTTCAGAAGAATTATAAAGATGTCAAAACTATAAAAGAACAAAATGGAAGAAATTAAGTTTTGTATTGACCAAAAGATTCAATTCTTTTCTAGAGTATCCGGTATCTTGTAAAGCGAACAATCTGCCTTTGGTTTCTTTTTTTAAATATGGAATAAGCATCAAGCCTCTCTTAATTCCTATTCAAATATTTCTCCTTTAAATTTCAAATTCCTAGTTATTCAGTGGTTCGACAGTATAACAATAAAACACTTTTTTACATACAGCTTTAATTCAGACTCTGATCTCTAATGCAGTTTATATAAATATTTATATACAAGTATATAAGGGTTCACAAGTACAATCATACAATATTCTGCTCTTACACAATAATGTGCACAATGAACATTTCGTTCGTCTATAATCTTTATATACAAAAAAACATTGTCACTTTATTTCCTCATTTGCAGTGAAATGACTTCTGTGAACCGTAAGGTTTTTGTCTGAGGAGGTTTGTGGAGAGTTGAGTGTTTGGGATCAGATATCCTGTAGTGGGACAAACTTCACCTTAAACCTCAAATAATCGAGAAATGTGTCCTTTAAAATGGATCGAATTTTGTATTTATAAAATGTGTGTCACGGCAGGACTGCTTATCCAAAATTTCCCCTTGTTTATGCATAAACTGAATGTGAGTTGCGAACAATGTCAGAGAGCAGGTCATGTCCATGTTATTTCATTTTTCCTTAAAGGGACAGTTCACACAATAACAAACATTCTGTCATCGTTTATTCAACCTGCATACGACTCTTCTTCTATGAAACACAAAAGAAGATATTTTGAGAAATGTCTCGGTGGTCCTGTGTTCATACAATTGAAGTCAACGGAGTCTAATGTCGTTTGGTAACCAATGTTCTTCAAAATATCTCCATTTGTGTTCTGCTGAAGGAAGAAACTCACACGGCGGTAAATAAATGACAGAATTTTCATTTTTTCAGTTTCTTGCTCATGAACTGCCTGGATGTAAAAGCATATTTCACACATTTATCTTAAACAGATCTTAAAAAGTGGAAATATGTTCACATGTCACGCGTGCGCAAGTTCTTGGTGCATAATAACCTTACGGTTAAATATCTTTCTATTGTGTTACATTATATTGCTGAATTTTCACAAAGCTTTTTTCATATGTACAGATTTCAAGTTGAAACTGTTTACACGGCGCAAATGCATCTTGAACACAAAGAAAGTGACGATTAAAGTCACAATCTGAGGTTCGTTACAAACACGCAAACATTTCAATCGTCACTAAACAGACGAGACATTAAATTCTCGCACTTGTGGATTTATTAGTTTGTCAGTCCTTTTGTTGTTGAACTTTCTGTTCTTTTCTCAGAAAGGCCACAGTTCGAGCCTCATGAAAGCCACATCATAGCTCTGTGCAATATCGGAGCAGCACGAATCGATCTGATTGGTTCTGTGTCAGAGTGCATGGGGGCGTGGCAGTGCGTAGGGAGTCCCTGAGTGATGGCTATAGAGGAGGTTGTGATGCGGTTGCCATGGCACTACCGATCTTCAGCCCTCTTCCCATCGGTCGACTGTTCGTCCTTCTTTCTCTTCTGCCTGTTAAAGAATCCAAGCTGTAGACGAGTGAAAGTGTGTTTTTAGTCAAATGCTTAAACATGTTTGCTATTTAGATATTGTTTGAGAAGCGCAAAATAGAACACATAACATGACACGAGAATGAAGAATTACTACTTTTGTTGCTCTCAAGAAAACACAACGTTGTACAGTATCATCCCTGGAACTATACATTGAAAACAGTTTCCGACCTTCCAGAGAGCAAGGACCAGCAGGGCGAGAAGCTGTAGTCCACCCAGAGTGCTTCCGACGATCACCCAGATGGGAATTCTGTTATCTTCCTCTTTTCTGATCTCTAGGATTATCTAGAGAACCACAAAACCATACATTCAATGTAACATTTTTCTGACTTTACTTTTTATAGGTACGCGTTTAGGTATAATTAACATTTCTTTTTTTATTCTGTGAACCATGGGAGAAGCTCAGCACCCCTAAAACTTGGAGTAAGAAATGTTGTTATTCTAAAAAGAAAAAATTCGTCTTTTACAAGGTTAAATTATGTCCAAAACATACTCCGTAGTTTTTTGTTTAAAATGTGTGTGTTAAGGGTGAAAATGAAACATCCCCACTTAGCAAATGATGTCATCCTCTTCTTCTACTTCTCCTCTGTACCTGCACCGCTCAGCGCGAGACACACGCGGAGTGAGAACCCGTTATGTGGTGTTGTGAAGCAACTAAGTTGCTCCAAAGCTGTCTCACGCTTCTTTCCTTTTACATAGAGTTGTTCCGATTGCGAAACCAAAATCAACTAAACTGCGGACCTGTGTCTCTGTTGTTAAAGTTTATCGTTCATTTGATACTCATTTTAACAGTCTGGAGTCACGTAAACATGACGTCACCTGCGTCTTTTCTGGTCAGTCGTCATGGAAACGTGATCGCCCTGGCGTTTGGACCAGAGTGTCAGAGGAAGTGATTCTTTCTGAAGTGCAAGAGTGATGCTGGTACAGTTCAGATTCGTGTTCCCTTCACTGAAAGTCTTTTAGTGCCTTGCGTCGGCTCCATACATGACTCAGGAGGACCACAGGCCAAAGCAGACTCCAGCACCTATAGCTGTGATGTCTATTGAGAAGGAGTTGCTTGAAATAATTGAACCCCAAAGGGTCATTGACAGGTTTGCCAGCCTCAAAGTGCGGCGACATAGATGAACTCTCCCAAAGTAGAGCAAAATGGGGATTTAGGGGAAGTACTTCAAAGATTTCCCTCTATTTCCTTTTTTATATCTTTACTTTCTAAGTATTTTCAAGACCTCTGTAAATTATCTGGATATTTTGGACTTTTTGGTTTTACCATCTTCTTTTTTTTATTTATTTTATTTATTGATGACTTATATTGGTTTATGAAAGTTCAGACTGGCGTGCGACCAGATATGTTAGAGATGGTCATTTGTAAATAATTTACAGAATATGAATAACAGTTTGTTGTCCAAGTACCTGTTACTTTGTTCAATGACAATAAAGTATTTATTAAACTCAGTCAGTATTTTAGGTTTAGTTAGTTAAAATGGCTCCGTTCTAACGTTCTTACTTTAAAGGGATTTTTTTCTATTCTGTCAAAATAACAGAAAAGACGCTCTGTATTTTTTCAGACCTCAGATATTGCAAAGTTCAGATTTACCTTTAAGTACTAGTTGTACATATCTTTAGGAAAAGTTCAAAATTTGTGTATATTTGATAACCTTGCTTTTGATCTCAGTTTTCATGTGTCTTGTCATTCTGTCAGTCTTTCACATTGCTGTTGGATGACTTCGTCACTTCTGAGGTTTGATTTTGTTGAAATTCAACAAACTGGACTGGATTTAAAATGAAAATTTGCAATGAACTCTTCAATATTCCCAGGCTGTATGAATTAATAAATAATATAAAATATAAATTTTGCACATTTTTGAAAACCAAATCTTGTTAATGTTATAGAAATTAATGACGTATTGAAATATTTTTGTTTACATTAAAGTACAACTGTAATGTCCTCAATAAATTTAAATAGACTTGTTTTATTTATGTAATAAATACCGATTTTTGTTTTGTCTTGGTGACATTTTAGCACAATGTTGATGCTTCACGCTGGACGTCCTGCGTGTGTTTTATCCGTCAGAAGGGGGCAGCATGTCTGCACCTTTGGTTCCCAAAAGTGCTTCTGGTCATTTTCCACCTGCCCAGACATTCCTCAATGACGTATTGACTTCACAGAAAAACAGATCAAATGTGTTTCTCCCATCACTTACTATTTTATTACAACCAAACACAGTGTACAAGATTCACCAGGTCGATAGAGCTCAAACGCTTCAACAGATACTCACATGTCTCGCCGGCCGTTCCTCGTGAAGAAACATCGGACTGGAGGAGCTCAGCTCCACTGCGGCCGTCATCACCAGCTCCAGCTTTTTAAAATTCACCTAAAGAACCAAAAGAACTCTGGAAATGAAACATCTACAATAGAGGTCACGCCAGCATTTAAGTGTTTCTGGAAACATTCATGTCTCTGTTTGCCATCAAAAGACGATATTATAGAAGATATAATCAATATGAACTCACGGCGTAGAGCGTGTGGATGTCGAGGAATCCCGCTGCAGTGACGCTCACATCTCTCTGAGGAAGCAGGTTGATTCTGCACTGAGCAAATAATGCGTCGCTGACGGACGACGAGTTCTACAAACAACACAACATTCAACCACATCTGATCATGTCACATCTGGAAACACAACACGCCAGACAGGGAGCAAAAAGCTTGAGCTGTGTGGCTTGAAATCAGACAATTTCATGATTTCATTTCCAACACAAATGCTTGTGCATCTCAAAGCACTAAAGCAGCAGGTCTGGCTGACTTTCAGATTGACTGATATCTTCTGTTAGTTGCTTTCACGTGCAGATGGATGAAGTATGTGAGCAGTTTGGATGAAGTATAAAAGTGAAAGTTTACCACGTGCGGGTTGATGGAGAGGTCCTCGTGAAGTGATGAACCGGGGGTGATGACAGGTGGAACGTTACAGCGAGAGCCAGACGTCTATGAGGAGCACACTGACATCAGAAAAAGGCTGACACACTGTGTACCGCAAGTCATTCTTGATATTAAATCATATTAAGATTTATTCATCGAGAACAGAACTCACACAGACACAATAAAACACTTTTACTGAAGGGTCATTCATGTCAACTCAACCAGACTTCTCTTCCCAGAATTCTTTGAATGGAGAAAGATGAGATATTAAATGTCTTGGATGAATATTTGAGGAGTTTGGTTCCAAAGTGAGATAACTCAATTTCTAAAATCATGTTATTAATGAAGTCATCGTGTTTTTGTTGTTATTATGGCTTAAAACCAACCAACTACAGTTGAAATAACAGCATCCTAATTTTAATTTTTCACAGAGATTGGTAGATACATTAGAAGAATCTGTTGACTTAAGTTATATTTGTTGCATTACATACCAAAGGTGACAGTCCAAACATGAGGAAAAAACAATTTTTGTGTTGTATTTACAAAGTTTGAATGGCTGTAATTCAAGACTTATTACTATTGGATTCGGATTCCGACTTACATTAATTGAACTCACGTAGTTCAATACCAGAGGTATCTCAGATTGAATTGACACAAAACTGATGCATCACAATACTCACCTTAAAACTGAAACTATGGAATAAAACATAATAATTAACTAATAATCCACCTGATCAATCTCCAGGTCTGATATGTGCAGGAGAGAACCAGCATGTCTGATCACAGTGAAGACGCTCAACGTGAAGAGAAGATCTGAAACGGGAAACAGACCCAGATTCTGGATCTGCAAAAATAACAACTCAAAAGTTCATCCAAAGGAAATGTTTATTTTACTCAGCATGAAATATTAAACCACGCACAATCCGCAGAATATTTTAAAAGCTCTTGAGGACCGAGAAGGACGCTTCACCTGATAGGAGAGATTGAATCCTGGTCCTGTACCGATGGGGAAACTCTGAACGAGGTCAGGTTTGATCTCGAAACGGGACGGACTGGAATCTCTAAAGGGAAAGAAACATTTTTGTTCTTGTAATGTGATAACTACAACATTAATCTTGAACGGACTGTCAGAGTACGAACACTTGTGGTACCGTGTGAAGAGAATATCTGCTTCGTATTTGAGGGTGTGATAGATGTCATTGATGTTGTCCTCTGGAGAAATCTCTTCCCCTTCACTACAATAACACAAATACATCACTCAGAATCATGAGCACAAATCTTTTACAGGTTTCCCCACAAGAAAAAAGACTCTATATGTACTCTAGAGTTTACTATGATAAACTGAAAGGAGTTGAAGTATACTGTAGTATATTATAGCAAATACTACACTTTAATATATACAATAGTGAAATACTTCAATGTTTACTTTAGTTAACTGTAGCGTACTGTATATTATGGTAAACACAACACTTTGCTCATGTATATTACAGTATTCTTTAGTATATACTGTGTATTTACTTCAATAAAACATTTAAGTATCTAGGAATTGCTTGGATTACTGACGAGTTCAAAGGTTAGGATCTCACCTGGAGACCCTCAGGGTAATCTGGACATAGTTTAAGAAGACAGTCCTGCTAAACTCAAACTCAAGGCGAAAATAGACCTGCAATGAACCAAATAAAAACAAACTATCAATGTCAATGAGAAAAACAACAAGCGACGAGACAGAAGCAAATGAAGCAGGACATTTGTGTAAATAAAGCTGCTCTTCAGTCATTGGCTGGAGTAATGGATTTAAAGTGAAGGTCCCACAGAACCAGCAGGGGAATGAAGGATTGTGGGACGCCGCCAGCGCTGGAGAAACTAAATAAGGTGAATCACAGAAGAGACCTGCAAACTCTCAGGGTTCGGGAACGAGACGATCGGTATGTGCAGAATGAGCTCAGACTGCCATCAACAAAGATCTACGTATGAAAAGAATTATGGGATTTCACCCCATCGATGATTTTCCACTGGGTTTGGTATACGTCACAAACACAGCTCTGACCTCGTAACTTTGAATATGTGACATTTTTTCCAGATGAGCTGATTTTCATGGAAATATATTTGTGTAAGCTGTTGTTCACTCAGATTCATCGCTAATATTGAATGCACGATGGATTGGAAGGGTTTGGGTCTCACCTGAGCGTTTGACTTCATGAAGGGAGCGCTGATGTTGCAGGTCCGGTGAATATTTGGATCATCAAAGTTTGGACACTTTATCGCAACGTCTGAAGGTCCCTGAAAGACAAACACACCCTCGGTTTGACTCACACACACAGACTGTGGCACATCTTTCTCATGTCTTACGACTGTGAGAGAGAACATTAAAGACAGACCTTCACCACCAGACTGGAGAAGAGAAGGTTTGAAGAGTGTGTCACGTGCAGGATGGTGTTGTATGCGTTCTCTCCTCTGTTCTCCAAATGAGCCTCCATCAGAACTTTCCTCCTGTGGGCTTCTATCACCCGCTCACTGCTCATCCTCACCCTCTGACGGGCACACACGGGCCACCCCAACGTCTCCTGACGCCCACAGAACTGTCTGAGACACACAAAGAGAAAGAGAGAGTCTGTGAATGTGCGTGTGTGTGTGTGTCTTTGAGTGAATGTAAAGTGTGTGTGTGTGCATGTGTGTGTCTTTCGAGTGATGGTTTATGTGTGTGTGTGTGTGTGTGTGAGCATGTGTGTGTGTGTGTGTGTCTTTGGGTGAGAGTGTGTGTGTTTGTGTCTTTGGGTGTGTGAGCATGCGTGTTTGTCTTCGAGTGAGTGTTTGTGTGTGTGTCTTCGAGTGAGTGTTTGTGTGTGTGTCTTTGGGTGAGAGTGTGTGTGTGTCTTTGAGTGTGTGAGCATGCGTGTGTGTCTTTGGGTGAGTGTGTGTGTTTGTGTCTTTGGGTGAGAGTGTGTGTGTTTGTGTCTTTGGGTGAGAGTGTGTGTGTTTGTGTCTTTGAGTGTGTGAGCATGCGTGTGTGTCTTCGAGTGAGTGTTTATGTGTGTTTGTCTTTGGGTGAGAGTGTGTGTGTTTGTGTCTTTGGGTGAGAGTGTGTGTGTGTGTGTGTTTGTGTCTTTGAGTGTGTGAGCATGCGTGTGTGTCTTCGAGTGAGTGTTTATGTGTGTGTGTCTTTGGTTGAGAGTGTGTGTGTTTGTGTCTTTGGGTGAGAGTGTGTGTGTTTGTGTCTTTGGGTGAGAGTGTGTGTGTTTGTGTCTTTGAGTGTGTGAGCATGCGTGTGTGTCTTCGAGTGAGTGTTTATGTGTGTGTGTCTTTGGTTGAGAGTGTGTGTGTTTGTGTCTTTGGGTGAGAGTGTGTGTGTTTGTGTCTTTGGGTGAGAGTGTGTGTGTGTGTGTGTTTGTGTCTTTGAGTGTGTGAGCATGCGTGTGTGTCTTCGAGTGAGTGTTTATGTGTGTGTGTCTTTGGTTGAGAGTGTGTGTGTTTGTGTCTTTGGGTGAGAGTGTGTGTGTTTGTGTCTTTGAGTGTGTGAGCATGCGTGTGTGTCTTCGAGTGAGTGTTTATGTGTGTGTGTCTTTGGGTGAGAGTGTGTGTGTTTGTGTCTTTGGGTGAGAGTGTGTGTGTTTGTGTCTTTGAGTGTGTGAGCATGCGTGTGTGTCTTCGAGTGAGTGTTTGTGTGTGTGTCTTCGAGTGAGTGTTTGTGTGTGTGTCTTTGGGTGAGAGTGTGTGTGTTTGTGTCTTTGAGTGTGTGAGCATGCGTGTGTGTCTTCGAGTGAGTGTTTATGTGTGTGTGTCTTTGGGTGAGAGTGTGTGTGTTTGTGTCTTTGGGTGAGAGTGTGTGTGTTTGTGTCTTTGAGTGTGTGAGCATGCGTGTGTGTCTTCGAGTGAGTGTTTATGTGTGTGTGTCTTTGGGTGAGAGTGTGTGTGTTTGTGTCTTTGGGTGAGAGTGTGTGTGTTTGTGTCTTTGAGTGTGTGAGCATGCGTGTGTGTCTTCGAGTGAGTGTTTATGTGTGTGTGTCTTTGGGTGAGAGTGTGTGTGTTTGTGTCTTTGGGTGAGAGTGTGTGTGTTTGTGTCTTTGAGTGTGTGAGCATGCGTGTGTGTCTTCGAGTGAGTGTTTTTGTGTGTGTGTCTTTGGGTGAGAGTGTGTGTGTTTGTGTCTTTGAGTGTGTGAGCATGCGTGTGTGTCTTCGAGTGAGTGTTTTTGTGTGTGTGTCTTTGGGTGAGAGTGTGTGTGTTTGTGTCTTTGGGTGAGAGTGTGTGTGTTTGTGTCTTTGAGTGTGTGAGCATGCGTGTGTGTCTTCGAGTGAGTGTTTTTGTGTGTGTGTCTTTGGGTGAGAGTGTGTGTGTTTGTGTCTTTGAGTGTGTGAGCATGCGTGTGTGTCTTCGAGTGAGTGTTTTTGTGTGTGTGTCTTTGGGTGAGAGTGTGTGTGTTTGTGTCTTTGGGTGAGAGTGTGTGTGTTTGTGTCTTTGAGTGTGTGAGCATGCGTGTGTGTCTTCTAGTGAGTGTGTGTGTGTGTTTGTGTCTTTGGGTGAGAGTGTGTGTGTGTTTGTGTCTTTGAGTGTGTGAGCATGCGTGTGTGTCTTCTAGTGAGTGTGTGTGTGTGTTTGTGTCTTTGGGTGAGAGTGTGTGTGTTTGTGTCTTTGGGTGAGAGTGTGTGTGTTTGTGTCTTTGGGTGAGAGTGTGTGTGTTTGTGTCTTTGAGTGTGTGAGCATGCGTGTGTGTCTTCGAGTGAGTGTTTTTGTGTGTGTGTCTTTGGGTGAGAGTGTGTGTGTTTGTGTCTTTGAGTGTGTGAGCATGTGTGTGTGTCTTCGAGTGAGTGTTTATGTGTGTGTGTCTTTGGGTGAGAGTGTGTGTGTTTGTGTCTTTGGGTGAGAGTGTGTGTGTTTGTGTCTTTGAGTGTGTGAGCATGCGTGTGTGTCTTCGAGTGAGTGTTTGTGTGTGTGTCTTCGAGTGAGTGTTTGTGTGTGTGTCTTTGGGTGAGAGTGTGTGTGTTTGTGTCTTTGAGTGTGTGAGCATGCGTGTGTGTCTTCGAGTGAGTGTTTATGTGTGTGTGTCTTTGGGTGAGAGTGTGTGTGTTTGTGTCTTTGGGTGAGAGTGTGTGTGTTTGTGTCTTTGAGTGTGTGAGCATGCGTGTGTGTCTTCGAGTGAGTGTTTATGTGTGTGTGTCTTTGGGTGAGATTGTGTGTGTTTGTGTCTTTGGGTGAGAGTGTGTGTGTTTGTGTCTTTGAGTGTGTGAGCATGCGTGTGTGTCTTCGAGTGAGTGTTTATGTGTGTGTGTCTTTGGGTGAGAGTGTGTGTGTTTGTGTCTTTGGGTGAGAGTGTGTGTGTTTGTGTCTTTGAGTGTGTGAGCATGCGTGTGTGTCTTCGAGTGAGTGTTTTTGTGTGTGTGTCTTTGGGTGAGAGTGTGTGTGTTTGTGTCTTTGAGTGTGTGAGCATGCGTGTGTGTCTTCGAGTGAGTGTTTATGTGTGTGTGTCTTTGGGTGAGATTGTGTGTGTTTGTGTCTTTGGGTGAGAGTGTGTGTGTTTGTGTCTTTGAGTGTGTGAGCATGCGTGTGTGTCTTCGAGTGAGTGTTTATGTGTGTGTGTCTTTGGGTGAGAGTGTGTGTGTTTGTGTCTTTGGGTGAGAGTGTGTGTGTTTGTGTCTTTGAGTGTGTGAGCATGCGTGTGTGTCTTCGAGTGAGTGTTTTTGTGTGTGTGTCTTTGGGTGAGAGTGTGTGTGTTTGTGTCTTTGAGTGTGTGAGCATGCGTGTGTGTCTTCGAGTGAGTGTTTATGTGTGTGTGTCTTTGGGTGAGAGTGTGTGTGTTTGTGTCTTTGGGTGTGTGAGCATGCGTGTGTGTCTTCGAGTGAGTGTTTGTGTGTGTGTCTTCGAGTGAGTGTTTGTGTGTGTGTCTTTGGGTGAGAGTGTGTGTGTGTCTTTGAGTGTGTGAGCATGCGTGTGTGTCTTCGAGTGAGTGTTTATGTGTGTGTGTCTTTGGGTGAGAGTGTGTGTGTTTGTGTCTTTGGGTGAGAGTGTGTGTGTGTGTGTGTTTGTGTCTTTGAGTGTGTGAGCATGCGTGTGTGTCTTTGAGTGAGTGTTTTAGTGTGTGTGTGTGTCTTTGAGTGTGTGAGTGTGTGTGAATGTGTGTCTATGTGAGTGTGAACAAACCGGCGATCTAATAAGTCAGAGCTGCTCTGTAGGACAAGGTTTGGAAAACACTGATCATCATCATCACAACCATTCCAGAATGGAAGCTAGACAGAGAGAGAGAGAGAGTGAATCTGAATGAGACTGAATCCAGGTTAAAGCTGAAGATTAGCGGTCTGTCTGTCTGACCTCTGACATCAGACTGGTGGGCCAGCCATCATCCAGTACAGGACCCTCCTCCTCGTTCTGCAGTCCAACATTCACAGTGAAAATCAACGGCTGTGTGTAGTCTGTCACTTCCTGTTTGGACACAAACACTCACATTTCAACAATTAAAAATAGTAAATGATGGTTGTAAATCTACAGCGGCCATCAAAACATACAGTATGTATCACTGTTAAAATGTCACTGTGATGACTGTTAAAGCAATTGCCACCTATTAAACATGTTATAAACTCACATGTACGTGAAAGAAGACTCGCTGGCAGTATTCTGAATCAGGATGAATGGTGATGTCTGTGGGCTGCTGGAGGTCTGTGTTGTCAAACACCGCTCGGGTGAAATATCTGTTCTGCTCAAACCTACAGCTGTACCTCAGCGCTGAAGTGAGAGAGAGATTGATGGTAAAGAGACCTTTCAAACAAACATCAGACTTGATGTTAGGACAGCGTCACATACCCACTGTTTTTGGATCAGATATTGGCGTCTGCGCTGTGACTTTGAAACAAACTGTGGCCAACATACACGACACCTCACGTCCGGCTCTGACGCAGTCTTTATTAAACACATTCACCTTCGAGGGTTCAAAGTTCACGCGGATCCCCACACGCACAACGCTACGAGACCTGCTCAGAAACACACGCCAACAAGACATAGTCTGACTTCAGAATTGGGCAAACTCTCCATTCGTTCTCTTAGTTTCATTCACACTTTATAAACATTAATGAATGCAAACAATCAACGATGTTTTGCAGCGCAAATAAATCTATAATCTAACCTTTATTTGACTTGATAAATCATTTAAATCAATACATTACATTTTCAAGTCGAAATGTATTTGGTTCTAAGTCATTGGCATTTGTAACGTTGATCACAAGATTTGTGAAACTTTGAAACCCACCAAAGCAGAACCGCGGCCCCCAAGGAGCCCACGGATAGATCTACGAGTCCATCTTTGTTCAAGTCCATAGTCCCGTGAACGCTCCGGCCAAAGTACCGCAGACCCGAGGAGATATCACTGCCCGATATCCTCTGTGAGAGAGAGAAACAAGACTTTAACATTGAATAAATCAATAGGCAACGGTAGCAGTGACATCACCCAAAAATCTGAAATTCAGTCATGCTTTATTCCCCCTTATGTGGTTTAAAATGTGTATGTGACTTAGTGTTCTGCAGAGGAACACTAAAGGAGGTATTTCGAGAAAATGGTTTTGTGATCATACAATGGAAGCCAATGGGGTTTGACCATGAACGTTCTTCAAAATATCTTCTTTTAGACTATAAGAATTGAATGAATTGCATAATGTGCTTCAGCTGGCTTGAGTCAAACCTGTTTGTGTTTGGGGTGGATGCCGTTTTGCCTGCCGTAGAAAACATAGATCGCCCCCTTGTGGTTTTCCTCCAGCGGCGCTCCCACCACCAGCTCTCTGAAGCCATCTCCATTCAGATCCGGAAGAGCAGACACGGCCGCGCCGAACCGAGAGTCAAGAGTCTGTTCTGATGGTCCAAGAGCTCCATCTGCTATAAAAAATCCCTGTTGGAACGCGAGAGACGAATCAGAGATGAGATCTTTTACGTCGCATTTATTTCTTTAAGGCATCAGTGCGATTAAATGGAGAGCGAAGGGAATCATTTGCTGAAGTCTCAGATATTTCTCCTGAGAAAAAGTCAGAATTGTCACAAATCTCTCCGTTAGTTTGAGAAGAGATGTTTGTCAAGTTTGCGATCAAAAGTCAATATTTATGGACTTCTCATTATCAACATTTCTCATCGCAAGATTATTTTTCCTTTACAATCTACACTCATCTTATATCATGTGTTTCAACAATCGTCTCGTTTCTTTTGGATGACTTGAGCTGTCTGATCTCACCTCTGTGTTGATGGTGTAGATGTAGACGCGTCCCGCCTCCCAGCCTCGGTGGAAGTACATGGGAGCGCTGACCAGGAGGAGATCCGTCACTCCGTCGCCGTCCAGGTCGACAGGTGCCAGTTCGCTGCCATAATACGACCCGATCTACCGAACACAAAAAATAAATAATCTAGACATTTTCTGAACTCACATTTCACTCCTTAAACTTTCCTCAGACTTTCAACAATGGAACGGAACATTCAAGAACAGAAGAAAAACTTTATGAAATAAAGTTATATACAGCATAAACGTTTCGTATACACACACACAAACGCAGTCTGGTGCATAACAGGTTGATGGTCGTGTCTCTTCGACCGGAGCGTTTGAGTGTTTGTTGCGTGCAGTCATGCGGGCCACGCACACACAAACACATACACACACAGATGAGATGCACATGGGCTCCAGAGACGCCTGCCATCTGAGTCTAGACCTTCATGCGGCGTCTCTCGTCCGCACACATGTTCTGCATTAATCTACCCATCAAACGCCACCGTCTCAGCGAGAGAGAGGGATGAAGAATAGAGCCACAGGGAAACCTGATGGTTCAGGCCAAGAGAACGAGACAGGAGCTCATCGTCTGACACACACGTTTACCGTTATCCACAATAAATCCCCACATAGTCACGCTTAATCCTGTTCAACCAGCAACATATATCACAGACAAGACGTTGTTATTGGATGGATGACCTGATGTCCGTGCAGAGAGTGAATAATGGTGAGGTTTCCACTGTTGGTCAGGGTGAAGATGACCACTTTCCCCGTGTGGTTGAATCGAGGAGCTCCAGCGACGTACAGCTGACCGTGTTGAGCCGAGAGCACCGAGGACACCATGTACCCTAAAAACACATCAAATTCACACCTGACATGAATGACAGCCGAAGTAAATCTGTTTAATAAGAATACACAAAAATCGGCCAGTTTTGGGTAAAAAAAAAGGATACACAAGTATAATGCAATATGGTACTATACTATACTACTATACTGTAAGTGTACTATTTTAATACTACTTGGGAGTAAACTGGCCCAATTTTTAGTTCGTAAAAGTGCATCAAAAGATTGAGTAGAAGTACAGAGTACACGCTTAAGTATCATTTTAAGTATTTCTGTAAAGAGGTATACTAATGTAGCACACTTTTTGTAGATGATTTTCTTACCCAGATAAGCTCCGTGGTTCTTCAGTTCCTCTGGAAACTCTTTCAGATAAGAGGATTTGGGGGGGATGACTTTACCGTGACGGGTCTCCTTCAGAACCGCTCCGTTCCAGTCGTACGCTCCAACAGCCCCAACCAGAATCCCGTCCTGCAGAGAAACAAACACATCTTCTCTTATACGCTTCTCGATTATAAACGTTACGAACTGTTGAATGAATAACATACACACATATCACCTGTGGGACTCGGTGAGTATTATGGTACATTGCCAGTGATTAAAGTCCCATACATGATGTTAAAAGAGAGCTTGCCAAACCCTCCCGCAGCTCTTAGAGCGTCTGCCAAAACTCTGCACCGCATTAACATCAGCACCTCTCGAACACAACTCAACCGATGACCAACATCACCAAACCACAACCCACAGCGACCCGTTCAAAGTCATTCCCATCACACCCTGACTGAATGTCCAACAAACAACAAAGTGGTGTTTAAAGCCATGGTATTAAAGAGGTTTAAAAGTGGTTGCCATGGTGTAAATACATGGATACGTTTTACAAGTCACATACTAACACAAACTCCAACTACGAGCAATAATAAGACTAGAGGAAAGATTTGGCTGATGCGCAGGTTAATGCACAAAAAAGCATTTGGAGAGGAAACAGTCGGGATGATATTTGGAAGAAGGACCAGAAGCAGCGGGATGAGTCAGAGGAGAAACGTATTCAGTCATCTGTAGCTCACCGCTCTGTGTGCCAAAACCTTTCTCATGCAATGTCGACGTGGACGCTTGAACCGCTGCCATGGCACAATTGCAAAATAAACTCTCTCCGATACTCTCGGTACGAATTGTTCCATTCATTTTATGAGTTGTGCTTGCTAAAACAAACTCGTGAACAAATACTAAATATTAAATGTGAGTGGAACCGAAAACAGCATAACATGCTACTAACTATTCAAAAAAGCACAACATCGCTTAAGTTTTCAGGTAGAAAATGTCAAAATCACTTTATTTGTATTTGGTTTGATGGAAGTGTGCAGTATCTTACTGTGGTTTGTTAAAATGTAGGATGATCATTTCAACCACTATACCTGAGAAAGCTGTAGAATCAAATCAATTCACTTCCTATTATAGAACAGAAAATAAGACATTTTGAAAATGTTTCATGCAACGGAAGTCAAAGGGGTTCAGGGTTGTTTGGTTACCAACATTCTTCAAAATATCTTCTTTTCTGTTCTGCAGAAGAAAGAAACTCATGAGGATGAATAAACAACTATTTTTGGGTGAACTATCCCTATAGCTGGTGACACAATTCTGAAAAGTATATGAAAATAACGTTTTTAAAAATCTGTCTACATTTAGAAAACAGTGCAGATAAACAGTTTTCATTCTTGGTGTGCACACGCTACACAAATGTTTGAACGGAAACTTTCAAAGTCCTGCGAGACATCACAAAGTGCATTAGCGTAATCTGTCTATTGTGGTTCATTTTCTCTTTCAGCTCAATAATCTAGTAAATGTTTTTATTCATGCGTTTGGCAGAAGCTTTTATCCAAAGTAATTTACAGAACATTCAAGCTATACATGTATGACTATGTGCATTCCCAGCATTCCTTGCATCAACACAGGGGTTCAATTATTTTACAGCCGCAAACATTTAAACATGTGATGTACGATGTAAAGCATCCCAAGTCACTCACTTTAGGACAATCTGTTCCATCATCATGTCTTAAAAGGCAGCCGCCTATGTAGGCAATGAAAAAGCTCACAGGGTTTTGAGTTTTTGAAGGTCTGGCACTTCTTTATTTCATACGAAAGCAAAGCAGTCTAGTTAAGCATGTCACGCACAAGCTAATAAACCGATTTCCACATTTTTATTTTCATCGGATTACGTTTTATTTGCCGTTCGGCGGTCACCGAACCGTTTTCCATAAGAAAACAAAACACAGTTATTCCTTTAAAATATTTACAGCCACAAGCAAATAAAGCAAAAAGCTCCATCACAAAGGCAGTCACATGTACGAGAGCTCACATTATAACACAAGGGCACGTGTGTGTGTGAAGCTGGAAAAGCTTGAATCAACAAAACCATATGTGTTTTCTGGACCACGTCCCCACGCAGAAATCCAAAGAGGAAAACTTTCCGAGACGATATCTTTCCTCTCAGATTGCCATTGTCGAGAGACGCTCCAGGGATTTTGTTTTTCTTGGTGTAAGTTGTCCTTCTACTAAGTCTAAACCTTCATTCCCCTCACCTGTATCATTCAGAGCATTTCTCTGAACCACTCTCAACAACTTTAGACATCATCAATCTGCCTCAATGTGATCGAACTACAGGAATGTAATGCTTCTGTGAGGCGAAAAATACAGTAAACAAACGATTCTTTACATCTTTATTTTGACCGCGATAGCATAGTTTCTGCTCCGGGCTAATGGAAGAGTTTAAAACACGAGGCGAAAGGGTAAAGAGCGATATAACAACATTTCACGAACACCGCTGAGTGCTTAATGCAATATGGTCAATATTTACATTTCTTCTCTGAACTCACCTCCACGATATGAGAGGAGAAACCAGCCTGAGACATCTGCAAACCAAAGGCCGTCTCGTTCTGGATGGTACCTGCAGAAAAGATGAATGATGAATTTGATTGATGTATTATGGTTAAGATGTGATTTCTCTATCATACCCTCCAGGCTGAAGATTTTCTCTCCGAGAGCATCGACGATATCCTTCAGTGCAGATTCATCCGTCACGCTGAAGAAATTTTCTTCGGGATCTGTGGCGATGGACTTGATTTCCCTCAGGAAGGCCTCGGGATTGATGCCTCGCCGATTGTAGTAGCCAAGAACCTGAAAATGCATTAGAATAGTCAAACCGTGAGACAACGGCATGAGAAACGACGCTCGGGTGTCCACACCTGCCATTTCGTCTCAACACAACTCGAGAATCTGAGCATCTGGAAGATTCGCTTCGACTCACAGCGATCCCGTACAACGTGATGTTGTCCTTCTCGCTTTCCTCAACGACGCTCTGTAAGTCTGCGCTGTCGTGCGACTCCCCGTCTGTGATCACGATTATGACCTTCTTAGCATCCGGACGACCTCCGTGTTTGAACGCTTGAGTTCTGTAATAAATACACAGATTTCAATTATGCTTGCTAGTAATGTTTTAGGACTGATTTAAAACAACAAGTGCTTTACGAAAACATCAAATAAAGCATTTTACGAACATGTCAAATACACAGGATGTAAAAGTTACATTAGCATAAGCACTTTTAGAGCTATATCGTACCGTGCCACATTAATCCCCAGAGCCGTGCGGGTTTCCTCTCCACCTCGCTGCTCGATGTTTTTGGCAGCGGCTACGACCTCATCAACCGTACGGAAATCACTCAGACGAAACTCATGGACAACTCGCTCTCCATACTGGACTATTCCAACCTGAGAACCCAATCCGAAAGCTGCTCGGTTAGAAAAATAGTCGAAGTCTAAAAATAGAGCCTGACTCGATTATTCTGATTTGTTGTGATATATATACAGAACAAGAGACACAAGAGCAAAAGATAAAGATGAAAACACATAAGAGGCCAAACTGATTTTGCGGCTCATGAGCACCTGGATTTGTCCTGGGCCGATGTAAAACTTCTGCAGGACATTGATGAGGAAATCTTGCACCTCATACCAGGGGTAGATGGAGTTTGATCCGTCTAACACAATGACTATGTCCATGTAAGTCTCACATCCTGTGGAAAATATCTGTTAACATTTCTTTCAAATTAGGAACGATTAGGAATATAAGACATCCGTGGTGTGAATGAACAAAGCTTTCAGGTGATTTAGGTGTTTTAGGGTGATGTGACAGATAATAATTTGTGTGTGTGTGGTCAGCATCTACAGGGAAAAGACTTTATTAAGAAGCATTTCACTTTCACATTTAGTTCTTTTATTCTGAAGAGGTACATGTGGTTTTCTTTACTTTGAAAGGCCGGAGCAATGGTGTGGGTGAATTTAAACGTGCTGTTGACCCTCGAGCAGACACCCGGGGTGTAGTATGAACTTCCACACTCATGTGACCACAGAGGTCCACACGCCTGTAAAACAGCACAGTGTTAACAACATTAATGTTGAACGCAACACTTAAGTTGTAATGCAGACTCACCACAAAGCTGTTGTCTCTGGGGTCTGAGGTGAGAGTCATTCCTAACCTCATTCTGTCTTTGCGCTCCGACACATTGTTCAGGGAAATCTTTCCTTCAGAGAAAAACAAAGAACATAATCCATTGAAAATAGTCAGCTCAATATATCATCTGATGTTGTAATCAGACCGGTGATATGATGCTGTTATCAGACGGGTGATACGATTTTGTAACCAGATGGTGATATGATGCTGTTATCAGACGGGTGATACGATGCTTTAATCAGACGGGTGATAGGATTTTGTAACCAGATGGTGATATGATGCTGTTATCAGACGGGTTATACGATGCTGTTATCAGACGGTTATACAATGCTTTAATCAGACGGGTGATACGATGCCGTAATCAGACGGGTGATACGATGCTGTAATCAGACGGGTGATACAGTTTTGTAACCAGATGGTGATATGATGCTGTAATCAGACGGGTGATACGATGCTTTAATCAGACGGGTGATAGGATTTTGTAACCAGATGGTGATATGATGCTGTTATCAGACGGGTTATACGATGCTGTTATCAGACGGTTATACAATGCTTTAATCAGACGGGTGATACGATGCCGTAATCAGACGGGTGATACGATGCTGTAATCAGACGGGTGATACAGTTTTGTAACCAGATGGTGATATGATGCTGTAATCAGACGGGTTATACGATGCTGTTATCAGACGGTTATACAATGCTTTAATCAGACGGGTGATACGATGCCGTAATCAGACGGGTGATACGATGCTGTAATCAGACGGGTGATACAGTTTTGTAACCAGATGGTGATATGATGCTGTAATCAGACGGTGATACGATACCTAGATGCAGCCTTGTGCAGTTGGTCACAGGTTTGTTATCTATTGGACATCTGTAGACATCACCCGTCTGCTGTTTACCACTCTTCTCAAAGGGAGCACCAACTAACAGCCTGAAATACAAACAAATATTTGCTCAAATACCTACATAACATGGATAATTTGAGCCTTTTTACATGCTTGTTTAATTAAATTACTTTGCAAATTAATAAATAATGCATTTTATAATTAAACTAATTTGGCCAACATTATATGTACTGTTTTTGGTAAATCTGGAAAAAATAGCATGAGCCCAACAGAATGAAGCTCTTCAACAGATTTTCCAGCTTCAGCTACAAATATCCCAGAAAGCAACTGCACAACACTGCAATGCTTCTCACATCCAAATGCAGCCACAAGCCACATCCCAAAGTTTGGACGGTGACATCCATTCATGTGAATGTTTACATTCCTCTCTTGCCGCTCTGACCCTTCTGTCAATCCTGACATACCTTCATCACAAAGCCTGTTGAGAAAACAACTTGGAGCGACATGAGGACGTTTGGTCTTGGCTCCTCAGAGGGATTCGGATACTTGACTTGATTCTTTGTAGCGGTTGTTTTTAACTTTGACCCTGTGATGGGCACCGCTCTGAATGTCACTTACTGTTGGAATGTAAGATTGCCGCTGGCACCCGTAGTGAAGGTTTAGTCTATGCTGAGAAAATTGTGTGAAGAACGTCGTTTTTCTAAGCTATTTGACGCTAATACAACTTGCCAAAACATCCAGATCTCAAACTGGAGCTCAACCGCCACTGAAAAATTATAGAGCTACACACTGTATAACATTTAAAACCATCAAAACCCAACAGCTGGGCCAACTTGAAAGAGCTTGAAGCCGTTTTTAGTATTAACATTTAACTTTTTAAATGTTTCCCTTTAACTTCAAGAGCTCCATTGACATTTTTTAAAAGCATCAATACAAAGTCAACTGAGGTCATTGAGTTCTTCTCTCAAAAACAGTAGACGTGTCAGACTCAAATCCATTTAGTTGGTCTTTAGTCTGAACCCAAAAGCATGTGTGTGAAACAGGATTTGTTCAAATTTCTATGGGTTTAGAAATCTGACTATAATTGGACTTTCAGAAATGTGTTTTGGCGTGAGAAGTCAGATCAGATTAGTATAAGCATTATCCCAGATGTAACGGTGCCGTCTGAACAAACAGATTGAATTACATCACTCGCAAACAGAATAAAATTGTTGATTTGTGGGAAGAGGAACGTGAGAGGTCAAGTTTACCCTCCAGAGTATCGCGATATCGTTGCTCGATCTGCAACTTAAATGACTGGAAGTTAAAATAAAAATGATTGCCGGGAGTTTATAATGGCTCCATTACCCACAAAAGTAGCTTATAATACAAATATAACATTTATATTTAGCAATTTTTTGAATAATAAATAAATATCTCTTTGACAAAGGGTTAACATAAACAAGTTCTGAATGGATGTTTTATCGACATTTATCTTTAGCAACACTAATGCTGGGTTCACACCTAATGCGAACAATCACGTTCCACGCTCTTTTTTACTCGCCTAGCGGGAATAGTGCCTTATTTTCGCTTGAGTGACCTGAAAAATATCCCTCGACTGGGAGTGTCTTCACGTCTCCGGACCCATCAAACAGTAGGTGTCAATGAGCGAGTTGCGCGAGTTGAAATATCCACTCGCGCATTTGCACTCTCGCTGGTAAATTTGCATTTTTCGCATCGCCTTCCGAGAGTTTGCGTCTATTTGGTCTTTGCACAGGCTTTGTATGTAATTTACTCACGCAAACCGCTTAATCCGCATGTGGTGTGAACACAGCATAACATCCTCTGAATTTACGCACTATTCCACCAAAGAAAAACCAAAACAACATTCCTGCAAAGTAAATCTCATTCCAGAGGGACGAGCGCGGCACACGGTTTGTCTTGATCTGCTATGTCTGAGATGGGATGCACAGAAGGAGGTTTGGGAATTACAGGCCACAAAAAACATACTTTCCAGAAGTCGCAAGTGCTGCCGAGACAAGTGCAAATACTTTCCACTTATTTACCTGCGGACATCAAAGAGCCCCAGATTTCTCGCTGCTGGGGAACCGTGACTTATTTATCCAACCTCAGGATGAAACAACAGGAAGCTGACGTCCGGATTTGTGGTTTTTGTGCAGTAGGAGTTTGGTTAATGATGTTTATTCTTTTGTGTCTAGGGTTTTTATGACTCAAAAACAATAGGCTGTGTTTTAAAAGGCCGTAAACGATGACAGCGTAAGTATAGTTGATTAGTCTTAAAATGAGTTACAGTAAAAATCTGGACGGGTAACAGTAAAGACGGGGCGGCACTGTTTGCTCAACAGCATTTCACATGTTTACGCTCTTAAACATACATTCTGTTTAGACGTTTGTCTGTATGTTTTAGTGCAGGTTCAGCAACCGATCTCACAGAATTAAGACAAAGAGATTCATTATAAACCTGATGCTATGATAAAAAAACAAAACTTACATCATCGGTTTAAATGAGAAACGCTTCTGTGTACAGCTAATTCTTTAGCCATAAATCTGCGCAGACACTGTTTGCAGTTGAGATGTGACATTTAATGTAATGTTGCAAGAGCGAGACATGAGATGAGACCATTTCAAGACCAAATCTGAGACTTTATCTTTGCCAGCAGACTGTGGAAGCTGAAAGTGTGCGAGCGATGACATTTCACAGCAGGGTTTCATCTGATAAAACACAGATGATAAAAAAGAGTTTCACAAAGACAAACAGCTGCTGAAGTCCTGCTTATTACTCACAAATGAGATCTCGAAATTATCTCAGATCAAACAACACCAATCTCAGATGAAACTGTGCTCACATTTTCCAAGAAACCAAAGTAAAACGTCAACGATCTCAATGTTATTGGAACAAATGCGCATGATGAGAGTTGCGATGTCCGTAATAACGCATAACTCTTTTGTGTCCAAAAGTTTAAGAGAAAAATCTGAGACAAACGTTGCTAAACTTCAATGAAACGACAGGAATCTTAGAAATGTTTTAACAGGCATGAAACAGCAACATCTGAGCAAAACATGAACCATCTCAGATCCACATTCACAC
Source organism: Barbatula barbatula (assembly GCF_947034865.1). Taxonomy (NCBI): domain Eukaryota; kingdom Metazoa; phylum Chordata; class Actinopteri; order Cypriniformes; family Nemacheilidae; genus Barbatula; species Barbatula barbatula. The sequence continues at coordinate 16,525,993 of NC_136788.1, read as the reverse complement.
GGACCAAAGAACATCTCTCATTATGAACATTATGAATATATAGTGAGAAATCATTTACACAGAGATCAGTAGGATAAACATCATGTTACCATTTCCGTCCTCCGGCCTCATGCTGTTGAACTGTGTATCCAAACTGCGCGTCCCTTGACCCCTGGATGATTTTTGCGTGCCGTGTGTCGATGTTAAAGCAGGTCTGGGGCACTGAAACAAAGAAAGAAAAACATTGCTTGAAAAAGGAACAGCAACTCACATGATGGTGCTTGATTTGGAGTAAACCATTTTGGCATGAATCCAGTGAAATAGCAACGTTCAATATCACATGCATTAATCAATGCGAGAGCGCTGTTACAAAAACACAACTCATCTTACACGCGTCCCATAGATGATAAAGAGAACAGACAATAAAATTCACGATAAAAGCCATCAAAGGCATTTCTCTGTCCTTTTCCCCGGTGGATCATCCTCTCAACCGCACAAGCTTCTGGATTTCATTAAAGTATTTATCAGGAAAGGTCACTTGGATGAGAGGAAGGAATATGGTATCACAGAAACCTTGTCACATCACCTTTCAAGTTTCATTTCCTCAGGAAACGTTTCCCCTGACGGGAAAGAAGAAAAAAGTTCAAGATGGGTTTATACAAATCATATTTCCTTTGTATTTCTATCCAACAGAAGGTCTGAAATCTCAAACTCAACGTCCCGTGCACTTAACACATCAGAAAGAAAAATTTACTTCTGGTACTTTGTCGATTCAGGAGATGGAATTTGTTTATTTGATCACCCCGTACTTTGACTAAACGTAACTATTAACCATCAATGTGTCTGTTCAATTGACAGACGCCTTTCTTCCCCCATGAATTAAAAATATACAACATCAGACCCTTTATTGTTGTGTTCAAGGATGTGTGACTCATTTTGAGTCAAGGATGTGTTAAACAACAATTTTGTCTCTTTTTTTTTGCGAACATTTGACTACAAAAAATTACAAAACTGAACGCATGCTGACCTCATGTGACAACATGCCCCGGTTCTCATAAATCTGGATTCCCGTGGAGATCTGGTGAGATTATAATGATGCTTCATGTATGATTCACACAGATAATTCAGCCACATGTTTCGAATGAAAGCAAAGCCCCGGTAAGAACAGTAGCACTCACGTACTTCATCATCTGAGACGCTTAAAGAGATAAAGACTCAATTATTTATCACCTCGTGTGTCCGTAACTTCTACTCTCATCCTAGTGATCTGATGCCTGCATAGCGACACTAACATTAGGGTGCAAAATGTAAAAAAAACACCCCAAATGTGATCTGACCGTTCTGAGACACATTCCACAAAATCTGATTGCAATTGGATTTCAAACCACACTGTGGTTTGGATCCAGTTCGTAAACATTCAGATTACACACAACTAGATGGACACGATTCAGACACGACAAAAATCAAATCTGATACTGCTGCCGGTTGGAAGAGTTCTGGAGACGTGAATCCAAAGCAGAAGAAAATATTTAAAGGGATGGCAAAACATACAGATTCTGTCATCATTTATTCACCCTCGAGTGGTTGTAAATCTCTGTGTGACTCTTTTTTCTGTGGAACACTAAAGGTGATATTTTGAGAAATGTGTCAGTGGTGCTGTGATCATACAGTCAATGGGGTTCAGTGTCGTTTGATTATCAACGTTCTTCAAAATATCTTCTGTTCTGCAGAAGTTTGAGAACGTCATGATGAAAGTATCCCAAACTTCACCTGGCATGATGCTAGAATGCGTTTAAAGAGACAGTGTGGTTTTGATTTAGCTGAAAGTAGGTTCAAATCTGTCTGAAAAAAACCAACGCAAATACTTCCTGTCCAAGCAGCCAATCAGAGCTTTAATCAAGAGTCGCCACGGTAACACAGTAATAAAACCAACATCTCTCCCGTATTCCGACTTTATAGCTGCCACACGTTGATATAAACCATAAGCCTTGTGTGTTTCATTGGTTAAAATGGATGGAGACCCTTTATCCAGAACGAAGATTCTTTTATGACATGCCTCCAAATCATTAATGGAAAAAGAGAAACATGCACGCTGGAGACAAGAATGCACTTTCCATTCGAGGACATTTCATTTTTTTAAAGAAGGCATTTGGGAGATCATGGCACTTAGAGACGGTGTAATGAATCTACGCCTTCTACTGGATCACACATGTAAATGCAACACATGGACAGGGTTAGTCAACTCCTGAGTCTGGTTTCAACCCAAATCCAACACACCTGTCTGTCATTTGCAAGTAAGACTTTGGCTAGTCGGTTCAGGTTTATATTTTCTGTATATGTTTATTTTTTGTAAACAGCAATGGATCTTGTTTACAGTCTGTGGCGTTAGATAGGTTACTCGTACACAGTAAATGACTTTGACTATTTCACTGGTGATGCAAGAACGCACATTAATTCCACACAAAATGTCACATCTGCGATGCATTAGAGTAGCTCAGAGGTCACGTCTGCATCCACCATCAATTATTTTTCTGCTCAATGTCTTTATGCACCGACTCTGAAAATGTATTTGAAATTTAGATAAATGTTTGCAACCCCTACGGCACAATTTATTTAATGCCGTCCGTCATGATATGATACTATTGAAATAACAGACATTCTCGTGTTCTGCTGGTTCTAGATAGGATGGGACTACCTTCATGGGCGAAGGTCTGATGTCACTGTTTTCCAGCTCATAAATCGTCCCTCAGGGAAAATAAATACAGATTCATGTGCTGTGCCGTAATCCACAGCAAGCGTTTATTAAGCCAGTTATCAAACCCACGTCACACTTTGCATAATTCCATAACATTTCAAAGAGATTCAGATTTTGTGTTTGATCCGGCAAAACATCTCGCTCGTAAAATTCCGCCCTGGAAGTTGGCGGCTACCCTGATCATACTCTCTTCCAAGTTTCTCTTAAGACAATTTAGAGCTCAATTACGTGTCTTGAACTATGAAGGACAAACTTCTGAGCCTCCGAGACATTCTGTGCCTAAACATGTGTAACAGATGTATGTACGAGTATAAAAACCAAGGAACCCACGCAGACATAGACATGGAGTTATACACCTGCAAACCCCCTAAAATGAACTTGAATCCCTCGCATGCTTTAACAGATGAACTGACCTGGCAGCAGAGAGCCGATCCACAGGAGCAGGACGTAAGAGTTCTCCATAAGTTCATACGTGATGAAATCAGTGCTTGTGTGTTTGACGTCCTCACAGCAGAAGCAGAAGATCACATCTGATGGAGCCCTGAAGAGCAACAGAGCTTCATCACAAGAGGAGGAGCTGACAGCGGCTACTACAAGAGACCTGCAAGCACATGCACACAGAGAAAAAGAGAGAGAGAGAGAGAGAGACAACTTCAAACACAGAGAGACACGCGAGAGAGAGAGAGAGAGAGAGAGAGAGAGAGAGAGAGAGAGAGAGAATTATGCCAGGTTATTTCACAAAGTGCAACGTAAAGGTTATATGTGTGAAGTCAGCCAATCAGATGCTTTCCGTCACTGACCCTATTTACTTTCTTAATAAGCGTTTTTGAATTGAATATAAAGTATTTATTATATTGTGCATATGTAATCCACAATAATTCATTATATATACTATGTATTATTGCATATGTGATTTATTTGCCAACTCTTGAACTTGTTTCTAGTAACTTATAGCTGTTGATGTGGATGTGAATGAATAATTCAGTCATTAATGGTTCTTTCCCCACAAGTTGAACTACAGTGGCTTTAAAAAACAAACGGTTTAGCAAACGGTGTCACAAGAGTGATTCAGTGATACTGGAAGCCAATGAATCTCCTGGCGGCTGCTGAAGAGGAAATAAGAGCGACCGCAGCACTGGATGCTCTGCATTAACACTTTACCTTCATGCGGTGAAACATGTGGCAAGTGTGTTTAAGACCCCAGACAGGAGGAAATAACAACAGCATCCAATTATGAGTTTTATCACCACCTTATGATAAAGCATCTTACGCCATTCAAAACCATTTTACATTTGTCAGCTTTTATCCAAAGTGACCCACAGAACACAACCACCACCGATTGAGATACAAAAAATATTTATATTATATTATTTTTGAAATGTAAGTATGATATTGATGTAATTTTGGGGAGTTTAACCCCATTTAACAAAACTACGTTGAATTTAAAAACATGAAGAAGTACACGCATAAATATACACTTGTTCATAACTTGCACATATTTGTTGTGAGATGAGAAGTTATCCAAATATTCTGGAATATCCATCAGCCCAAGTCGTCAGTCAGACGCTATAAAGTCTTAATAAAGATTTTTGGAGGGTGTGTTCGGCATAAATTAATAACGTTCACAGCCAAGACTTCTGTAATTAATCCTGCGTCCAATTTATTGAGACCACAGAATGACCAGATGTGCTAAAACAACATCTACCAGCCACATCAATGCACAGTGAGTTAAGTCTGAAACATGAGGTCATCTTGAAGAAACAGAGACTCACAACAGGATGGAAGGGTTGATTTGCAGAGGTTTGGCTTCGTTCATCTGGACCTGCGCCACAGAAAGCAGTGTGAGGAGCAGACAGATGAAGAACTTAATGTGTTTGACTTATCAAGCCTGTGAAGAATTAACCCCGGTGTTGTGCATGTGTGGATGCTCATAAATGCATTGGCGGTAGCGTGTATACACATATGCAGTTCTATCAAAGAGGAGAATGAAGGTTGTGTTTCTTCTCACAAACACTCGAGGGCAGCAAACATCTTTCGATATCTGCACGCCGTGCGGATCGCTCTGGTCCATTTTTTGCTATAGGTACGTCAACGGTGCGTGAGTCTACGATTCCCAAGGACAGTGAATGCAGTGAATCCAATTCTAACTAAAGACAAACATTTTTCTACTCCGCTTAGATCATAAAATATTGTTATGAGCTGAGAAATGTAAACATGTTGTGCTTTATATAAAATAACTTAACTTCGGCCTTGTACTTCAGTTGTGTGCGTTTAGGATTAAACGTCCTTGTTTGATCTTTTTATCAAAGCCTTCATCATGAAATCATTATTTCGGTTTATTATGTAGTTTACACTTTATTTACGTGTGGCAAGCAACCCCAGTCTCTTTTAGTTTCTCAAAATAAGGTAGGCCTACATGTTTTTTATTTGTTTTCGCAATAAATAGTATATCCTCTCTCAGCCACATGGAGGCAGCAAAATCTTTTGTATATCAAATCAGGGAGTTTCAGTAAACCTTCACAGTGCAAGGTGACCAACACACCCTAAAAGTTTCACTAATTTAACCCTAATTTAACATTAGTCTTGTATTCTATAGAAGTTCAGTCACAGTTTATTTTTGGAGAGTGTGCGTTTATCCTGATCCTAAGAAAGTCATCTTTCGTCCATCGTATTTTTGCTTTGACGAAAGAACCTGTGTGAAAGAAAATATCACCAGCCGACAGATGGCGATGTTGCATGATGACCTCAGGGGCCTTCTGTCCAGACCCACATTCGTTTCACTCTTAACAAGCTCTATAGATTTCTTAAAGTGAAGCCAGACGCAGGGAGGGAGAGAATGGCTTGAGAACAAGTCCAGACTGCGGCAGTGAGTCTCACAGTACATAAGGAAATAATTTACGTCTGTTTGCTGTGATCCGTAACCCTTCCTCAGACAGGGTGAAGCATCATCAATCTCACAGTAAAAACTCTTCATTCCCGATCCTCACGTCAAACAGAAAGCTTCACGTCAGACGCTTTTATACCTGGTCATCAGACATAAGTTACTTGAATTTGTTTGGATATTAAAATACTTTGATCCAAAAGGACAACATGTGCGACTATCTGTTTGCTGACCAATGATAGTCGGGGGGTGGACGAAGAGAGTGATTTGTTCAAATGGTCATCAGATAAAAAAAGATATATTCTTATTACATTAAACGTATATTAAATGTAATTGCCGTTCTTTAATAACAAGAACGGCCACGATGAAATACAGTCAGCATCAGATTGCAGAATAACGAATCGCTCGTGAACTCAGACCACACAGGAGCATCGTGTTGTTGATCAGATAAACATTCTCTAGCCAAAGCAACACAATGAAAGATTTCCTCCTAAAAAGATTCGCCCCCGATACGCCACAGCGCTTCTGAACATCACCTCACAATGGAGTCATGCCAGACGCTCTTTTAAGAGTCGGATAAAGATCCAAACCATCAAAATTAGATACTTGTTGTCATCTTCAGCAGCTTTGACATTCCTCTTAAACTGTTTGTGCTCAAAGCAAAAATGAGATTAAGTCACGGATTAAATGTTCAGTTGTGTAGAAGCGGGGAATTTAATTGATGGAAATGTTTTTATTAAAGACTGTCGAACATAATAACTGTACCTGTCCAAAACAAGATGGGACATTCATCTGCAGGGCCTTCAGTTGTGCACCTGCGCTGCAAAGCATGATGGGAATTGAGCATGTATAGAGTGACAGCTTCATGCATGAGAGCAACTTGACCACAGTGTCGAGTCTTCCGTCGGTGTGTGTTTGTTATCAGTAAGTACAGGTTAAGTTCTATCCACTCTTTTTTAATTCCTGAAGAACTTTACAAACACACTTGTTATGTGTTTAACACATTGACATCTTTTCACACACAGCCGTGTGTTTGCACATCTGCAGATCCGCTCCGAGGAAAACTACAATCATTAGATTTTTCTAAGAGAAGACATTTACGTTGCCATGCATGATGAGAGAGACGCGTCAACATTCGGGCTGTTCTGTGATGGAACTCCACATTTCTTCTGGCCGCTGGAGCCAAATTGTTGTGCAGATCATCTGTTCTTCAGTTAAAAACATCTGCCTTCACGTGTCTGTAACAGAGCAACCCTTTGTTAAATCAACCTCAGTTGTTTTCACAGGATGAGATTGTCCCTCCCCAAACAGCTGCGGTGGACTTCTAATCGAATTATGGGAATATTTGTTCAACGCACCGTCGGTAAGGTCGCCACGTTGATATTGTCTGTCTTCCCGTCCAACCTCTGATTTTAATTTCCTGCAAACATGATACGCTATCAAAGCCCTTTACATGCCTTCTTGATCATGGAGTCGTGCCAGATTTCCAGCTGGAACACTAATGAAGACGTGTCCTCGCTCGGAGACGCACCGGAATTCTCCAGGGATCAAACATCTGTGGAGGTTTCCCAGAAGATCCTCAGCATCACTGTCAGTTTGAGAACTTGAAACTTCACCAATGCACCCAGAAAGTTTCCCAAACCATCACTTGACTGTTACCAAATACAAGTTTCACAGTAACTGGGTTTTAAAGGTATATGGTCTGTTTAACTCGGATAAAACAAATATCATTAATAAAATCAGGGTATCGGTGTAAAGGATGCTTCACGTTTTATTTTAATGCAAATGCTTTAGGTCTGTACACATCAAGAACAATAAAAGATAAATTTAAAGAAAACAATAACGATAATCATAACTAAAACTTATCGTCCACACCAGCTGATGACAATCTTATGTTTTAAATCGTGCGTGCAGAAAATGTAAATGTTTTTATAGTTCGTCTGCTGGAAAACAATCATTCTGAAAGTCATCCCAACCCTACTGTTCAAGTACCGTTATTGATAAAGTCGTGATGTGAACTCATGAGATTATATAGATTTTTTAAACTTTATAGTTATAGTCACTTCGACTGTCGAAATTACAGTATTATTATGCAGCAGTTTCTATGTAATGTACTGGCAACAGTTTGTTCAAAGATAATTGATCATTCAACTCAGTCTTTATCCGTATAGAAAGAAAACTATAAAATAACAAACCTCATGCAAAGCATTCTGGTAACCGAAATTAGAAAAAGGTTTATGTGGATTTCTGGTTCCCAGAATGCTTTGCGTGAGGCTTTTACTTTATCATGTTTTCTGTAAAGATAAAGACTTGTTAATGTTTAATATTCATTAATCTTTTAACAAACGGTTGCCAGTAAATTAGATAAATATAAATCTACGGTAAATTACTGTCTTACATTCTACATTACAGCAGGAATTATTTGGATTATTACTTTATAAACTTAGTTTTAAGCAGTAGCCACTAAATACTGTGTGTTTCAGGTGCTGTGGTTTTGTTTTACCACGGTAAAGGGGTAAAAACACACTCTACCTGTCGTAAAATCTCTGTAGCAGTTGGCCTAACTGGACTGATTTTCCCTGTGTCTCTCTCTGTCTGTAGCTGTTTTCAATGTTCCACCTCTGGTGTGGAAATTGCTGTTAAAACAGGAAGTGGGGGGAGAACCCATCACGCTCGGCCTCATGTGGAATGCCAGATTCCATGAATCCAGACTCACGCCAACACGATACGTGAAGCACCCTCTGAGGTCAACACACATGTTTAGAACCTGATCTTAGAGGTCTATCATGTGCCAATGTTTAATTTTGAAGTGTTACGTAAATGAAACAACTCACCGTTCAAGGAGAACGGCCAACATCTATAAGAATTGCGTCTCCAAAAGCGGGGTTGACAAAAGTACAAATTTACAGTTTTAATAGTTTTGTACTACGCCCCGCTCGGAGAGGTTTATTGTAAAAACACACTTCGATCCCGCTGTGATGAAATCCTCCAGATTTGGCATCAAGAGCACACAAATGAGATTTAAAGAAAGCATTAACCCGGGCAGAAATATTTACCTGGCACTGATCATTCATTTCAACTCTCCTGAAAGCAGACCTGGACAGCATCTCTAAAACAAATCCAAACCTTTTGCCAACTTGAAACACTCTGAACTGATCTCAGATTCCTTCAGCATCTTAAAAGATCGAATCAAATATCGTCCAGGCTGGAGGACACATACGTTTTTCCAGAATGTATTCACTCCTCTGCACACTTCATATTTAACCAGATGAGTTTGGATAAGCGATGGCATGCTGGCCAGCAAATCTTTCGCTTTTGAAGACAGAAGTGATTGAGCCGCAAATCTCCGAATTGGTGATACAAAGTTCAGGCCTTGCAGAGAGTCAAAGCTGATGATGTTTCATCATCCGGCTGTCACACGGCGTTAGGCAGAAACATCGCACACGTTCATGTAGGATTAGAGCACATAATAGATCGACGCCTCTGTTTTTCTCTTTAATAACCAATCGCGAGTAAGCAGATTTTAACAGGAGGAGGAATGCTGACACGTGAGAAATCCAGACAAAGGACTGTTGGGTGAAGATCATTCGCCTGAGGTGTTCTATAGGAGAAATTCACAAAGTTGTTGATTCTTTAAGCCAGAAACACACTCAAGTAGCAGATAGAAAGCGTTGCGCAAACACTACGGTGGATTCGGTGTTGATGTTGCAGAATTGTCAAGCTTTGTGATCTATGAACAGCTGTTCGCTCGTGTTTGCCTGGAGGAGCTTTGAGCAAGAAGATTGTTATTTTAACAGCAGTGTGATGAAGAGGTGTGCCCGTAAAATCCCCACCCGAAACCACCGTTGAAATCATATATCTACATATTATCCCACAGAGATGAAGCGTTTATGGCTCATGTGTTGTTCGAAGATTTGACGGAGGTCTCAGTTGTGTTATTACTTTGTCTTAGATGTTTCTCCTGACAGTGCTTGGATCTAAACTGATACCGTAAGTGTAATGAAATACTGTAAATGTACCAAAAGTGTCACAGATGGTGAGAGTAATCCCTGTTGCTGGCGTTCCTCTCGACCCCCTGGGTCTTCCTGTCAGTGATGTCATTGTTCTTGATGTCACCCGTCTGTGACCCGTCTGCAGGCCTGGAGGCGGAAGTGTGCTAAGCGGCTAACAATCCAGAGATGATTCTCACCTGTAAACAGCTGACATAGCGCTGACACATCAGACTCCAGACAGATCATCAGGCCACAGTTCATTCTGGCTTTGACAATTGAACAAGTTGTGTGTTTCATTGTCTTACTTACTCTATGAGTGAGTGTGTGTTTTTATTTGTGTGCACATGTCCTTCTGTGTGTGTCTTTGAGTGAGTGTTTGAGTGTGTTTATGTGTGTGTTTGTGTGTGCACGGGTCTTTGTGTGTGTGTGTGTGTGTGTGCGCGTCCTTGTGTGAGTGTTCATCTGTGTATGAGTGAGTGTGTGTTTTTATTTGTGTGCACGTGTCCTTCTGTGTGTGTCTTTGAGTGAGTGTTTGAGTGTGTTAATGTGTGTGTTTGTGTGTGCACGGGTCTTTGTGTGTGTGTGTGTGTGTGTGCGCGTCCTTGTGTGAGTGTTCATCTGTGTATGAGTGAGTGTGTGTTTTTATTTGTGTGCACGTGTCCTTCTGTGTGTGTCTTTGAGTGAGTGTTTGAGTGTGTTTATGTGTGTGTTTGTGTGTGCACGGGTCTTTGTGTGTGTGTGTGTGTGTGTGTGTGTGCGTCCTTGTGTGAGTGTTCATCTGTGTATGAGTGAGTGTGTGTTTTTATTTGTGTGCACGTGTCCTTGTGTGTGTCTTTGAGTGAGTGTTTGAGTGTGTTTATGTGTGTGTTTGTGTGTGCACGGGTCTTTGTGTGTGTGTGTGTGTGTGTGTGCGCGTCCTTGTGTGAGTGTTCATCTGTGTATGAGTGAGTGTGTGTTTTTATTTGTGTGCACGTGTCCTTCTGTGTGTGTATTTGAGTGAGTGTTTGAGTGTGTTTATGTGTGTGTTTGTGTGTGCACGGGTCTTTGTGTGTGTGTGTGTGTGTGTGCGCGTCTTTGTGTGAGTGTTCATCTGTGTATGAGTGAGTGTGTGTTTTTATTTGTGTGCACGTGTCCTTCTGTGTGTGTATTTGAGTGAGTGTTTGAGTGTGTTAATGTGTGTGTTTGTGTGTGCACGGGTCTTTGTGTGTGTGTGTGTGTGTGTGCGTCCTTGTGTGAGTGTTCATCTGTGTATGTGTGAGTCTGTTTTTATTTGTGTGCACGTGTCCTTGTGTGTGTGTCTTTGAGTGAGTGTTTGAGTGAGTTTATGTGTGTGTTTGTGTGTGCATGGGTCTTTGTGTGTATGTGTGTGTGTGTGTGTGTGCGTCCTTGTGTGAGTGTTCATCTGTGTATGTGTGAGTCTGTTTTTATTTGTGTGCACGTGTCCTTGTGTGTGTCTTTGAGTGAGTGTTTGAGTGTGTTTATGTGTGTGTTTGTGTGTGCACGGGTCTTTGTGTGTGTGTGTGTGTGCGCGTCCTTGTGTGAGTGTTCATCTGTGTATGAGTGAGTGTGTGTTTTTATTTGTGTGCACGTGTCCTTCTGTGTGTGTCTTTGAGTGAGTGTTTGAGTGTGTTTATGTGTGTGTTTGTGTGTGCACGGGTCTTTGTGTGTGTGTGTGTGTGCGCGTCCTTGTGTGAGTGTTCATCTGTGTATGAGTGAGTGTGTGTTTTTATTTGTGTGCACGTGTCCTTCTGTGTGTGTATTTGAGTGAGTGTTTGAGTGTGTTTATGTGTGTGTTTGTGTGTGCACGGGTCTTTGTGTGTGTGTGTGTGTGTGCGCGTCCTTGTGTGAGTGTTCATCTGTGTATGAGTGAGTGTGTGTTTTTATTTGTGTGCACGTGTCCTTCTGTGTGTGTATTTGAGTGAGTGTTTGAGTGTGTTAATGTGTGTGTTTGTGTGTGCACGGGTCTTTGTGTGTGTGTGTGTGTGTGTGTGTGTGTGTGTGTGTGTGCGCGTCCTTGTGTGAGTGTTCATCTGTGTATGTGTGAGTCTGTTTTTATTTGTGTGCACGTGTCCTTCTGTGTGTGTCTTTGAGTGAGTGTTTGAGTGAGTTTATGTGTGTGTTTGTGTGTGCATGGGTCTTTGTGTGTATGTGTGTGTGTGTGTGCGTCCTTGTGTGAGTGTTCATCTGTGTATGAGTGAGTGTGTGTTTTTATTTGTGTGCACGTGTCCTTGTGTGTGTGTCTTTGAGTGAGTGTTTGAGTGAGTTTATGTGTGTGTTTGCATGGGTCTTTGTGTGTGTGTGTGTGTGTGTGTGTGTGCGCGTCCTTGTGTGAGTGTTCATCTGTGTATGTGTGAGTCTGTTTTTATTTGTGTGCACGTGTCCTTGTGTGTGTCTTTGAGTGAGTGTTTGAGTGTGTTTATGTGTGTGTTTGTGTGTGCACGGGTCTTTGTGTGTGTGTGTGTGTGTGTGCGCGTCCTTGTATGAGTGTTCATCTGTGTATGAGTGAGTGTGTGTTTTTATTTGTGTGCACGTGTCCTTCTGTGTGTGTCTTTGAGTGAGTGTTTGAGTGTGTTTATGTGTGTGTTTGTGTGTGCACGGGTCTTTGTGTGTGTGTGTGTGTGTGTGCGCGTCCTTGTGTGAGTGTTCATCTGTGTATGAGTGAGTGTGTGTTTTTATTTGTGTGCACGTGTCCTTCTGTGTGTGTATTTGAGTGAGTGTTTGAGTGTGTTAATGTGTGTGTTTGTGTGTGCACGGGTCTTTGTGTGTGTGTGTGTGTGTGTGTGTGTGTGTGCGTCCTTGTGTGAGTGTTCATCTGTGTATGTGTGAGTCTGTTTTTATTTGTGTGCACGTGTCCTTGTGTGTGTGTCTTTGAGTGAGTGTTTGAGTGAGTTTATGTGTGTGTTTGTGTGTGCATGGGTCTTTGTGTGTATGTGTGTGTGTGTGTGTGTGCGTCCTTGTGTGAGTGTTCATCTGTGTATGTGTGAGTCTGTTTTTATTTGTGTGCACGTGTCCTTGTGTGTGTGTCTTTGAGTGAGTGTTTGAGTGAGTTTATGTGTGTGTTTGTGTGTGCATGGGTCTTTGTGTGTGTGTGTGTGTGTGTGTGCGTCCTTGTGTGAGTGTTCATCTGTGTATGTGTGAGTCTGTTTTTATTTGTGTGCACGTGTCCTTGTGTGTGTGTCTTTGAGTGAGTGTTTGAGTGAGTTTATGTGTGTGTTTGTGTGTGCATGGGTCTTTGTGTGTATGTGTCTGTTCGTGTGTGTGTGTGTGTGTGTGTGTGACATCTGATTATCTGGGGGTTCAGTCTTACAATCGCTGTGGGGTTCAGGGGTCCCAGTGGCCTGCAGCCATGCAGAACACAGATCAACCTCAGGAAATAACATTGTGATGTTTTCTTCTCTGGCGTCCACCCTGCTTTCCTGAGTATGAATAATATAATATATGTTTTTGTGTGTGTGCGTGTGTGTATCACCTTCAACTTTAGGATTTGGCACAAATAAACATGATACCAGGGGTGTTGACAATAATCATGATATAAATAACCGTGATCATTGATATCATGTTAACTTAAATCATAAATGATTTATTGTCAGTGTCTGGTTGACACTGCAGCTTAGCAGCTGGTGGTTTTGCACCATTTAGCATTTATTCAAAATGTTTATGAAGTCTCTTATGTGTGATTCATGTAGATTAGAGAATATCGAGCAGCAGAATAATATTAATAACAGACAGATCACAGAACAGAACTGTGATGATTTCGTCCCGTACCAGATTGTGAATGATGATGTCCGGTCAGCATGTGATCATTATTTCCAGAACGCTCTTTACCGTATGGAATATATCACTTCATGCTCATTATTATAATTAGAAGTGGTCTGATATGTATTTTGGAGTTTGAGTGGCGTTTCAGGAATTGTATGGAGTTTATGAATCAATGTATTGAAATCATTTCTTTGTCTTTGTATGGAGTAAAGCGTTTCTCTGTGGGGTGGTCTAACTCTGATCGCTCGGAGAGTGTTTAAAACTGCACTTTTGCAAGAGAGTCATCCGACATGGGAAAGCCTTTATGGGACAGAAATGAGATTAGAGCGTTTGAAATGGAATGTTGCCTGTTGTTTTTACTGCTTTTGCTCCTGATTAGATACAATATTAAAGGACAAATGATCGTGTTCCCATGAAATACAGCGATATGAGAATGCCTTTGGCACAGCAAAAGAGAATTCAGGCTGAAATGAAATGAAAATTACTCTTGGACTCTTTCTGCTTGGGAAACCTTTTAGATGGTTTTCTCGGCTACACTTTATTTCACGTCTTGTGTTAATGTAGTTATATATTTAAGTATTGAGTAATACTGTTAGTTATATGTAATTATGCTAAATTTGTAGTACATACTGTAGTAAATACATATGTAACAAGGCCACTGTAAAATACAAATGTTTAGGTTGCACTTTATTTTACAGGACGTGTACCTATAGTGTACATACTTACCTAAGAAAGTACTGGGTAGTATACGGTAACTACATGGTATAAGTGAAGGATTAGTACCCAGTTATTACCCAGTTCTTATATTTACTGTAATAAGTACACAGTATGTACATGGGAAACAGGACTGTAAAATAAAGTGCTTCCTTATTTATGTATAAACTATATCAACTTTTAGGCTCTTTTGTGGCCGTAACATATTTTTTGTTGTTAATATTTCACATTGGCTTGTCACTGCAAAGCTACAATGTCCGTAACCTTTTTAAAATATAGTACATTTTGATCCATAAAAACAAAGATTGTCACATTTAATGTTGAAATAACTAAGGCTATTTAAGTCACGTGCTGAGATTTCCTGATACTTTAATGGCCTCTTTAGTCCACAAGAATCCTTTTGTAAATACATAAATCCTCTGAATTTATTACCTTCGGAGGTCATTATGAATGTAAACTATAATTCAAGAATCACGTGTTTTGGTGGGTCGTGAGATGTGGGAAATATAGTGTCCGGTGTGAAGAAAGCACTCCACCCCTATAAAACACTCGTCCGGCCTGTTAAACAACATCTCTTCTGTATGTCCTTTAGGCATCGCTGAAATAAACAACAGACATAAATTATATAACAGACACTCATTACTGAAACGCTTTCGACATGATTTATAACGTTCATTTGAAACTATGTTTTTCAAGTATTATGTGCTGTAAATGTGAAAGTTAAAATCATTGTTATGGACAGATGATAGGTTGTGTAAACGCATGTGAATTGCCGGGTGATATAGCTGTTCATCTGCACTGAAATGACACCTGTAGAAACCGGTCTGTCTGTGATATCCTTTCACAGGTCGTGATGAAGTACGAACGGCTGTGATCTCGCATGTTTATGCGCATGCATGCTCTGTAATGCGGCGGAATGTTAAAGGCCAAATGCAGTCCTTGGTCAAATCTTTGCAGATTCACGTCAACTAAAGACTCTTGTGTCAGGCTGCACGTAATGGATTAAATCTCTGTTATCAAGCAGTTTTATGATCTTGGTTTACAGATATTTAATCTCTTTGTTGATTTTGTCACATATTCTTCAAGTGACTTTAGGATATAATTGAACACATTTTGTCGTGTTGCTTAAAGAAGCAATAAAGCTGTCGTTGAATGATGAAGGAGTTTAATAAAAGCGGAATCGCATGTGACGGCGCACATATTTCTCAGTGATAATGAGACAACGCTCACAACCTCCCCTACGACTCAATAATTGCTCAGTTAAACTCAAAGAAAAATATACCGTTCGTGATAAATCTTGACTCTTTTTAAGCAGTATCACATTGCTGATAAACCTCATATGACGTTCCGATGAATCTGGTCTCTTTGGACTGTAGAACCCAATCCTGCGAGAGATCAAAGCGTTTCGAGAACCACTTCAATACTCTGTGGAAGGCCCGTTGTTTTTGACGTGTCGCGACGGAGGCTCAGAGCCAGAATAAAGCTTGTGCTGGTCCATCAAACCTGCATCACACGGATGGAGAGAGAATCATCACTAAATGTGTTTATGTCCGGAGTTCAGATGAAGGCCAGAGACGATCTGATTATTGTAATTGTTGGCAGGACGGTTATATTAGTGTTGAAAGGCATTAAATTTATACTTATTTTTCCTGGATATGAAGCCTTATTCTCTTTATACACATTCATACGTGATTAATGCATTTAGGTTTCTTTGAGGCACGGTGTGGTTTATGCAGTTGCTTTGGATATAAAACGTCGTACATTTAAATGTCAGATGTAGTTTCTTAGTGGTTTAAACTGAGGTTTGTCTCTCTCTTTAAAGGTCACAGATCTCTCGGTGGGTAGATGAAAAACTGGTCAGAAATGCTGTCGTGGTTTACATTCAGCCAGCGGTTGGCGGCTGCAGGTGATGTGTAGAGGTCAGGGATTATTATGGGACATTTGGAGGCTTACATGGTGACCGCTTGTTCAAATCCACCGTGAGCTGTTTACCAGAAATCGCACACACGCTTTGGCTGAATAATGTTCAGGCAATACATGAATGTGATGTTTGTCCAAGAATTGCCAGACCTTCACGTTGTTCAAATTTTTATCAAACACTGATTTTGAAACTTTCTGTTCTCCAAGGTTATTATGGAAAACTAAAACTAAAGCTGTTTTACACTTTTTAAGGAAAATTATTAATAAACATCTAAATATTATTGAAAAAAACGTATTTCACAATTTTTTAGTAAGGCAACACTTCTCATTTTTTTAAGTTTAAGTAAGAAAAAAATGAAACTAAAACCGAAAAAAATGAAACATGAAAGAAAACGACAAAGGCACATAACAAAATTGCTAAAGTTAACAATACAATACATTTGAAATTAACAAAATAAATAAAAATATACAATACACTATTCAAAATTTGAATCAAATAATAATAATGACTAACAAAGTTGTCACAGAACATGAGTTGAATTCTATGAAATATGAATAATATTTAGTTTTATTGATAATTCTTTGTTAAAAGTTTCTGATGCTTACAGTTAAAATGTTCAAAGAACGTTTTTTTTGCGGTATTATTTATCCGGTCTGTAATATAATCATTTATATGTTAAATTAATTTAAATGAATGAACTTGGTTATTGATGTAGGAAGTGTGTTAAACGTTTTAATTGCTAAATAAATGAATATTTTTTACCAAATACATCCTGGTTATTGGTTTGATTTGGCCTCACTGACTCATTGAAACTCGTTGATGTATGTTGAATGTATTTGATTTATGACATGTTTGATGTTTTGCATGTTTGAAGGACTGCAAAACAAATGTCAGCGTCGAAAGAATTTCCATTTCAAAGAGCTCAGATCAGTGCTGTCTGTCAGGTCAGTGACCTCTGCACCCAGCCCAAAGTAAACACTACCTCTCTATCCACCGTCATCTTATCTATGAGCATCCGTACATCTATACAACCCTAATTCTGGGCTCGCTGACCCTATGTTGACCTCGTTTGTAACTCATAGCAGGACTTCATAGATCGGAGAGGTCAGAGGTCAAGCTCCTGATTTGACTGGCTAATTTTGATTGTCGTTATCCGATTAGATGCGGAGAGACTCGATCAGCAGATGCTACAGAGGAATGCACGGTTTTATTAGCGTCTGATAAATCTGAAAATAATAAGCTAATGAATGATGACTTTTATTTTGGGTGAACTATCCTTTTAAATTGAATTTGGGGAACAGTAGCTATTAGTTGTACTGTGACCGAGAAACGTGTTTTGTTGTTTACCAGGTGCCTGAATGAGATGCTATTCCTGTTGTGGAATGATTGAGAATCGTGCGCTTCAAACGGGAACTGTTGTCCGGACCCCGCCCCTGGAATGCGCCTCAGGAGACGGCAGAAAATAGCCGAGTGAAGACAGTCTAAGTGCCGACCGAGATAAAAATCTGCGCGCTGGAACTGATCCGACCTTCCTTTTTATAGCGCACCAGCCAAACCCACTCCACCCGGCCCACCCTCACGAAAGCTCGTGCGATCGGCATCACAGAGGAACACGCTGGAGGAAGCCCGGACCACCTGATCGCTCCGTCGAATGTGATCTGATCCACAAGACATCCGGCCTGATCAAAGCAGAGTCTGTAACAGCCTAGAGTCTGTTACACTTTA
>NC_136788.1:16470767-16503267 GCF_947034865.1 Barbatula barbatula | reverse complement strand
AAAGAGAGAGAGTGTGTGTGTGTCTGAGTGTGTGTGTGTGTGTCTGCTCATGTATTTATATGCGTGTGTGTGTGTGTGTGTAAGAGAAAGAGAGAGAGAGTGTGTGTGTGTGTGTGTGTGTGTGCGTGTGTATGCGTATGTGTGTGTATGCGAGCGTGTGAAATTCCTCCTCTTCATCTTTTCGCTTCTCCAGAAAATCTTTGACTGGAGCAAAATGAAAGTGATCAGATTTCTTAGTAATATTTCATTGACGTCTCAACTATGTGTCAACTTACTGCAGTCTGGATCAGATCCTGAAGCGAAGAGTTAAATGACAATAAAGAGATGGTTAACACACAGTTAGAGATATAAGGTTAGTGTGGAGATCATAGCTCACATCATTTACTCTCAGGAGAACGTCATGAGAAATGGCAGATTTTACTTGGTCTATGAGATAATAAAGATCGTATTTTTCTCTCTTGCCTCCACCATAGAGATGTCTGACACACAGGGAGAAGTCTACAGTAAAGTCTTGTGTAAACAGTGCTGTAAAGGTCTATACGGTTCAGTAACACTTTGTGTGTTTTATGATGCACATTGAAGTTTAAATGAACATCTAGTTTAATGGCACATGGTCTAGACCCCAGCACACTCACTTCTATTTCTGCAGCGTGTTTTTATATCAGCGCCGGTGAAATATACATTTGATTGGTCATAAAGTTGTTAACCTACAGTTTTAAGGTTAATGAGTCTGGAAAGCTATCGCGTTACTTTCCTCTCCTTCCTTAAAGAAAACAAATAATAAATAGACCTTCATAAATCCACGTGTCGCCTTGTGTAAACGTTTATTCAGGGAAGAACAGAGCACTCATTCAGCGACCGACCGCAGGCCGCCGCCGCCCGCGTTCACCGCAGCTACTGACCGACCGGGACGTGACGTTTACTTCATATAAAACTGATACACACAACGACTGCATTATTGGATAATTGATGATGGCATTTTAACACGGAACCGAGAGCACTAACACTATTTCACGAGGTGGTTGAATTTGTACGATCTATGGTTAGGGGTGGAGCTTCATTAATGATTTTACGCTTTTGTACGATTCACGTTGTACAGACTCATGGCAATGATCCACCTTGTGAAATATTTACAGATTGCCGTGAGATGCGGTGAACTGCTGGACTTCACATTCACGGCAAAACTTTATTGTCAGGTTTGAGAAATGTTTAAATGACGTAAAAACACAAGCGGCTATAGGTGGTTGAGATGAACCCATGTTGGATTATTTCATTAGCGGCGTCTGACTGATTCTGGCTGTAAATAAACAGTGGCTGTGTTTTCCAGAAGCTGCTCATTTGTGAGGCTTTTAGTGTGTAATTGTCAGCAGTCTTGAGTCTCGACGGGGTCAATTACACTGATGTATGGAGTCATTCAGCGATGGGAGGGAGAAACACATCCATCACGTGACGGGGCTGTTAAATGCTTCTCAGAAACCTCTCGACTGGACATGACCGCGCCGAGAACAATATCACATCACAGCGTCAGGTGAGCACAGAATAATACGAATACAAGATCCCTGTAATGTCTCAGTTGGTTCTCCACGAGAGTCAATGGTTCCCCCTGATTTCTTCTAGACATCGATGAGGTTCAAATGGAGAGCAGGAAGTGCGTCTCAGGCATTTCTCTTGAGAAAAAGAGTCAGAAATGTCAGAAATTTGTCCGTCCTTGGAGTTTGAGAAGAGATGTCAATAATGTGTCAGACTGAGCTCAGATTTATTCAATTTGATTGAAGATCTCGATATGAACTCAAACATTTCTCATTGAAATGTAATTTTACCTCATTCAGTTTACTTCACGTGTTTCAACATTGACACGTTTGTTTCTATTTCCGAGCAATATGAGGAGAAACATCTGAGACCAAGTTGAAACACAACATGAGAACGCCATCGAATCGACATCTAAACCTTGTGTTGTCATGAAGATTTCTCAAGAAAACATCAAGTTTTGTAACTAAACTAGACTAAAAATAATTACTTTTCAGGGCATGTAGATTGCGTGTAGCGTTGTAAAAGCGTGTGAGTGTTTTGTTGAGCGTGTGTGGTGTGTTTGTGGCAGTATTTGCCCGCAGCGGTGCCCCGGGGGTGATGGGGTAATTACGGCTGTGTCATGAAGGCCAAATGAAATGTTTACCCTACCTCGGGTTACCACGGTTACTCTTCACTCATAGAAGCCCGGCAGCATTTAGCATTTTATCACTTTGTTTTGTCCTTCAAGAGACGATTCTCCTCGTTGCCAGACATTTACATACGACATTATTCAAGATTTACTTCAAGGAAATGTAATATTCTCTGATTTGGTAATGTTTGTTTTTCTTTTCAGTATGATGTCGTTGTGTCATTTAACATAAGAAGGAGATGATCTGTTGTTGGACTGTCTGGCGTTAAACTCAGGACTCTGATTAGGTTGTCTCTGGATTCTGTTTGACCTCCGACCCCGTCGGACCCAGAGTTCATGTGGCTTTGAACCCTGACGTTTACAGGGCACAACACACAGACGAGTGGGGTGAGGCGGCAGGGGTCCTGGGAATGCAACGGGTATTAGAGGGTTCAAGTGCTCCGGAGAAAAAATATCATTTAAACGTGAGGCCAAACGTCGTCTGCAGAATATCACACGCTGCTTATGAGTTTACTGAAATGACAATCGGCTCATATACTTAAACATATATCATAATACTCCAACCTGAATATCACATGTGTAGCTAACTGTAACAGCGACGGTGCATGTGTGACGTTTGGTGTATTCGCTCTTTGAAACTGTAAAGTGAGGAAATGAGAAACAGACATTTTTCCATCTTGAGATGCGGGTCAGAGGGCAGGAGTGAGCGACTGTCAATCAAACTCTCCGTCTGAAGCTCACGGCCGCGGAGAACCTCAAGACGACTTCTTGACTTTCAGGTGATGTCATGCATTTTCATGAGCGTCAGTCACAGACGGTCTGCGAGCAATCATCTCCGTAAACTAGAAAATATGGGCTGAGAGGAAAGATGAAGATTGCGACGATCTCGTGACGGCACACGTTCTGTTCTGAACATAGCTCTTGTTGAGAAGCGTGGGCTGGTCGTGAAGATCATCAGAGGGATAAACACGCTTCCGTCTATGACACACTGCCCGCTGCCTTCATTTCCAAACTGCTCGGCATCCGCTAAACACACAGATCTGTGAATGAAATCAAGATCTGCCCACAGTAAGTCACACATGTCAGACTTTCCATCAGTCGTGTCTGAATTCTTAGTCATCTTAAAGTAACCTCACATGGAGATTAAATGGATGGTTCACCCAGAAATGAAAATTCAGTCTTTATTTACTCACCCTCGGATTGTTCCAAACCTGTAAACATTTCTTTGTTCTGCTAAACACAAGTTTTACACAGTTTTATGTACTGCAAGCTATTTCACCCTAAAGCTGACTATAAACTTAAAACCAGATTTGATCAGTTTTCAAAATGATATTCTACTAATAGCACACTTACCAGGGTCTCCTGACATAATGAACATAAAATCTCTACAAAACAATTAAACATATCTGTCTGTTCTCTATGAGGTTGTGTACAGTGCAGATAAGAGTTGCGGTGAGTAGATGTCTCTTCTGCAAAACTGTTCTTTAAACTCTTTTGCATATACATGCAGGTATAACACGCATAGAAAAGTGATGGAAATTCAGTAATCTGCTACTTTAAAAACAGTCGTTAGGCTGTAAATTATCAGATCATCAGATTAGATGTTTAGATAGTCGGCATGTTTATGTTGCGGTGTGTGAGATCAGAGCGACGGTCACGCAGGTGTACTGACAGAAGATCTGAAAGGACGACTCCTCACCTGCATGTCTGATGGACTTCCACGGGGATTTAAAGGGATAGTTAACCCTCATGTCACCGTTCAAAACATTTCTTTCTTCTGCAGAACACAAAAGAAGATATTTTAAAGAACGGTGATAATCAAACAACATTGAACCCAATTGTCTTTCATTGTGTGAACACAAAACAACTGAGACATTTCTCAAAAGATTTTCTTAAAGAAAGAGTCACATACAGGATTACAACCACAGGATGATACAAACAAAGGATGACAGTATTTTAGTTTTTGGCTGAACTATAGCTTTAGCATTTCAAGTCTATTATGAATCTTTATCTCATTCTGCTTTTACTGGTTCTATATTTTAGTCGTTTTTGTTTAAATACATCATTTCTCGAGTCTTCGGGCTCACACGAGGACCCATTTCTCATAGATGACGTCTCATTTCTCACACCCAGTTCTAATGTTCTCATCCATAATGCATATCTTCCTATACAAATGTATAAATGTATTTTCATGTTTTGTTTCTGCGTGTTATAGGCAGTCGACCCTTCATTCATACATTATGCTTTTTGTCGCTGCCAATTTCCGTCTCTGACCGCGGGCGAAAGCGGCGGACATATTAAAGAGCTTCAGCGTGAAAACAGATACGATTTAGTTACCCCATCTCCCCCTCCCACCAGCATGGAGGTAATTTTAATCGCCGGGCCATTATTCTGTTGACAGACTGTATGCTGTATGATGGACGGTGTTCTGTAAGCGAGAGCCAATGGTGTGAATCAGATGAGAGCCGGTGGCCCTGGACACTTCCAGCTGAATGTCGCCCGGAGCGGTGCAGGGGGTCTCTCCTCCATCAATCCACAATCAACCCACAACCACCAGCATTCATCACAGCAGGTGTTCGGACGTCCCTTCCCAAAAAACCCAGCAGTGATTGAGAGAGAAAGCATGGAGGTCTGCAATGATGGATGGACACTTTTAAAGTCGAAAGCGGTCGACTGTGTCCCGAAGCTTCAAGAATACATTTTAAATAAAGATGGTTATTCAAGGACAGGTTGGCAGAAGTATTATGGTGTCTTCAGGGTTACTTTCAGATTTTATCGCAGGCAAAAGAGATCATACGGGACGAGTAAAAGATGCTACACAACTTCACAGAGTTAATTCTGCTGGAGATGGTTTGACTTTCCTGATGCATCATGGGTAGACCGTCGGCTTCCCTGTGTATTGATGGCAGTTTATTGATTTCATTTAAACCATGAATATAAAAGAGCTTCATTATATTCACGCTGTGATCCATAATCAATACTTTTGATCACTGTATTGACATAAAGATCCCGTAGGAACTCCATGAGCTTTGCATTTCATTCCGCCCATTAGCTTTTGAATTACCTTGTGTGTACATTTACAACTGCTAAACACACCATTTCTGACCTGTGACATCTCATCTGTTGTTTCCTAATCGCAACAGATCTCAGCGATGACTTGACGGTTTGGATTCAGAAGACAGAAGGATTTCATGAGAAGCATCTGAGACCAAGGCGTAAAAAAGAAACCTCACTCAAATGAAACCAGATCACGAGACGTGGAAAAGCAAACGTGGATCTTTAAAAACTGTATGGAGAAAATGTTAGTGGTTGCTCTTTCGTTCTCAGTTGTGTTTCATTTAAGCATCAATTTAGATAAAACAGAAGTGAATGAGAAGATTCATGTAAATTGTGGAGGTAAATAATCTGGATTTGAGTACATTTGATGAGAAATGTTTGAGTCCATGTTGAGATCTTCAATAATTTTGACATTCGATTGCAGACGAGACAAATCTGAGCTCAGTTCTGAAATTCTAACGACAGACGCATTTGTGAGATTTCCGACTCTTTTTCTCAAATCGACGCAGATGAGATTACATGTCCATTTGCTCTCCATTTCATCTCATTGCAGAAATAACAGAGATATTAAAGAGATCTCATCCGTGACTCATGTGACGTATAGGAAGTGCTGCCCGTTTCTTTCTAAAACGTTCTTCATGCAGTTTAACTTCATTCGACACCAATCAGAAACTTAAATGTCAATGAATCTTCATCCTGAGAGGTGGATCTGCCATCGTGTGTCATGTTCTATCGTGTTCTCTGTTCTGCATGATTCATGAGAATGCAAATGACAGACGTGACCACAGGCCTGCTGGGTACAAGCCGTCCTTCTGCCTGTGATCTGGACAATGAGAGAAATCAAGCGAAGCCAAACCGGTCTTCACATTAGCATGTTAATACAGAGCTCCAGGCCTCGGAGACCTCAGGGGTTATTCAGAGAAGAAGTCAGCGTTTATTAGTGAAGCACAAAACTAGATTATAGGCTACACATCAAGTGTTCATATGGTCACTGAAATGAGAAATCCTGCGGTGAGATTATTTTGGAATGTTAAGTGTATTTATTGTTTACTAGATAAGCTAAGATGCTTCTTAATACTTGGTTTCTTTAAAGCTTCAGGGTTGAGGCATCTTATTGATGCCATGTTTGTTTGAGACGCGTCTGGACACAGCTGGACGTCTGGGGTTGTCGAGCGTGATGGACATAATGCCCAGCGTTGTGCAGATGGTTTACACTTTGAAGATGACAAATGTGAAGAGCGTCTTATTCACCACCTGCTTTTGAAAAAGTTACCTGTACTAAAGAAAAATCACAGATGATATCTCTTCAATATATCAATTATTGCAGAAATCAAATGTGTCTGTCGATAGAGTTTGAGAAGAGATGTGAATGTGTCAAACTGAGCTCAGATTTGTCAAGTCTGCAGTCAATATGATTGAAGATCTCATTATGAACTTAAACATTGCTCATGGAAAGATGATTTCACCTCTACACTCATTCACACCTCCATCCCCTTCATGTGCTTCAAAAATGACACTCGCATTTGATTCTCTTTCATTTCTCTCCCCATTTCTAAACATCTTTTTGATATTTAAATGAGCTATGAATGAGCAACTCTTAACGCAGAGACCGCAGACCGTCCGCAGTCTCTTGAGAAGACCGTGTGTGAAACGTGACCTGGTGGGTTTAGGAGAACTCGACATGTTTCAAACGTCGCTGACATACTTTCCACTCATCGCAAAGAGCGGCGTAAATCTGGGCAGGTCGGGTCTCGTTCTAATAGGGCGACCATTTGCTCTCATATATTTAAGTTGTGTATGGCATACATTTCATAACACCAGCGTCGGGTCGGCCTTTCGTGAAGATGAATGGTTTCGACGATAACGCCTGTGAAAAACAGCTGCATTTATTTGTCTTTGAACAGCTGGGATTCGCTCGTGAAAATAAAACAAATAAAGAGGACGAATGAAATAAACGAAAGACTTATTTGCGATACTTTTCTCTCCTCTTCTGGAGTGTTGTGCATTTGAGTCTGAAGCTTCTCATGATTTTAACAATTTAATCTGAAGGAGTATGCTTAAATATTTGACATTTTGAAGAAAATGTATTTCTCCGCTGTATTTCTTGATTTTTTCTTGAATCATTATTATTAGTCACTCTTTGCAAATATCATATGCTTGTTAAAAATGCTTAGATTTGGACATCCTAGGTTTTGGAAGGACACAGAGGATTTGTGCAAACATATTCATTTATTTGATTAAAACAGTATCTTATACAATGTCCTTCAAATGACATTTCATGTGGTGTGTAATGTTGCTGTGTGTGAATGTGAGCAGTCTGCCAAGTTGTAAAGCGAACGAATAACAAAGTTATTGACTTGGGAAAAAAGGAGTCGACTCTGAATCACTACCAAAGTAGGACCTTAAAAATCACAAATGATTTACTCTTAAAATTGATTAAAAATTTGTTTTTGAAATGACTCAAGCGTAACAAAAATCAGCCACCAAGAGTCCAGAATAGTTGGGAGACTCCTTTCACATTGGTTAAAAAGCATCTCAGGATGATCCTGTGCATTTTTATTCACGGCGGAAGATTCAAAAGTCATAATTCAGATGAAAATCAGCTGTAATAATACAGCAGCGTAATGAAGTATGATTCACAACATTACAGAAACATCGACTAACATTAGAATGAGTTCAGGGAATCTGTTTTCAAGTCTCGTTTTCTCACCCAGCTCGTATTCCAGAACCATCAGGATCCATCTTGAATCCTCCGGAGAGCTATTATCTTGGAAGTACCTTCCCAACCTACCCGTGACACGAGGTGCAGACAGATCTTTCCTGGCCCAGAGCCGAACCGTAGACGCATTTCATGGTCCCAGATTCCAGAGACAAAACTGATTTCAGAATCATTTTCAAAACGCATTGAGCATGCAGCATGTGACGTACACACACACAGGCGGTTTTCTTCCCGGTAAATCCAGTTATTTGGGCTCGCAGCACATCGAGGTCAATGAATGTAACGCTTGTGCTCGCTGTTTAACGTCAGAGGAATTTCAGCACAAGAAGGAAGCCGTTGATGGTATTTTCTCCTGCAATCTGACCCGCCGCTGAATTCCACGAGTGGCCATTAAATTACAGGCCGGCGTCTCCGAGCGGCATGTGAGAATCTCACTAAACACATATACAGTTTAACGAGAGACGCAGACTCGACCCCGCGCACCTTTACCTTAAAGACCGCTTGTTTATTTGTGAACGTCCAGGCCAGAAAAATGTTTGAAAAAGGTTCAGCCCTTTCAGAGTTTGACTGCAATGCGTCATAAAAAATACTTGAGATACTGGATGTCAAACCTGTGAAATTATAAGACACACACTTCAGAATACATTTCTTGACATTTGTTTTCATGCATTATGGGATTGACAACTTTTCCATGAGTAAATGAACGGAATCGTTCTATAACAGCTATAACATTTTTACATCCCCATGACATAAACTCAATCAATTTTATATGCAAAAATGGGCTTGGTTATATAAAAGAGAAAAAAGATCTTAACTAATTCATAGAAATCAATGAGGTTATACGGAGAGCAAATGGAAATGGCTTTTGTTTGAGTCTCATCTGTGTCTCAGATATTTCTCTTGAGAAATAGAGTCAGAAGAGATGTCCATAACGTGTCAAACTGAGCTTTAATCCTTTCTAAAGGATATGCTCGGGCATATTGTCCAGTTACCAAGAGCTATTTTCACACCGGAAACCTCTCAATTAATTATGGGAAGGAAAAAAACAGCTTTGGAAGGGGAAAAACCCACCCAGAGGCTCACCGGGAGATTAACATCTCGGGTTGGTCCTCCAGTGGGAAGTTGGGAAACGGTCCGTGGCAAAACGACATCTTTGCCTAATTAGCAGGAGTTTGTTGGAGCGCTTAACCCACAGGAGTCCACCTGAGCTCTCAATCTTGTTTAAAGGATTAAAGATTCAGTCCACACTTTTACAGCCGTCATGAATCCAGGGTGGCCGATGTTCTCTCTGGATCCTGAATCCAAATATCAAAATGAATGTAGATTGTCGAGGTCAAATCATCTGGATTTGGGTAAATTTGACGAGAAATTCACACTAAGACCTTCACTAATATTGACTTTTGATTGCAGACGAGACAAATCTGAGCTCAGTTTGACACATGTTGACGTCCCTTCTCAAACAAAAGAGACATTTGTCACATTGTAGGAGTAAACTAAACTGTGCTATATTCTCGTATAAAGAAGCAGATGATATTCTTCAGTACACTGAATGCCTGCATGTCTTGATGTGGATTCTGTATAAATTGGTCACTTTCTCCATCAGCCCATAAAAGCGAAGATAAATGATACATTACAAGAAAAGTCCATTATAAAGCAGTGTACGTGAAGGCCATCTCTAGTTTACAACTCATTCGTGTTGTTGAAAGCATTTTTACGGCCCTCTGCCATAAATATTGGGGCAGATAAAGCGCAGAGATTGGGGGTAATGCTTCAGCATGTCTTCAGGCACATTGGAAGCAGTGAAGCAGTTCGTTCGGTTTGATAAATTTGAAATTCATCACACGATAACCATAAATGTGTCACCAGTTTAACAATCTAACTTGAACTAACTTGCTTGGCAGGATTCTTCTCAAACCATCGCCACGCCATGACACCATAGTTCAACTGAAAGACAAACTATAGAACACACAAAACTCCTGACAAATAAACCTAAACTGTCTGTTATTTGACATTCACCTGGTCCGCATCACATATGCTATTGACCCACAAGATCCAGATGATTTGAGTAAACAATCATATGGCTTTGTTTGTACATCACTAATCCTGTAAGTTCAACCTTACCATGGACAAATACAGTTTTTTATTATGCTAACAGCACAGATATCAACATTTGGTTGTTCAAACACCCACGTCCGGTCTCTCTTAAAGTCTTTAAAGCATTTGTTTTATTTTTTGTGCATTTTCAGTAGTCAGGTAAGTGCCTTCATAATTGTCAAATCCATAACGGTACATATTAGGTAGCACATGAACATTGAAATAAAGTATTTCATGATCTATGAAGACGCATCTTTTCTCTCTTTGTCGGGTATTATTGCTTTAGGTCAGTGCATTTTAATCCTACAAAGTGTCCTTTTTGGACACCCGTAATGCATGATTATTTCTCTTTTTAAAATAGTAAATCCATACATATACTGATATAACTATGTGCACGTAAAACAGTCATTGTGACCTGAATGATAAAATGAGTGGGAAATGATTTGATGTCATTACATATATGTGATGACATCGGACTTCAAACGGTACAAATGGTTCTTAATTTAAAATATTTAAAAACAAAAATAAGTCAAATAAAACACAACTAAAGTAAATAATCAAACTGAAATGCTTTGTATGCTTTCAGAAGTTAAACTCCACGCAGAGTTCAGCTGCGCACTCTCTCGCGTTCTTGTCGTCGTGACGCACGTTGCGCGCAGGAGGGACCCGAACCTCCCACCGCCACTGCGCCACAGTTCTGTCACTCCGCTCAACACGGTCACAGAAGAGACGCAGATGTCCACGTTCACTTCGCTCTTTCTATCATGTTTTAAACTCGGATCAGTCGTGACCGCCGCGTTTTGCGCACTTGTGGAAATCTTACCGACGCCAATGAGCGCAAACGCGAATCCGCTCTTCAACTGAAACAGGATCTGAGCAGGAAACGCGAGATTCGGAGAAACATTCAGGTGAGCTCTTCTGCTGCACTTCTAACGTGTATCGTCTCATCTTCGTTATATTGTAACACGTGAGGGATTCGTGGAGATGTGAGGAACCCCTCTGCGACACTTGTTTTCAGTGAACCTTGTAAAGTTAAACCCGGACTGATGGTATTAGGGTCTTGTAAATGCTTCAGGAGATTGCGTGGCGTCTGGAAGGGCTTTCTGGAAGGCTGAAAGGGTCTTGTGTTGGCAAAGTGTCCCGAGAGCTTCTGGTCTATTTCTGAACTCGTTATCCGGGGCATTCTTTCGGGAACGGCCACAGTTTAGTGTGAAGCGACACAGAATGTTCCTCTGGTGAAGCACAGGATTGCTTTGCATGTGTGTCCAAGTGCTAATGATCTAATGTGGGTCTGGACTCAGCTGTGCATGTCACTTCACTGACAACTGGTGTGCGAGCAGTCCGTCCCGGAGCTCTGTGGGTTCTCTCCCATCTCCAGCTTAAGCAGAAGCCTGTCTGGTGGTTTTCATTCAAGTTCCTTATTATTCATATTCTACATTGCTGATCTCAATCTCGAATCTCTCTCAAGACGGAGGCAATGAACTATCAAAACCTGAGATTTTGTTTCGGCATTGAAAACATTGTGTAGAAATGACCGTTTTTTGGGGATCGTGTCTGATCAACAAACTTAAAACTATAAGCAACATTTTGTCAGAAACAAACCAAATGTCCTTCTTTGAGAATTCCTTTAAAATATCTGTAGTTCTGTATTTATTCTTTCTCGAATTGCTCAAAACCGTTGTATGGAAAATAGCTGCATACAGATTGAAGAACTGCCCTTATGTGATTTATAGAAAAATAAGTACAAGTAGGTATGGACGAAACGTGGTGGAACTTCCTTTTTGAGCTTTTCCTCTTAACCTGCCTTATTTGAGAAACAACAGTTTCAGCGGTGAGGTTTATTCATGGGATTTAATGCGGGACAGCAGTTTATCTTTACAGTCCCTGACAGCGATCATTAAGCTGTTTGTCTTGATGCCAACTGGCAGAGTTCTGGCCCCACAGGGGACCACAGATGTCAACAGGACTCGGTTTCCATATGGAGACTAGTTCAACAGCGAGATTCTTTCTAGAAACCCACTGAAGTGACTTTGACAAGAGACCCAAAGCCCATCAGGAGAAGCTGACGGATCAATTCTTGCACACTTGTGGTGTTTGAACTTTTTTGATGTTTTATCTACGAACATCTGTCACGTGCGCTGTTATGTTGAGGTTGTCGTGCTGGAAAAAGCTTTTTGTACTTCATAAAGTCGATGTTTGAATATGTCATGTGTGGCTTGTCTTGTGCAGTAGAGATGTTGATGTGGTGGCGCCCTCCAGTGGTGGTGCTATTCATTGCATGCAGTCGTCATTTATTCCCCCTTGGATGGTTCAAAACCTTCAGTACAACAAAAATGAAGATATTTAAAAAAATGTCTCTGTGGTTTAGTTTTCATACGGGGGAAGGTGACGGAGATCAGTGTTGATGGGTTATCAATGTTCTTCGCTTGTGTTGCAGAAGAAAGTGAGGTTTGAGACCTGCTGTGAATGACCTGATGTTTTTCTCAAGTACGCTCGCATGAATGTTCATCTGAGGTGTTAGATTGATGGAACACTGACGAAAGCATTCGTCCTTAACGGTCAACAGATGGAGCGTGTGGGCCGAGCGTGTGTGTGTGTGTTATAAGAATCATGTGTTGAGTCCTCGTGCCAGCGTGTATACGTCTGTTGATTTATTGAGATGCACACAGAGCGATGCTTGTGTTGAGCTAATCGCAGTTTCACTTCTCGTGCCAAAGCGACACACTTTGGGCTTTTAGGAGACGCTGAGATTCAAGGAGACGGGTAAACTGGTCCAGTGTGAATAAACCGTCTGGAATGATTGAAATGATGAGTTGCTTCAGCTTACACAACACAAGAGTCTGCTGTGTCCTGCAATGAAACTTTTACTTCACTTTTTAACTTTCAATAATGAAAATTCCCCGTCTTGTTGGATGGATACAATCTATTTGTGTGTTCTAAAATTCATTTTGTTGTCACACATTTCTGATTTCAGTTTCTCTCGTTGACTAAGTAATAATGTCTCATTAGTCGTCATGCGTTTTAAGTTTACTTGCCATTTAAAATGTCTCGTTCACTTAGGGAATCATTAGCACACGGGCCCCCGTCTGATTGCCATTGGCCCCGGCGAACCTTCTGGGTCCCGCTGTGTCCCGACACCTGCTTTACATTATTGCAGGCAAATTAGAGGATGTTGATTTCTGTTCTCAGCATGTGTCGTATGACGCAGCGGAAACGGACGTTTACTCATCGGTACAGGTTCCCCTGCCAGAATTGTGGGTAATACAGAGATAAATAGATTTGGTGAAGGCCGAACACATGTTCACGTTCTTTCGTTTTCTCAAAAATCAATCCTACTCCGTTTCTAAAATTTGATGTCTGATGTTTATCTTACTGGTGGTGGTTTCTAAGGTGTTGCCATGTGGTTGTCATTGTGATCTGCAAGTTAACCTGTTGCTGTGTGGTAGCTGGGATGTTATGAGCGGTTGCTAAGGTGTTGCCATGTGGTTCTTATTGTGTTCTGCATGTAGGCCTGTTGCTGTGATGTTCTTAGCGGTTGCTAAGGTGTTGCCATTTGGTTGATATTGTGTTATGCATGTAAGCCTGTTGCTGTGTGGTAGCTGGGATGTTATCAGCGGTTGCTAAGGTGTTGCCATGTGTTTGTAATTGCGTTCTGCATGCAAGCCTGTTGCTGTGTGATTGTTGGGTAGTTGCTAGGTGAGCCCTTATATTAGATAATGTTGGATATTTGCTTCTTTTATTGTCTGGCATGCAAGAATAATCTTATATATCTTATTTTTCAGCATAATGTTCATGTTCTACAACATGCAGGGTTATTTTCAATCCAGCGTTGGGTCACAAAGGGCAAACCCAATGGTTGGGTTGTAATATAACCTAGGCTGGGTTGTTTTACCCATTTTTGCGTAAAAAATAAGCCTTTTCTGTGTTAATTTAACTCAACGGTTTGTTTCATCCTGTTTCGACCCAATACCGGTTTGAAGATAACCCATTATTCCTAAAAACTTAAAAGGTTCTTCACCGCCATTTATCTTTCTTAGGTTTTTATAATCTAAAAAAGCTTTTTCCATTTTGCGAAACAGAAATGGATGTTGAAGGTTCTGTATTGAACCATTTAGACAAAGAAGGCACTGTGAAGCACTTTTTAATTTTTGTCATCATTTTTTGGAGTTTATATAATATGAAGTTTCGAGAGGTTTATAAGCAATAGCAAAAGTGCAGGAGAAGCCGCGGTGTGTCTGATGCATTAGCTCATCGGTGAACATGTGCACACACTGTATGTGGTTTCCTGTGTGAGGAGGTGAGGTCAGAGGTCACTGTACAGGTGAGTCAATATTGACTGAGGTTCAGTGTGGACAGAAGCTGATTCACATTGACTGTACAGCAGTTCAGTGATGGAGAAGAACAGTGTGTTTGTGGAAACAGACAGACACACAGATGATCAAAGAGTACAAGTTTGTTTGGAGTCATCATACAGTCTTCCGGCTGCAAGCTAAAGAAACATTGAAACGGCAGAAAACCAGATGTGCTCTGACACACACACACATAGGAAATTAATTCATTGAACATTGTGTTGTCAACATTGACAAGCTCTTTTTAATACAGTTGATTTATTAAATATTTGCAAAACCCAAAGATAAACATCAAGAGTAATGATTCAATAAATTATACTAATAACTATTAAATAATAATAATTTATAAAAAATATATGAATCATTAAATGACGTGTCTGGTGTCTAATCCGGCCTTATTCTGCATGAAATATGACTGTAAATATTTAATTTATTAGCAATAAAATATAGAAATATAAAAAAAATCAGAATTTAGCCTTTTGTTCAGGTTTAGGCTGTTTTTCAGGAACGGAGGGAAGTGGTTTATTCTTCAGTTATTCAGTCTTGGTTGTATTGAAAAGGTGAAAACCGGTCGACCTCTCGGGTCAGTGAAGTGGAATGTAACTCAAAGAGACTCCGGCTGTTGTTACTGGATGTGAGGGAGTTGGTAAACAGCAATGAAACCCAGCTTTTAAAGGGCCGCTGTGGGACCACGGGTCAAAGGTCACCGGGCGATACACCTCCGACCAATGCCACGGTCAGCAGGTCCGTCTGCAGGACCGCTCGCTGCTTCGGGTCAAATCCATTATGAGCTTGGTTTAATGAAAGCCCGTGCTGGAGGAGGGGATTGTGGGTAATTTACTCTCTCGTACCTGAGGGCGACATCTGTATCAGAGAGTTAAACAGAGCCCTCATGAGAGATCTGAGAGGAACGCTGGGAGGTTCCACAGCGTGCCTGTAATTCAGAGGCTTTATTTTGACTTTACGGCTTCTTTTAATGATTTTAATTGTAGTTGGTGGAGTTGAGCATCAAGCGTGTGGTTAAATGAGCTCAATGAACTGCTTCTGATGGAGCTCGTGCGATTTTAATGATCACACGCTGACTCTCTGACATTTTGTGATGCAATCCTCAAAGCTTGTAGTTCAGCATCTTTTTATGCATGACATCTAAAGATTAACGTCTGTTTTATATTATAGACTAAATTGAAGAGGTGTAAATCATTTAGGTCACACTTTATTTTAAGGTCCCATTCTCGCTACTAACAAACCATTAACTAATAAACTCTTACTTCGGCGTTTAGGTATTGAGCAGGATTAGGGATGTAGAGAACGGTCATGCAGAATATGTGCTTTGTAAGTACTAATAAACAGCCAATATTGTAATAATATGCATGCTAAAGTAATTTGTTAATAGTGAGGATAAGTCCCTAAACTGAAGTGTTACCAACATATTTTCAGTCTTCTGCATTGCAGTAATAATGGGATTCTATCTCAAATGTGGGTTTAAAAAAAGTTGAATTGTCACGGAAGTGACGCTGGAGAGGTTTGCTCTGGTTTTTTAGTCGATAGTCGACAGACGGTTTAGAAAGACGCAGTAATTGTTGGATTGTCTGTTTTGTGAGTCAACTGTTAGATTGTCACTTAACTGCCACCACCAAACCTTCTCCATCTTGTTGACTTCTGTGCAAACTTTATGTGCTTGTGTACCTACTTAACCAGATTTTGTACCCCAGAGGTCCTCATTTGTAAAGATGCTTAAAATATATTGGTTACATTTTGTACGTGTAAACATACAGAATGTTTTTAGAAACTTAAAGAAATAGTCTGTCTGTGTGTTTGTCAGTGATAATCTCTCAGTCAATACCAGTGAGGATAAAGCCGTTGACCTCTTACTGTTCTGTAGAGCTGTAGTTTTTTTTTACAGTAGAATAACAGTGTTTTATTGTTCTTTATGGCCGCTCCTTTGTCAGTCTTGTTTTCTGATAACGGCCATTGGCGGGTCATTAAAGTCACAGAACAGTCTCACTTTTATGAGAAGGAGTGAGCTCTATCTGAGACAATAGCTCTTAACTGTCATAAATAGCAGCCAATGACCCTCAAAGCTGAACTCCAGGAGCATGCTGGGATATCTCAAGCCAATACACACACCGTGACCTACAAACGTTCCAGTACTATAGCATCACTTTTGGACCCAACGCATATGTCTTTTTCTAGTCCAAAGGTTTAGTTTCACCAGCCTACTAATGGAATGTAATTGTCCATGTGATCGTTGGCCCACATTAAGCGTCTGAATTTAGGATGTTGTCAAATGTAGGTCAGTCCTCTGGGGCACGAACATGTTAAAGAAGGAATGTGACTAGCTCTGGGTCTTGAGTTTTGGGTTCTGAGTACGTCCGGACGTGCCGGGTCAAAGTTTTACACCCCGGGAGGGTCGAGCCAGGTGTGAGGTGCTGGGTAACTCTCAGTGACCGCGGGGGGTTGAGAGGTAGGCGGGGGTGCCAGAGATTTACGGTCCCTCTTAGCTCAGAAAGGATCGCGGGTCAGGGATGTGTGACTTGTCTTGTTTTATACTGCACAAGAATCCATCTTTAACCCTGAACTGTGAAGCCAGAGCTAACTTTACCGTGAATAGAGCGGTCACAGGAAGGGGCTTTTCTCGATAACATTAGTATTTTTGGACTAGATGACGTCGTTGGCATCAGTCAGGGTTTGCTGGGGTCGTAGGTCGCTGACCTGGGTTTTGTCTCGAATGGCAAAGTTTGACACGAAGGGCATTTACATGCAACTTTCAACGTTAGATTTCAGGACTTGGGGAATAGTTTTGACTATTTAAAGGGATAGTTTGTCTAAAAATACAACTCTGTCATCATTGGTTTACTCTTATGTCAATGAAAATCTGAAAATGACACATAAGAAGATATTTTGAGAAATGTGGTTTTTCATACAATGGAAGTCAATGGGGTTCAACGTTGTTTGGTTATCAACGTTTTTGAAATATCTTCTTTTATCATAAAGGTTTAAAATGACGCACGGGTGAATAAATAATGAAAAATAAAGATCTTCCAAGCATTGACACCAAATGATGACATAAAATGTGTCATTTCAAATAAAAAGTATTTCATTGGCTTCACATTTCTGCCCATCGAGATCGGTTTTAAAAGAGTGTTATCGTCCATTTGGACTCGAGGAAAGCAATTCCTCCACCATCTGCGGCCTGACATGATGGAACATCTCTGTAGGCTGCTGAACTTTTCACATGCGAAAGCCTCTTAGTAAGATAGAGGGTTTGTTTATCTTGCTGCAGTCCGCTAATACGAGGGGGAACAAATTCCCTCTTCCTTTTTGTTTCGGTAACAATGAGGGCCGTGGTCCGGCCCGAGTCCTGCTGTGTTTACATCTCTCTGGACTTGACTGCAACAATGGCGTTGTCCTCCAAAGAACCTCCACCACCACCGGCCCATTAGCTGGCCTTTCTTCAGGGGAACCGTCGTAAAAGTCGCTTGTTACAGATGTGCACGTTAGAACTGAAAAAAACGGGCTTGACTACGGAGTCCGGTCAGCGTTACGTCACGAGCCGTCCAATCTGACGCTTTGTAAAGATCCCAAAGGAAGTTTCTATTTCATGAGCACAACGCTGTTGGTTTGTCTAGAAATGATCGGGGTCGCTTATAAAGACCTCCCTGAGAAGATTCAGTTTCATAACTTCCTCCAATTTCCCTCCAATTTCCCTCATTTAGGCATCAAGCGGTCCTGTCCCGCTGACCGGAGAACCTTTGTTTATTTCAACAACAGGAAGGTCTTCACCTTTTGCAGATTGCAAAGGAAATGAATGAACAGTCTTCCAGGCTGTTTGTTTGGGGGTCTTTCTTTCACTTTCAGTTTTTTGGTTACAATTTACGTCAGAGCAAGTCCACAGTCCTATCTAATTGAATGGCGGAAGGCAGATATGACAAAAAACACAATGAAACAGCTTAATTAAACATGACATGAACCGTATTGTAACTTTGGTTGTGTTAAACGTCTGTAAAGTCACATGTATGAATGATGGATGTCTTGATCCTCGGGGTCTCCCGGTGGATATTTCTCAAATCTGTGATAAAGCACGATAACGATCTACAGGACAGATTCGGGACTGACCCCACGGGTGTTTGAAGTGAAGGGGGGGATGCGAGTGTGTTTATTGGGGATGGGGGGGTCTGAAGCTCACAGTGAGTGGTCGAGCTGGAGTTTTGTGGGAGTGGCTCCACAGCAGTGGATGGAAGATCCGTGTGCTTGATCTCTCGCCACACTTTCCGCTGTGTGTGTCACGATCACATGTGAATGAGAATTACGAGATCTCGTCTGGTTTGGATTTAAATGCTGGAAGTGAGAACATGTAAAAACCTGAGGATAGTTGGAGACGACTTCATTTGGAAAGCGTTAAATTGCTTGGAGACGTTGGCGAGGTGAGCTAAATGCTTTTTAAAACGACAAAATGTGGGGCTGTGTGTTTCACATTTAATCTCGTTCGTATGGGAAAAGAAATGACGTGTCTGAGTGAAGCGTTCAGTATATATTTTCCTGTGTCAAAAGTTAGCCTATATTTAGAAGCGTTCTCAGATCTAGAGCGCCATAAGGGTTTTTTGAAGGTGTGAAGGACGTGTTTTTTGTGGGTAAATATCAGAAGGTAACAGTCATCTGGCTCCGGTGGGACAGAATGCAGGTGGTCTTCCTCTGAAGTCCTCAGTCTGCTGGAATGAAGCCTTGAAGCCATTTGGTCTTGGAATAACATTCATGGTGATGAATCAAGTTTGGCCAAAAGTTTGTGAGGATCACCCAAATGTTGCTGAATGGCTCAGATCTGACGGCCTTCATGTTTCCTAGTATTCTGAAATATCCCTTAAAAAACTCGACTTTAACATGAAAATCATTTTTTGACTGTTTTTAGCATTGTCAGATAGCGGCGCCGTGTTCTCGGGAGTCATTAAGACAGTACCGGCATCAGAAGTGATTCATGTGTCGTGTCTTGAGTTTTGGCGATGTATAAATATTGACCGTGAATATTTGTACGTTATTTGAATCCAGCTATTCTTAGTTGTAGGTATCAAACTGAATCATTGATATGCCAGCAGTATATTTCTGCATTGGTGTTCAAATATAACAGTTAAAACTAGAGGTCTAGGCTTGAAAGATGTGATTCTTGTCCATAACTGCCTATATTAATATCGCATGTGATAATTGAAATAGATATCATGATAATGACATTTACTGGCCCTCATTTAAAGACTTGTTTTGACGCACAGCATGTCATTTTCAAGGTATCTTTTAGACACATTTAAAGATGAGTGAAACCAGACAGAATAATTGACATTTAGTCAAAATAAAATTTCATACGGATCTTATTTTCCAAAGTTGTGAAAATTGGATATGTCATTGGTTGGGCCAGTACCTTTCGTCATAAAATGCCAAAAAGTTGTTTTATCGGCAAACGCGGATGCGAGAAAATAAAATAAAGGAACATCAAAATGTGAAAATAAAGACATATCTATCTTTGCAGTTTAAAACTGGGGGGAAATGGTGGAAAAATGTTATGCATTTGGGCAAGTTTAAAAGTATTTATTTAGCAATATATAATTTTGTGTTTGTGTTTTCCCTACATAATGCAAACTTGCGCATGTAATAGAATAAAATCGAATCTCTTGTTTTATCCATTCATTACTCTATATGTAAAGTTTTGTTTTTACAGTTAACCAATAAACTTGTTTTACTGTAGCACTATTACATCATTTTAGTTTTTCCATTAAAATGACTAACATTAACACAGTTGTATGCAAATTCCAGAGTTTTGAGTTTGATCTTGCGTCACAGCTTTGGTTACTACACCAGTTTTTTCACAGTATTTGTGAATGGTTTCTCTGCTATGCTGATGGGCCATTACCATATGAGTTCCCCCTGTATGATCACCCGGGGTCATCTCCTCCCCAAGCCACTTCGCCTCCCCCACCTCTATCTACCCCCCATCAAGGGCCATTCAGTCCACCGGTGGGTGGATCTAACAGATATGCATCTCGGTCCTCCAAAGCCATGTTAACAAGCATCCCTACAAGAGAGCGGCCTGTTAAACATCAGTGCTCCGGGGCTTCTTCAGGGCAACAGACAGGAACTGCCGTGGGTACCCCGAGGGTCCCCGCCATTCACATTACACCAGCGGGGTGTAAAATGCCGATTTAGTTTTAATGCGACGTTGCCGCAGTTTCTCTTCAACTCGATCAGTGATTAATCAGGAAGTTCAGGAAATGATGATGATTGGATCTCGGGCGGAAATTCGCATACTTATAGAGACAGAAAAGGTGGTGATCACCTGAATCACTGACTTCCTGTCAGATTCACCTGGGTGATGTGGATTCACCCAAAAGATCTGGTTAACTTTCATGTGGTTGCGACTCTTTCTTCCGTTGAACACAAAGAAGATATTTTGAGAAATGTGTCAGTGGGTTTGTGTTCATACAGTTGAGGTTCAATGTTGTTTGGTTATCGGCGTTCCTCCAAATATCTTGGTTTGTGTTCTGCAGAAGAAAGAAAGTCATACAGGTTTTTATTTTTGGTTGAGCTGTCCCTTCAAACATACGTGTCTGTTTTGCATCAAACAAGAAGAAAAGTTTTTGGGCCGTATGAAATAGATTTTAGGTGGTTATTTGGTCTCATTTGTCGTTGAAGAGCAACATTTCCGATAACCTGCTCTGAGTTTCAGTACAAGACTTGGTCTGAGAATTCAGGAAGGTAAATCAAACTTTTACAGAGTTTACAGATGTGTTTACAACCTTACACATTGAAATTTATGATTGTAGTGTGAATACACACAGTAAATCAATATCATTTCACGCCTGGACACTTCAAAGAACATACAAGTGTGTTGAGTTATTTCAGTTGTGAATCAACTTCTCACTTTTGTTGGATTAAATAGACTAGTCAGAAAGCAAAACCAAACGATTTCTTTGTGAATCAAAAACAAAACAACAGTATTAAGATAAAGTATATGAAGCCTGTTTTTAAGCAAAGGTTTGTTGTGATTTCACGTTCTTCACACGTAAGCACATTGTTGTTGTCCACCTGTCAGTGTCTTCAGTCCATCATCTCACCTGTTTTCATTGCAAACGCGGCAGTTGTGAGATGAAAGCGTCTTGATTTCACTCGGCAGGACGTGATGCGTCGCGGCAGGTTCTGGGTTTGGAGAAAGACACGCAGTTCAAGCGTTACCATATGGCTTTGTTGTGCTTTGGTCCTGAAAGAACTTCAAAGGGCTGACAGAAGAACACCAGAGATGTTTTCTTGGGAAGTGTCAGTGTCAGTGATGTCAACTTCAGCTCTGACCGCCAGTCCCGACAAAGAGATAAAAACTACCAGACTGTAAAATGGTCAGAATGAATGAAGTTTAGAGGGAAGATCGGACCACAACCGCAGTGACAATAAAAATGCAGTCGGGTTATGAGCAGAATCTATTTAACACAACTGGTGCTTATAGATATTAGTCTGAAGGGACGGTACACCCACAAATGAAGATTCTTTCATCATGTATTTATCATAACGTGGTTCGAAACCTGTATGTGACTATTTCCTCAGTGGGACACAAATGAAGAGTGTCTCTGTGGTTTTGTGTTCATACAATGGAAGTCAATGGGTCAGTGTTGTTTGGTTGCCAACGTGGACTAATCCTCTTTAAATATGAAACTGACTGGAGTTTGTGCCCGTTCTTGTTTCTCATCCCTCAGTAATGCGCTTTTATACTCATGACCCTGTTTTGTCTCCAGCAGGTCTATCTGATGAACCTCGAGAATTCTGTCGGGTTCCACGGCGACGTGAGGCAACAGGACATGGAGGCGAAGGTCAACAAGCTCGCGTTCGGATTCCAGCGGAGCTCAACGTCAGACGACGACTCGGGCTGTGCCCTGGAGGAATACGCCTGGGTGCCACCGGGACTCCGACCAGAACAGGTAAAGAAGATTTCGCAGTTGAACACCCTTGCGTAGCCGTCCAGATGCAGTCTTCAATAAAAAGTTGGCGGGCTCCATTTTTTAATGTGAAACTGTGAACACCACAGGCATTTGGGAAGAGGAAATGCTGCTCTTTATTTACAAACTGCTTCGTGGAAAATCTGTAAGTCATTATGTCGAGATGCCAGACGGAGAGCTTGAAGCTTTGAGGAGCTCACAGCCTCAACTTTTTTAACTTTTTGTGTCCGTGAAAGTTCTCCTCTCCGTCCTGGGGATGTCCGCTTTCTATCCCTGTCCTTTCAATCCCCCCCTACATAAAATCAGCCTTGTTTAATGGCTGAGAAAAGGGTCTAAAGCAATTGCAGAGCCGTCCACAGCTTTTGTGTTAAAATGTAATGTCTTTACAGCGGCCATTCTGTGAATTGCCGGGCGTATTATAGGTGATCATTGCGTAGAAGGGTCCCGGGGGCGCTGGAGGTAATATCAGCTGGAGATGAGCGAGATTTACGAGCTCCTGATTGTCAGGTTTAAATGGCATTCCAGTAGAGCGGCTCAACATCAGCAGGGTTCTCTTCGCGCCGGAGAGGACAAGCTCATTCCAGCTGTTATGACCGCCACTCGTAAAGCCAACGACCACACCCCCACCCTCGCAATGCAAAGGTCAACGTGTCAAAGAAACACAATAGATTACAGTAAAAAGTCTTGGTGATGAAAAACAGGTGGCTCAACTTTTAAAAAAGGTCAATGGATGGAAATGAAACGGATGAGGTTGAATGCAGGCACGAGAGGTCATGGGTTTGTTTCTTAGAGAATAAAAGCGTCTGCAAAGTGCTTAAATGTGAATGCAAATCGCGAGCAAACAGTCCAACAGGCATTGTTTTGGTTCATTCTCATAGGATGTTTGCACCTGCTAATAACATCCATCTCGGGTGATTCGATCTCATGTGAACAGCTGAGACAGATTGACGTTTACACCATGTGTCTCAAATACTCTCCTGTGACCACTTGTGACAGAATTCCATCGACGGGAAAGTCTTTGATTTTATAAACGCACATCATTTCAACGTTTTATCACAACGTTACATCATTTCGTCGAGCCACATTTATGTATGTACTTTTACATTTATTGCATTTGTAAAATGCTTGTGATTTGTCTTTGTTAGTAAGAAGAAAAAGAAAAGGGCTTCAAACCAAATGTGATGCGTGACAATGCTGATTTTATTTTAGTCAAGCACTATTCATTTGATTTATGTACTTTTACATTACTTAAATTAATAAAATACATAATAGTTTTATTTATATTTTGAATGTTGGGTTAAAAATGAACCTTTTAGCCTAGTTGGGTTGTTTCAACCAAATATTTTGTGTTGTATATAAACAGTTTGAACCAATGATGGGTTGAATATATCAACATCGTGTAGCTTTTATTTTCCTATATTTTTAGTTTTCATGTTCATTTTTTATGTTATGTTAATGTTTCTTATATTGCTTTATAAATGTATTTTTTATTTTACTTGAGTTTCTTTTTATTTTCAAGTAGTTACTTTACGGCATCAACTAAAGCTTATTTACTTTCTAATTTTCCTTTTTTAAAAATTTTTTATTGCTTCATTGCTTAATTTCATTAGATTTCAAATAAAATGTTATTTTAATGGCCATAAATGGTTTAATATTTGTAGTTTTAACAAACCATGATAACCCCGCTGGTGTACTTGTGTGTTGGGACTCACCTGATCTTTCTCATCTCCAGGTTCAGCTTTATTTCTCCTGTCTACCCGAGGACAAAGTGCCTTATGTGAACAGCCCCGGCGAAAAGAATCGTATCAAACAGCTTCTGTACCAGCTGCCTCCTCATGACAATGAGGTGAGTTTAAACACATAAACAGCCGTCAAAGCCTCTATTGTTTCCCAGCATATCCGCATTGAAAAATGCCCACGCATCACATTTCCAAACCCCCTCGAATATAACTGGTATGAGGTGTGGGTGTTTTAGCTCTGTGAGATACATCACGTCCCCTGCATTCCCCTCGGCGTCACAGAAAGAAGCTTTGTCACTTCATATGGCTGTGGGTGTTAGTACAATGAGACTTTTGAGCAGATGGTTTTATGATGCTGCTTGTGGAGACTCGATACATGTGACGGAGAGATTCTTTGCATTGCTGTGGTCTGAAAAATGCAGAATGAGTGTGTGTTTCCAGTTCAAGCATGAAACTCGTGATACTGGTCTAAACATAAAGATTGTTTGTGTTTCTTTTCCTCTTGTTGAGGTTTGGTAAACAAAAGTAAAAGTAATCACGAGTTTGAGAGAGGGGGAAGCCATGAGTATTCGTCCTTTCTCTAAATTTCCATTCCAGCGAAGGTCCAAACAATCAAGGAGTCCTAAATCACTAGCACTTCTTTTAGTAGGTGGCTTGACATCAAATGGTGCTTTTCGAGGAAAATCTATAAAAAATGTATCTTGCACATTTCTATCTGTTCTCCAGTGTGCGGACAGTAAGCCCGTTCAATTTTCTTCCTCAGGTGCGGTACTGTCAGTCTCTCAGTGAAGAGGAGAGGAATGAGCTTCACATG
Source organism: Barbatula barbatula (assembly GCF_947034865.1). Classification (NCBI taxonomy): domain Eukaryota; kingdom Metazoa; phylum Chordata; class Actinopteri; order Cypriniformes; family Nemacheilidae; genus Barbatula; species Barbatula barbatula. Next base: position 16,478,370 of record NC_136788.1, on the reverse strand, counting down.
TTCAGCCTACAAAGAAAGAAAGAGGCTCTTGGACGAGGAACGTTGAAACTGCTGCCGAGGGCGATGCTTCATGCCACATGTGAACACGTAAGCATTTCAGTCATTAATTAAATAGTTCTGTCAGAAGGAACCTGATGCATTTTTGTCATCTAAACGTGGTTTTGGTTTTCATCAGTGTGGGGAGAACTTCCGTGGCGGGGAGATGGTGGTGTTCGCCTCTCGGGCGAGACCTGGGCAGGTTTGGCACCCAGCGTGCTTCACATGCTCCACCTGCAATGAGCTCCTGGTGGATCTTATTTACTTCTACCACGATGGGAAGATCCACTGTGGGCGACATCATGCAGAATTGTTGAAGCCACGTTGTTCGGCCTGTGATGAGGTGAGCTTTGTTTTTCCTTAAAGTTCCTTATGCTGCATCACTTCATGTGTTCACCTTTTTTTAATCATCGGTGTTCTTTCAGATTATTTTCGCCGACGAATGCACAGAAGCAGAAGGTCGTCACTGGCACATGAAGCACTTTGCCTGCTTTGAATGCGAAACCGTCCTGGGTGGTCAGCGGTACATCATGAAAGACGGCCGTCCGTACTGCTGCGGCTGCTTCGAGTCGCTGTACGCAGAATACTGCGAGGCTTGCGGCGAACACATTGGTGAGCCCTAATGTCTTTTTCAGTTTCAGCAGCGTCATTCACCACAAACCACATTTCCTTTTTGACCCTCTACTGTATATTTTTCTGCAGGGGTGGATCATGCCCAAATGACGTACGACGGCCTTCACTGGCACGCCACGGACGCTTGCTTCAGCTGTGCTCAGTGCAAGAGCACCTTGCTCGGTTGTCCCTTTCTACCAAGGCAAGGCAGAATTTACTGTTCCAAGGCCTGCAGCCTGGGTGAGGACGTCCACGCCTCGGATTCTTCGGACTCTGCTTTCCAGTCGGCGAGGTCTCGGGAATCCCGCCGCAGCGTGAAGGTGGGAAAAAGCAGCCGCTCGGCAGACCAATGTCGGCAGTCGCTGCTCTTCTCGCCCGCAGCCAACTACAAGTTCCCAGGACTGTCTGGGAATGCGGATGACACCTTGTCCAACAAGTTCTCAAAGCTAAGCTTTGAAGACAGCCACTTTTGGAGGAACAGGGAGGAGCAGGAAGCACCCGAAGACCATGAGGAATGGGCTGAGCATGAGGACTACATGACCCAGCTGCTCCTCAAGTTTGGTGAACATGGAATGTTCCAACAGCAAGAGGACGGCAGACCAGACCTCTGGATGATTGACTCGGAAGGCAAAAACAAAACCCAGCGGAGGGTTCCAGTCAGCGGTGAGAGCGAGAGTCTGGCCAGTAAAAAGTACAAGGCGGACATGTTCTGGGCCCAGTCCCAGGATGGACTGGGTGATTCTGCGTATGGTAGTCACCCTGGACCTGCTAGCAGCAGAAAACTCCAGGAGCTCGATTTGGATCGTGCCAGTTTTAAGGACGAAGACAAACTATGGTATAATGACTCGCTGGAGTGCATCACAGATGATCTTAAACAAGCGGAGCAGAACGTCCGGGACTCCATGGACTCCTTGGCACTTTCCAATATCACAGGTGAGACTTAAACAAGCCATAAAAACATTCAGTTTTTAGTTTCTTTAGCGGTCCTATTTCTCGAATATCAAACAAAGGTTTGAACCTTCATTGTTGAGTAATCAGTACTTTTTATCTTTGCAGGTGTTTCAGTTGATAGGGACATGAAAGAGAAACCGCTGCTCTACCCTTTTCAAAAGTTCTCCATGTTTGACAACGAGAACTGCGACAACACGAGCAACATGGGGACGTTGAACTCCTCGATGCTTCACAGGAGCACCAACTCCCTAAAGAGCCTTACCTCGGAACTGGAGCGCGTGGAGATCGTCGAGGAGGACGAACAAGAGCAGGTGGTCCCTCTTCCAGAGGAGAGGCCCAAACCTCACTTTCCTGTTTTAAGGAGGAGCAAGTCCCAGTCCAAACCACAGCAGGTTACGTTTTCAGACGACGTTTTAGATAACGGACGCTATGAAGACTTGGAGGTGCGACAGCCTCCCATGAGCGAGCGCACTCGCAGACGAGCGTACCACTTTGACGAACAAGACCAGCAGCGGCATCACCATCACCACCGGCGGAGAAGTCGGAAGTCACGTTCGGACAACGCACTTAACATGTTGCCCAAAGAAAAGGCCCGTAAGTGCTTCAAGGAGGACCGTCGGCAGTGTGGCCCAGGTCCTAATGCTCAGTATGGACAGCACTCGTACGCACACGCTGACGCTAACCACGGTTTGCACGGCCAGGCCAAAGAGCGATTTCTTCAGTTGTACGGCGAAGACGACGGCTGGTGTTCTACTTGCTCCTCTTCATCGTCCGAGTCGGAGGAGGAAGGATTTTTTCTGGGTCAGCCTATTCCACAACCAAGGCAACCTCCTCGGTACCAGTATTACACTGATGAACTTCCCTTTGGCACACGGACAAAGTCCAAACAGAAGAGAGGACGGAAGGGCAAAAACTGTATCATTTCCTAGAATCCGTTTGGAGTACGAAGCTCTCTGTAAACGAATGCCAGGAACCTGCTTTGAGCTGTTGCTTTAAATTGTTATGCAACGCGGTCCACATCGCACATGGAGCGTAAACAAGACTGAACTCCAACAGTAATGCATTATCCGAGATAAAGAAAAAACCTGAATGAATACGATATTTATAAAGCCGCTTTTAGAAACTAACGGAGAGAATAATTTAACGTTGCAAATATGAATGTGTATATAGTGTAAAATGTTGAGTTAAAGTTAATATTTTTATATCCCTGAGTTTCAAAAGATTTTTGTAGAGAACGTTTCAGGAAAAAGAACCACGGTGCGAAGATTCCACTTTTGTTAATCAGGGTTTTAAAAATAAATACGTAACATGTCACAGTCGGTCATCTCAATGTCTTTGTTTCTTTTGCACTAAAACATTTTGTACATTATATACGGTTTTATCCAGAGTGATTTTATTAATCGATTAAATAGAAAGAATCACTATAGTCTATATTAAAGCAAACAAGAACATACAGATACACACATATTCATATAATAAATGTTTATTATTTCTATAGATGTGCTTTGACAGATAGCCTTTTGTCTTATATGCACAATATACTGTGTAAGAAAAGCTCAACAACCTTGCTATCATCAGACAAACCGTAAATAATATGAATCAACAGAAGTGCTTAAGCATCTTTGCAAAAATTGAACAATTTAAATATGAACATGTCAGAATAAAAAGTAGCTAGATGTACAACTGTCTGAAATTTACATTTGGCATTTACTTACTTGTATTAAATAACAAAACAATCAGGTAATAGTCACTAACACCGAGTGTTTAAATGTGTTGTGTACGTCTGAACGTCTTGTTAATATTACGGTAAAGTTTAGCCGATTGTTCAGGTTTCAGCTGTGAAGTCACATTAGAGATGAACTCCCGGAGGTCCTTCAGACTTTTTTTTCTGACATCAACCAGGTTCTTCTTCAGCGCAGATAGAAGCTGCCGTTCAAGGGTCTGATCTTTGGATATGAGCATCTTCACCACGAGTCCGAATGTCTTACAGTCTTGTGTGTACAACTGGGAAAGAAACAGAGAATGACTTGAGATTAAGTATTTTACTTCTGCGAGATAAATCTTCAAGCGGTTTTCTGCCTACAAACATCATTCAATGTTAATGGATTTCGTTAAATTAAACATTGATGATAAACTCCTAACAAAAAGGAAGTGCGCTATTAGGATAAAAAAACAAATGCCCCAGGTGAAAAAGGCAAACTATAATACAATTAACAGACTTAAAGTGCTCTATTTTTACGCACTAGTTTTGTCGTATTAAGATGATCAAAGCTTACTTAACTGCTATTTTGAGACGGCATTAATAGAAGTAAAATATATATATAAAATGTATTCTTAGTATTTTAACTACAAAATGAATGTGCGATAAAAAAAGCATTATGGAAGTGTGTGTATATAAATGTAACATTCCTGCATTGAGCTCAGACGTGTATTTGTTTTGTTATATACAATACGTGGACATCGAAAAGTCAAATAAAAGTGTTATTACTGAACTCAAGTTATTTCACACCAGACTTTAAAGGCCAACCAATTCACCTTGAAATAAAAGACGTGCAACAATTGGGTTTTATTATAGCTGCAAATGCTCCAGATGTGATGTCAAGGGTCCGTCGTTACCTGAAGCTAACGGCGGAGGTGTGATCGGGTTTATTTGACCTGCTGTCGGGAAGGTCTAGAGTTCATACCGACACATATAAACTTTAAGTAGGTTTCAGGTTTGATGAGAGACTTTGACGAGCAGATGTCGGTAGAGACTCATTTTGCATCTAAAGTTCACGTTTGGCCCTTGTGGACGTTTCCTTTAACTTCGTTCCCAAGCCTGCCGCGCCAGAGAAAAGACAGAACAGCTCTCGGGCCAAAAAGATTATCATAGCAAGTTCAACAGAGGACGAGGTCTGTTTCTTCTTATCGATGGTGTCTGTTCAGTCGTGTGCAGTTTAAAAACAGAACAGAGAGATTGGACGGGAATCTGGGGTCTGTCAAAGGGTGGGCTTAAAAGAAAGAGAGAAGAAGAGTTTCTTCTACTAATGAAACTAACTCGTTCTGCACCGGCCCCAAAAAACAACTCCAGTTGAAAATTTTCCAAACTATTTTACTAGGATAAAATAATCTTTCGATGAGAAATGTATTGAGATCTTCATTAATATTGACTTGCAGGATTGATAAATCTGAGCTCAGTTTGACACATTGATGACATCTTTTCTGAAACCATAATGACGGACATTTCTGACTCTTTTTCTCAAGAGAAATATCTGAGATGAGACTTAAGCGAACGTTTCCATTCGCTCTCCGTTTAATCTCATTGATGTCTTGAAGAAACACCTGAGATATTGAAGAGATCTCATCTGTGATTATTCTTTCAAAGTATAAAAAGGCAGATTTTAAACCACAAGTAACGGCACAAGAATCAACAAAAGGCAGCGTTGAAGGAAGTTCTCCACCCCGGACTGCATCTGTATTTATAGTCGTGATATTTATGAGTAAACGCTGAGATTGCTTCTCTTTGTTTCGGCGTGCCGAAGTTTGTGTTGTTTTTACCCCCGATTAGAGGAAAAGATGTGAAGGTTTGATAAGAGAGGACCACACAAACCGAACGGCAGAACACACACACACACGTGCATTTGGATGTGCTATATGGACCGTATAGTGTGTGTGTAGGGCGTGTAGTTGAAAGGCAATGGTCTGTAAAACATTACAAATAAAATGCACAACTACACCAGTAAAACAAGCAGGGCTCTGTGGCCATCGTGGAGCGGGAGCCAATTATTTGAGGGCTGGGACACATTAGGGAATTTTTAGGAGGTATTTTATCACCGAGGGTCTAATAGGGTCGGGCGACTGGAGTCTCAGTGAAATCATTCCCAGTCATTGAACAGAACTCGCGTCACCGATGTGATGTGTTGTGGTTTATTTCTCCTTAGAAATGTTGATCTTCAAGGATCAGAAAGAGAGCGAGAATGAAATGTGCTGAACTTACCTGCTCGATCTCCTGAGCTTTGGCTGTGATGGCTCGAGCGCAACGTTCTTCGGGTGTCTGAACGCGTTTTGGTCCTCCAACCAAATCTGGATTCTTAACCAGACCAGAAGAAAACATCTGCGAATGCACAGCGTTATTTTCTTAGCAATAAAATGAATTAATCTAGAATAAATGTTTTGGTTTGTTTAAAAGCAACGGCTTTGTTCTCTCTCTTGACATTTCAAATATTTTCCAAAAATGATAAAACATGCTGGCAACTTTTTTTATTACACGGCTCGTTGGGCTTGATTCTGATTGGCCAGTCGCGCAATCTGAGGTTCGTTGTTCCCTGATGACAACCTCACAAAACGAATAACACACGGTAACCCGGATGCAGCAAATCATTTTTCCTTTCTTTGGACAAATGAAATATAAACATACATGATGTTATATTTACGAATGGTTCAACCAAATTGCCTGTTCGTGACACGACTGTCGTTTCTTACCTTAAAAACTAAACAGCTCCTTTCCCCACAGAAAGTCTGCATTCGGTTAAAATGGGCTGATCAAATATTTCACGTTTCACGTCCAGTTTTTTTCTCATATTGCAAGTAGCCGTGTAACAAGAAACACTGTAAGAGTCAACCAGCCTGAAATACTGGATCAACCAACATCAGACGTACTCTTGTAGTTGAATATGTAAGATCCTGATTGAGAAACTTCAGGGATGTTGGTATTCAACTGCCTCAATAAATCTGTAACTTAGAGATCTGAGAACAACCTGTGCTCCATCAGCAGCTTCTCGTCCTTAAAGTTTGTTTTATGAAAGTAATGCAGCATCTACATCAATCTCTGACTGTAAAACTGCAGTTTCTGAACAGAACTGTTATTTTTCTGTAAGCAAACTTTGAACAGTTTTGTCTCTTTACAGCTGAAAGTAGTTTATACCTTGTTGGCCGGTGCAGAAGATCCGTCTTTAACCCCTCCGGCGAGATCTTTGGGTGGTCTGCGTTTCTCTGTGGAGAAGGAAGCGATTTATCTTATAAATCTATAAACATCAAACCCGGCTAAATCAGTCCAGATTTATATTCAATATATTGATAATTCAATCATTCTGTCCCTTAAATTTACTGGAAAATATATTAAATAATACATTTCCATTTTTTTTCAATATATTAAAATGTTTCATTCATATTTTTCTATATATTTTAAACTATTAAAGAGAGTTAATATAGGAAAATATGAAGTTAAACAGCTGCTTTATATTTGCATATCTCCTGCAGGAGAACACCGGCTGCGCAGTCGTGCAGCTGCGGGTTTGAGATGTTTTCTACGGGTTCAAACACGACAGCACACGGATCAGATTCAGGTCGTATTTCTGTTTATGATATACATTTTCATTTTCTTGGAATGGGGGCAAAGGCGGAGGTCTTTTGATTGACGCTCCCTAAACATTCTGTTCTGTTGTGTGTGTGTGTGTGTTCTCCAAATAAAGAAATAGAAAAACAGACAGTAAGATTCCCTGAACGTGACACACGTGAACTGTCTGTTGATGAATGGCAGCACATTCCCGATGGCTCTGGACATCATCTGTTTTCTGGACATCATCTGTGTGTGTTAAATAGTAGAGCTGCTGTTTGCTTGAGCTTTTATTGTGTCTTTAAAGCGAGGTGACACATTCCGTCTGTACGCGTGATGATGGAAACACAACACTCCGCCCTCTTAACACCAAATAAATACCGACTTTAAAGTTCACAGCCTTAAATGAGATATAGTGTAAGTGCACATGTTCAATTCAATAATAAAGATATAAAAAAATGTGTACAGGTGCATTTGTGTCAGATACGATTGTAAGAGTTTGTTAATCTAGAGATGTTTGTCTCTTCTGACACTCCTGTAGAGGTTTGACCCGCTCTCAGCTCTCATCAGACCCGGCCGATTAGACACGCCTCCTCTGGTTTCTCCTGCCGTGACCGACCCGGTGAACCACACGGCTCAGAGACCTCATGAGATCCGTTCCAGAGCTGAACTCTCACGACTGCTGTAGCA
>NC_136788.1:16408267-16465767 GCF_947034865.1 Barbatula barbatula | reverse complement strand
TATTTTGTCTCTCACATGTCATGCATGTTGGCATTTCTTTAACTCATCTTTTACCAATGGATTTCAGCAAAATGTGCAGAAATGCTTTGACCCAACGCTGAACCCGAACTGGAAAAAAGAGGTCTGAGGGGGTTTTTAATGACCTCTGGGCCTGTCTGAGACGCTACAGACTACGCCGACCATTTGCTTCACTGTGTCACCTTGAGAAAGTCACAGCGATTCAGACGCTCCGCAGACCTCGGGAAAAGGTTTAATGCATAACAACACGTGACATCATAACCTAATAATATCCATAAACACAGATGATTCTCACGAAACGAACAGGTGACGTTTTGCATTTCATAACATTGACAACGTAAACATTCTACGGATATAAAACCTTTTTTCACACGTGTGACAGAAACAGGTGTGTGTGTGACTTCAAACAGGATATCAGCACAAAGACAGAGCGGCGGGGAGTCGTACACACACACAGGCAAAGTAAACATCAGGGCTCTTTATACACAGCATGACAGACGACTGCTGGGGTCTGTGAGGGCGGGACCTGCTGGAAACCGCAGGGAGTCCAGCGCTAACATTAAAACAGCCCCACTTCTTTTTCCCAAAACCTTCAAGAACACGCCCGGGGAAATTCATCAATGCTTGATTTTCATTGTGGGCATGACAATAATGCAAAACGCCAAGTTGCCATTTAATGAACCGAAAACATGTACATGCATTCAAATGAAATGGTTATATTGGATGGTTTTCTTTTCTGCTTTAATTCTTACACACACCAGTGTAGTCATGACCACATCACACAGGTTCAGGTCTGTTTAAAACTGTAATTACATCCGTAAGAAACATCATTAAAAAGTGAAATAACATCATCATGAGACTTTAAAGAGAAGCCATATTACTCATTCATCACATGACGTCACGTTAAACCACAACATCTTAAAAACATCTACCGAGAGAATTAGATCCATCAATAAACAATGTCCATTTTTAAACTTTACCCACATAAAACTCTTTCCATAATGCTAGGGTGTTGCTAGGTGGTTACCTGTTGACTCAAGTCAAAAGATCCTACCCACAAGTCTTTATTACATTCTGCTCTCTGTATGGGAGCAGCTGAACTGATCTCAGCTCAGACAGGGCTGAACTTTGGCTATGAGAGCTGACTCAAGTCCACAGGAAGAGCCATCACGCCCTCTCCGGCCACACGCTTCCGTGTAACAGCGGGATCGAACGTAATGTGAGATGAGATCGAGTGATGTGTGAGGTCTGACTCCAACCACCCCCCTGACACCCACACAGACTGATGTGTCCGACAAACACACAAACACACTTATTTTTCATTCATGTATGTTCAGACATAAATGCTCAAAGGGATATCGAACAAAAAATGAAAATTCTTGCATTGTTTACTCAATCTGCGTGACTTACTTTCATCAGCGGAATACGAAAGAAGATATTTTGAAGAAAGTTCACAACTCTGAACCCCAGTGATTTCCATTGTATTGGCTCAAAACCGCTGAGGCATTTCTCCAAATATCTTCTGTTGTGTTCCACTTTAGAAAGAGCCAGACATGAGAAGACATCACACAAAACTTGATAAACGTTTAAGAGAATCTGTCACTCGGTTGTCGTCGTATTACCCTGATGCACTACTATCCCCTGCTGGACAATACCTGACATTAACATTTATGCGTTAAAGGAGTAGTTTATCTACGTGTAAATAAAAATCCGTCATCATTTACTCGCCCCCTTTCTTTCTTCTTCAGAACACAAAAGATATTTTGAAAAATGTTGGTAACCGGACAGCACAGCCCACCGTTCGCTTCTATTGTGACCAATGCAAGTGAATGGGGGGTCTCCAAAACAAGAAAGAAAGTCACGCAGGTTTTAAATGACAAGAGGGCGAGGAAATGAGGACGGATTCTCATTTTAAATGTGAACTACTCCTTTAAGCACATACTTCTATCAGGAAAAACAGAACTGAATTTTTAGGTTTTTCCCAACAATGTTTCAACAATGCAAACGCTCAAATAAAATATGAAATGCTTTAAGGTCTAAATGAAAAAGAGCATGGGCTGTTTGCTATTTACCTCAAATCAAACTGTTGTCTTGCTGGAGACACATAGTGTCTGTCAGACAGATACAGCGCCTCCTGCTGGTTAAATCAAAAGTCACACTTACACCATCAACTGTGAACTGTACAACACTGAATGATTTGGCTTTTCTGTAAGAGAAGCTTTTAGAATTCATTGAAAGACATGCTCATCATACCGGCTGGTACAGGGATGCATCCACCTGGGGTCTCTCCGGGGGACAGGCTCCCTGCTTCTCAGCTCCTTCATAAGCCGGACCATCACAGAGGCTTCTCTGGTCACTCTGAACGTGGACGTCTTCCTCTTCTGAGCAGCAGGCAGACGGACGTCTTGACATCGCGTTCACTTTATCATACGGCCCCTTCGAACAAAACAACATCAGATCAAGGGCCCTCAACACCGACAGGCGCTTATATTATGATAGTGTTTCTCAAAGTGTGGGGCGGGGGAATAAAGACATGACAAGTGGGACGCGACTAATGAGTGGACATTTTGTCAGTGTTGTGCCCATCTCTATTAATGACCTTATTTATTGACTCAAAACAACGACACATTTAAATGTAAGCGTTACTTACAACAACATCAGATTGCAAATACATTGCAAGAATGATTTTACGTCAGAGGTCTGTGACATGGAATGAAAACTGGAGATTCGGCGCCAGCAGACCAAACTAAGACAGACAGTGGACATAAAGTTTATTATTCTTTTGTTTTTGGCTATTGGGGACAGGTGGGGCTCGGACCCCTTCCTTACCTCCAAAGTGCCAGAAAAAAGTTTGAGAAACACTGTTTTATGATCTGTCCAGTGTTGTTGCATTGAAAAACTGTTGCACTTCGTGTACAGTAAGTGTGTGTTTCTGATCTCTGACGCTGACCTCGCTGTACGCCACTGTAACACGCAACATACGCAATGACGTCATTGACTGTGTGCTAATGAAGCGCTGATGTGTAAATGTTAATTAAACAGCTATTAAGTTACACGTGTCATTTGTTAAGAGTCTCTGAACGGTGTAAATGTTTAAATACTCACTATACTTCTGTAAACAGCGGGTTTTTCTGGAAGAGAGAAGAAAAGTGACGTTTCTAAGAAGAGCATCTTTATCAGATATAAAGAATTCACCATGGTAACAAAATATTGTCCAACTTTGAATCGTTTTCGACGTTTTGTTATTTGTAATTAAGCATTTTAGTTATTTTAGAAGCTTTATATACTTGACGTTACTTCGTGTTTTATCCAAGTTACTCATTTGACTTCAGTCATAAGCAGGCAGTTTAATGTTTATGGAAATACCTCGTTCAAATATAATATCCGTTGAGTGAAATATGTTTTATTAATGATAATGAATTTTGAAGAACGCGTAATGATCTTCTTCCGATGGACGCGCTCTGTAAGAGTCGGTGACTCGACGGTTCCCTCTACAGGATCACAGTTGCAATTGCGACGGTTTCATTTTCTAAAATGGTTTGGCATTTAAATGATTGTTTTTATAATATGTTTTGCAGAACGCAATAGTTTTAGTGAGCGTTTATACGTTTATTCCTCGTAATAAATGTATAGGCACAGACTGTAACCCATTATTTGTATAGACACTTGGCTCTTTTACATGAATCTATAGCGAAATGTATATATTTGTAATACTTATTAATCCAGCATATTGACACAAGAAATCAAAACCTCCACAGACCGGCATGAATCCATCAAACATGATTGACAGGGACAAACGATCTCTCTGATCCTCTCGTTCTGACAACTCTCTCTCTCTCTCTCTCTCTCTCTCTCTCTCTCTCTCTCATTCTGTCTTTCTTTCTTTCTTTCTTTCTTTCTTTCTTTCTTTCTTTCTGTCTTTCTGTTCCTTTCTTTCTTTCGTTCTTTCGTTCTTTCTTTCTTTCTTTCTTTCTTTCTTTCTTTCTGTCTTTCTGTCTTTCTGTTCCTTTATTTCTTTCGTTCTTTCTTTCTTTCTTTCTTTCATTCTTCCTTTCTTTCAACTTTCTTTCTCTCTTTCATCGTTCTTTCTTTCTTTCGTTCTTTCGTTCTTCATTTCTTTCTTTCCTTCCTTTACCTAATGATTTTTCTTAAACCAAAGTTAAATATCAATCCAACGGATTTTTTAAAAAAAAGTTTCTTTTTTCACTGATTTAAAGTCAAGTTTAAACCTTTTACTTAACAGGATAAATTCCATGGAAAATTGTTTACGATGCTTCCTTAACTTTGTAACCGACACAAAACCTATTCTGTATTTCCCATGCTTTCTTCCAGTCTATAATACCAAATAAAGAAGACAAATCATTTATTTATTACATTTTTGTATGCATTGAAAATGAGCAAAGTAACTTCTCATTAATGACGTAGCGCGACGTTCGCCCAATGGAGCGTGTAAGAAGTAGTCACGTGACCGACTGCTCCAGGAAGTGAACCGCTTAACTGATTCATATTCATGAGCTGCAGCAGGGTCAGTCAGGCTTGCTCGTCGGAAAAGATTTATCTTCATGGCTGCTCGTTTAGGTAGAAAATGCGTCGCTATATTCGCGTCTTGTTCGTTTGCACACTACTCGTCTTCTGCTCGCTCTTGTACGCATTTAGTCAAATTGTGTCGTCGCTGGAGAGCTCCGGTCCTCAAGCGCGAGCTCACCGGACGCGCACAGCACATCCGGGCCTCGGTGAACGCGATGACAGGTACATAAACAACACTCACACATAATAAACATACCGTACAAACAACACTCACACACTGTACACAGATATCTGACACAACTGTACAAACACACTGTACGAGATACTTCTATATGTTTCCCAGATCAATGTCCTCCTAGATGTACAACAGTGTGACGTCATCGTGTTTACATCATTTGTGACGCTTTCACTGCTGAAGGTTTTAGTTTGTCTTTCCCCAGGTTCTGTGCTTTCGATAAATGTGTTTATTATATGTGTTGTATAATGCACAGTATTCTTGACACGTTTCAGATCTTTCTGCTCGGGAGGCCTCAGGTGTGTTTATGTGAAGCATGTTTGTGTCCCGTCAGGTGTAATTCAGGGTCCGTCACTCACTGGATCTCCTATGGGATGCCTTCTGCTGTTTGTGGACAGAGCTGCTTTTTGGAGTCGGCTGTTAGGTAGGCCGTGTTGACCTGACCCTCGGCCTTAGAGACTAGATTTAACATCTCGAGTCTGCGGGATTCAGTCTTTTGCCTTCACATAATAAAGTTCAAATGGAACTTCCTAACAGGATTCTTCTTCCCTCCACCTCCTCCACAGACGCCCAGTTTTAGTGATGTGTGATCTGTGTAATACATGACACGCTCACCTGTGGTGTTCTTCACCTGTGTTGTGTGCAGTTACACTGTTCCAGTGCCCGGGGTCCATGAGCCCGTCAGACTGGCCGTGGTGGCGTGCGGTACCCGGCTGGAGGAAACGCTCACCATGCTGAAGTCTGCCGTCCTGTTCAGCTGCAGGAAGCTTCACTTTTATATTTTCGCGGAAGATGAGTTGCACGTCGGCTTCAGGCAGGCAGTAAGTGTCTTTCTGGTTATGCAGTATTTCTGCATGTTGGAGTTCACATCTCTGAAATCTCGTCTCTGTACAGCTGGAGTCGTGGCCGGAGAAATTCCGCTCCAAGTTTAACTACAGCACGTATCCCATCACCTTTCCCAGCGAGAATGCCAGAGAGTGGAGAAAACTTTTCAAACCGTGCGCTTCACAAAGACTGTTTCTTCCTGTGAGTAACAACATCTTTTAGACCCAGGCCGGAACGGAGATGACCTCCTTGCTCTTAATGCATTAAAAGTCCTGAGGCCTGGAGTCCAAACTTTTTGGTGTGACCGTTCAGTGGCTTTCGAGTTGAGCTTTGAGCATTTGTTACTCTCTTAAATGCTACCGTATGGTTCTTTGCAGTTTAAGAAGTGAATGAATACCGTCTGATTTGTGTTTTATTCAGCTGATCCTGAAGGACGTCGACTCTCTGCTGTACGTGGACACAGATATCTTGTTCCTGCGGCCTGTGGAGGACATGTGGAAGTTTCTCTCGGGGTTTAACGGCAGTCACGTGGCTGCGATGGCGCAGGAGCACGAGGAGCCGCGGATCGGCTGGTACAATCGTTTCGCTCGACACCCGTACTACGGCCGGACCGGAGTGAACTCGGGCGTCATGCTGATGAACCTGACCCGAATCAGAGCCAAACACTTTAAGGTATTAAAACACGTTTGATTTGTGCGCGCGCTGATTCATCACGGGATTCAGTTCAGAAGTGAGCGATACCTTAAATTCACAATATATGTGATGATAGTCAGTTAAACAACACTCTGAAGATCACAGTGATGTTTAAGGGTTTTATATATCATTTTTCTATATTCTGTAATGCCATTTCTGAGAAAATCTAGGATTAGTGTCAAAACATTCTTACCAGCAGGTGTCACCGTTGTACTTCCACGTAACAAATGTCCAGGTTTATCATTCATCTGTGTTTAAAACACACACACATATGAGAAGCTTCACTTTAAATCTGTTGGGCAGAAAGTAAGTGGTGGTGGTGGTGTTGTTGTTTGACTAAACGTTTGAGCGTCAATCACGTGTGTCTGTTTTGATCAGAATGACATGACGGCTGTGAATCTGAGGTGGGCCGACCTGTTGATGCCTCTGCTACACAAATATAAACTCAACATCACCTGGGGTGATCAAGACCTGCTTAACATCATATTTCATCATAATCCAGGTACTGACAGATTTACAATGATGGTAATGTAGAGCGGTATGGTAATGCTTAAAGTTTATAAAATCGAATTAATTTATATTCAAATGTATTTAAAAACGAAAACTTATGAACCCGATTCACGTTCTTTCTGGGACAGGAAAGCATGACTTTCTCTGTGTCGCCAGTTTCTTGGACCGTACACTTTGTGAAGTCTTTTGCAGTTCATCTACATTTGTGATATTTCAATAATTAGAAATATCGTGCAGCTGTATCGTTGATGTTTTACATGGCCACTAAAGTAACAGCAGTGTACTTATTCTGAAGTATGCATACTGTACATCATTTGAATGTGTTTGAATCACTTAACTTCTCGGCATGAGTGTGCAACACTGTATCCCACAATGCAGTGCGATCAATCTTAATGAACCGAATCAAAATTCTTTCCTTTGCATCTGCAGAGAGTCTGTTCGTGTTCCCGTGCCAATGGAATTACCGTCCGGATCACTGCATATACGGCAGTAACTGCGATGACGCCGAACAACGCGGCGTTTACATTCTCCATGGAAACCGTGGGGTTTACCATGACGACAAGCAACCTGTATTCAGAGCCATTTACGATGTTATTCAGAAGGTATGCTTTTATAACTTCTACATCTTTTCATTGTCAAACATGTCTGTTCTTATTTTTCAATAACGTTTATTAAGATCTCTATGGTCGATCCCAATCAAACATTCCGGAGAGCCCGGTAATAAGGTTAGATATTTTTAGTTTGGTCATGTGTCCTGATGTGGGTGTTTTATATCACGGCGGTGCGATTTCATTAGGCAGGTTTTTCTATCTAATTAGACTTTGTTAATTTGAGAAAGTTCCTCTGGGTGCCCACTGACACACGTTTTGCGCGAAGCCTCGTTGTTTTGTGATCGGACACCTGTCCAGGTGCTCTCATGGGCTCTTGTTGGCTCAACACCTCGGTTCTCAGAGCAACACTGCGTCTGCTCGAGCCAAATGCTGGAATGATCTCAGATGTCATGTTGGCTATCGTTGGTTTTCATCTCCACACCCGGCCCATTTAGGCTCCTGTTATCTTACCGAATCCGACTGCCAGCTTTGGAATGTCACAGTTCGTTTGCTGGGTGTCTGGGAGTTGTTTTGCTGTAGTTAACACTCACAGATAAAACAGACACGCTGGTTTCTCAGCTGAGATCTGTTACGCTCACGACTAGATGAGATCAGAGCATCATGATGTGACGTAGAAATGAGAAACCGATAACTGATCTGTTTTTTGGCTTGGGTGGAGGTTCACAACATTGAGCGCACAGCTCTCTCTGTGTGTGGTGTTAACCTGTGTTGTGTAGTCAGTGTGTGTATTGTGGTCATCATGGCCAGTGTTTCTCATATCACAGGAAGTGCTGTGGACCATTAGCTAAATGAGAGCTGCCATTAGCACAGGCCCATGCTTCAGATGTGTGTCATCGCTTCTGTACGCCCACAGATTTCACATCCACATACAGACCCACAACACAAACACACACGCACAAGTTCACATCAGACACACAGAATTCACATCCAGACCCTTATATGTTTTATTATCTCCGTGGGGACAGTCCATAGGCGTAATGAGTTGTGTACTGTACAAACTGTATATTTTATCCCCTAACCCAACCCCTAAACTTAAAGATCGTAGAAAACCTTCTAATCTTATTTTTAGATTTTCAAAAATGATCGTTTTGTGCCCGTGGACACCTCGATTTGGGTCCCGACAGTGACACTGGTCCCCATGAGTTGGTGTGCATTCAGATTTAGGTCCCCACTAACATATAAACCTAGCCCACACGCACCGAGTTCGCATCCAGACCCACAACACAAGTACACACATAGACAGACGTCATGTCACTATGCGAAATATCTTTAAAAATGATTTATTTTATGCAGTAATACAATAAACGCAATAATTTCTCTGGATTTGTTTGTGAAATATTCAGACAGATTTTTATTAATTCACACAAAAATGTAATTCTGTATTATTGTTGTCATATCGGTTTGTCATCCTGTTATTAACGCACAAATTTTTTTGTGTGTATATGTGTACATCATCATGAACCCTGCAGATGCACTTTTATAGCTTAAATTTGTCTGCCAGTAAAAGGTCTCTGCATTACCGCCCAAACGCCACAAAAGAGCAGTAAAATCTTTAGTACCTCTGCTGCATTTGGATGACTAGTGTACAGCTCATTTTCTCATAAATAAACACGGAGATGCTGTAAACGCACCACATCGTGACCCGTCGCGTGCTCCATAAAGTCAGTGCACATTTTAATGACCTCATACTGGATCCACATAAACGCGTATACACACATTCATGCTGAGAACGAGAGATAATGGGTTGTTTTGTGATATTTATCTGACTCCGATCTGTTCTGATTTCTAGTATCCGTTCGGAGAAGATGCAGTCCACGGTTTACTGCGCCCCTTGGAGGAGAAGCTACGGGACGCCGGACACACGTACTGCGGAAGAGTTTGGCACATCTTCACCAAACAATTGCAAGAAAGTGTGAAAGAGCTACAGAAAGACAAAATCAGATGAGTCCTGAAACCTAATCTGCTTTTTTGCATGTTATCAGGAGTGATCAAATCACAAACTGACAATCATTCAACAGGAAAATGTTACTGTGATTATTTTAGATCACGGTTTGGTGCTGAAGCTCAGTTGGTAGAGCAACACACAAGTAATGGGTTTGATTCCAGGAGTTCTGATAATGTCAGTGTTTATCCATCACATCGAGGCTGTGTTTGATTTCACCTTTGAGCAGAGATGTACAGTATTGTGAAGATCAAAACCATTCATAGCAGAAAGCTTAATGTATATTTATAAAGGACAGATTTAGTATCAACTACAAACACGTGTCCTAACTGGGCACTAGTCTTTCTCATATGGGAAACAGACCAAAATATGAATGACATCCTGCGCTACACAGTTTTTGCATAAAACAGGTTTCCCTCGACTTACGATGTAACCATGACAAAGAACTGGACCATTGAGATTTCACGGCGGGTTTTTAATTATGTCAAGGCTGGTGAGGACGCAGCGTGACGGGTACAGATATTAATATATGCAAAAATTACTGCAAATATATTTTATTAACAATGATCTAAAACAGATATTACACACCGTAAGATACAAAATAAATGATCACGTGTGAATATTTGAATGTGATAAATGTTTCGATGTTGTTATAATAATTGTATTGCTGTTTTGATTGTCTCAGGCATGTTTCTGACAGGTTACAGGTGTTTATTGCCAAATGCTCTTTTCATTCAAGTCATGTTCACATGTTAATTTATGTTTTTTTAAACCGTTATTGCATATAAAGGTTTGTAATATCATGTCATTACGGTGCTATATTTGTTTTGTAAATGAGAGGTTTAATAAATTCGTTTTAAAATGAAACACATTTAAAAAATCACTACAGTTTAATCATCATCGTGACGCAAATGTCGACTTTTTTTAATCAAGAATGAAATAATTCCAGTATATTTTTGTAATAAAGGTTTTTGAATTTCTCTCCCGTCTCATTTGACTTTTTTCTTAATAGAGTTTGTCAGCTGTGAGCGCTGTAATGTGATTCAAATGGAGAAGATCTGATCTGTGTCCCATCAGATCAATACTAGACGGCGGTTAATTGTTATAAACGGCTCGACTAATGAAATATAAGCGCTCGCTAATGTGCTAATTGAGAAAGCAGAATTAACAGAGATGGTTTAGACGGAATCACTGATATCAAACTTGAAATGTTCTTTCCTTTGAATCACACCGTTCCTATAATTCACTTTTATACAGCTGTGCTTTTGTTAAGCTTCAACATTATGGGATCAATAGCTCACGATGCGATTCACGATACGAGTTATTCACAATTTATTTTTACAAAATGAGTAAAGACAAATTAGAAATGTTTTATTAATTCTCACAGGTGGCACATTTCTTCGTAAAAGAAAAATGTATTTGATCAAATAACAAAACTAAATTGCAATTTTAAAACAAATACCAAATCAAAAAGAAAAATGAATCACACAAAAGTCTCTTTAATATAAACAAACTTAGACTTTTCTGTGCTTTTCGTGGATTTTTTTACATTTAAGAAACATCAGCATATCCACGTTTCCAAGTTTGCGGTAAAAACCTGCACCCCCTGCTATTCAAATAACATCTCAACCGGCTTGAATCGTCACATATTACAGATATTCAACCGACTCGCGAATAGTAACATCCCCAACAGACATCATTCTAGCCGTTGCTGCTTTGAGCGCCTGTGTTAAATGTAATAAAGTCTGTTTTTATGACCACTTATCCTGTGCAACATTTACAACCTTTTGAAAATCAGAAAATGATCACTGGATGTGGTTTATAGCATGAGATTCATGTAGAGCTTTCGTTTCCCATGAACTCTAATGTGTGTGAATCGCTGATGTCTGTGTTTTTCTACGAATGATCAGTTCTGGTTCTGCTGTGGCAAAGATCCCTCCTCATTTCATCCTACAAAACTCTGTTATGCCGTAAAGTTCAGGCTTTCCAACACTTGATGTGTTTTTTAACCAGGAACACACAGGGCAGACCGGCTGTGATGTTTGCCCTCCGGCTGCAGGGCCTCGAGCTTCAATCAATGAGTCGCGGCTCTCAGAAAACAATCTCACCGTTCAATATTTGCCCTCTCTGTTGTCATTCTCGAAAAGTATTCTTAAATAAGTTGAGGATGATTTATGAGCCCCTCGTTTTGATTAGAAATCATTTAAGGATGTTTGATCAATACCGTTGCTTCCGAAGGGACTGCTTTGGATTCCTGGATCTTCATCGAACGCCATCGATTTTAATGGTTTGTCATTTTCATCAGCTTGTTTTTGGTATAATTATATGTTAATATTTGGTCCTCATTTACTTTCTTAATACATAATAATGATTCATTGTATTCAGAGGACCCCAAACAAGTCCTGATGAATGAAATCTTGTCAGATTTGTAATGTAAATGTTTTAATGTCCGTCGATCAGATTTACAGTTGTAAAGCATCTTTCTGGTCTGTGTTTTCGGCTACAGTTACCCTGTTCATTTATACTGTATCGTTTAGAAGTTGTTCAAACCTCACAATTAGACCATAAACGCAGTTTTAATAGCAATAGACCTGAAGGTTATACAGTATTTGTGAAAAGTAGTCTTCGCAAGTAGCCAAATGATGGTTGTCAAACATCATTCCTGGATCTGCCGTTTGATCAGTGACCTCGACTAAATATTTTCTTCTTCTAGTAAATGTAGCCTTTTAGTATCCTGATGGCGTCGTCTCATTAAAAAACATCCTTCTGAAGGTTTTTCCAGGTGTTTGCCGCAGGGGTGAGTTAATGAAGCAATTATTCATCTTCAGAACCTCACCTGATCTCTTCTTGTGTTTTAAGGGTCTCAGTTGTGAATCTAGCGAGTGTCGCTCATGAGGAGACTTCCACGAGACATCCGGAGTTGGAAAATATCAAACTGATGTCCTCATCTGTTGTGTATATAAGACGTGATATCACATACATAGACCTCATGCCGGATGAAGTTTTTACGTTACAGATTCAAACCCTTTTCTTATTGAAGTTCAGAAGCGGCAGGAACTTTAGATGACGTCAAACATCGATGAAACCAAGACTTTGAAAACATTTCTCATTTAAAGGAGTCAAAAGTCTCTTGAATGAAAGAATCGCTCGCAGTTCTGTTGCCCAACAGCCAAACAATCTCCACATCCGTGACTTCAGGCTTCAGTAATGTGTGTTCGGCGGTCAGAAGCGTGCGGCCTCATCTGATGATGTGTGTCCGGCTGGAGACGGAGAGCGCTAAAGCACCTCAGGAAGGTCATTAGTCAAACATTCTTTTCATTTAAGAGACGTCTCGTAGCTAATTTCCTCTCGACCCCACATCTCGCTCCAGTCGTCCTCCGCACAACCATCAGCATTATTTATGTCCGCTGTAGGACACGTCCTTGTGCTTTGGAAATATGTTCTCTGGAGGCGATTCAAATAACATGATTTCAGACTCAAATGTTCATTTACAGCATTGCATTGTAGTTTCTCCCAGAAAAAAACATCTACAAAAGGGTTACGTTTTTTTGACTGTGATATGTGACGACATCTTTCAACAAGTTTTTAAAGATTTCTTTCCTCAAGTCACATGATTTCATGATTATTTAAAGGGGCGTAACGACATTGGCACAATATATCACGATATAACAATGTATAATACTTTAATAGATACATGACAGTTCTTTTACAATATGATGTCTGTTTAATTCTGCCAATGTGACCAAGTTTGAGTTTTTACTGCTTAATTCTGTTCTTATCTTATTTCATAGACAGACATAAAAAACATATATTTCCGTACAGAAGGTACCTTATATATATATATGCAAAAGATAGTTAAATATATATTACTGGTGTAAATACCGTGATACTATCATGTCGTGAACCCAGTATCATGTATGAACGTTTTTGAAACTCTTACAACCTTCCCATACTCTGTTTTCTCTGTAAAATGCATGGCTTTCCGCTTTAAAGTCTTCATGGAGCGTCACTGATTCTATTTGTCTTCCCTTTGAGCATCTGGTGTATGGAGTGTGTCACAGATTCACCCGACGGCGAATCCATGCAAGACAGAGAGAGTTAATCAAATCCGAAATGGACCGCAGGCCTCTGGCGCCGGAGCGAAGGAATGCTGCCGTTCCCATGGCGATAAAATCGCCTGTTTTAATTGAAACCTGCTCTGCGGTGACGGACAGCACTTAAACTTCCCTTTGAGGAGGTGAGAAATCGATGCTGTAGGAAGTGTTTGTCACACGCCGGCGCGGGTTCGAGGGGAATCGGTGCTTAATTGATTTGTTAAGTCAGGTGCAGGCAGAGATATTGTAATGACAGGTCACTTTACCAATGATACCATGTTGAAATTGATTCTCTTTACATTCTAAATACATTTTTGTGAAGTATTCAAAACATCCCTCAAGTCCTTTTCTGGGTCTGTGAATTTACTTTTTCAACATAAGAACTATCAAATGAAATGTTATAGCCCATGCAGTGCTTTTAATTTCTTTGCAGCACGACTAACACAAGGGAACATTTTTCGCGGATTTACTCAAATGTAGGAATGTCATAAAAACTTTATTTTTGTCAGTTGGGATAAGATGTACATTAACATTATTATTATGAAATTATGTTTCCATAATAAAATGTCTAATACTGTTTCAGGTTGACTTTCTCAGGTTTTGTAAACAGGTTTAAGAACTGAGACCATAGAGGAAAAATAAAATGAAGTCAAATGAAGCGGCGCAGGAGTCATCAGAAGATCAAACATGTGATGTTTGATGAGTCTGATCTCAGCACAAACCTTTGATCGGACTTGCAAACCCTTGTGCAGACAGACCAACAGTTACTGAAAACACATCTAAAGCCTTTTTAATTCGTAGGGAAACTGTTAAAAAGATTACTTCACTTCTATTAACATGTTATTTTCTCTGAACGAGCTTCCAGCTGATCTGTTTTGACATTGAAACACGTGTTGGCTATATCCAGATAAACAGGCAGTTTCAGCTTTGTATATTGCTTTGTTTGGATCGTTTTGCAAGTCACACCATGAAACTAATTTATAGTCTTAATTTTACAATACGATTAAAGGGAGCCAAGAACATAAAATGTGAAATGTTCCAGCAAATCAAACTTAAACGAAAGTTCAACGCGCAGATAAACGCCTCACTGTTATTGGCTGAAAAAAGAGCTTGTTTCTCAAGACGCCCGTCTCATCTCTAAACTCATTAACATCCGAGAGGTCTGACATTCAGAGTTCTTTCTGTGATCAAATGGGTGACATTAAAGCAGAATGAGATGTAGTGTCCACAGTCAAGTGCTAGAAAATGAATCGGATGGAAAATGAAAAAAATGACTTTGTTATTTATTTACTTGTGTGAATGTTTATTGACGTTATTACCAGATTATTTCATATGGTGATTCTGTTATTTTAATACAGGGGTATGTAGTCGAAAGCTGCTGTTGATGTCAAAAGTTTTGCATTCAGTCAAGATTTAAGAGATTCAAGATGCTAGTCAAGATGTTATTCAAGACTCTAGTCAAGACGCTAGTCAAATTGCAAAACACTAGTCAAGACGCAAGTCAAGACTCTTGTCAAGAGGCTAGTCAAGACGCTAGTCAAGTTGCAAAACACTAGTCAAGACGCAAGTCAAGACTCTAGTCAAGAGGCTAGTCAAGACGCTAGTCAAGTTGCAAAACACTAGTCAAGACGCAAGTCAAGACTCTAGTCAAGAGGCTAGTCAAGACGCTAGTCAAGACGCTAGTCAAGTTGCAAAACACTAGTCAAGACGCAAGTCAAGACTCTAGTCAAGAGGCTTGTCAAGACACTAGTCAAGTTGCAAAACACTAGTCAAGACGCAAGTCAAGACTCTAGTCAAGAGGCTTGTCAAGACGCTAGTCAAGTTGCAAAACACTAGTCAAGACGCAAGTCAAGACTCTAGTCAAGAGGCTAGTCAAGACGCTAGTCAAGTTGCAAAACACTAGTCAAGACGCAAGTCAAGACTCTAGTCAAGAGGCTTGTCAAGACGCTAGTCAAGTTGCAAAACACTAGTCAAGACGCAAGTCAAGACTCTAGTCAAGAGGCTAGTCAAGACGCTAGTCAAGTTGCAAAACACTAGTCAAGACGCAAGTCAAGACTCTAGTCAAGAGGCTTGTCAAGACGCTAGTCAAGTTGCAAAACACTAGTCAAGACGCAAGTCAAGACTCTAGTCAAGAGGCTTGTCAAGACGCTAGTCAAGTTGCAAAACACTAGTCAAGACGCAAGTCAAGACTCCAGTCAAGAGGCTAGTCAAGACGCTAGTCAAGTTGCAAAACACTAGTCAAGACGCAAGTCAAGACTCTAGTCAAGAGGCTTGTCAAGACGCTAGTCAAGTTGCAAAACACTAGTCAAGACGCAAGTCAAGACTCTAGTCAAGAGGCTAGTCAAGACGCAAAACATCAGTCAAGACGCAAGTCAAGAAGCAAGTCAAGAAGATAGTCAAGAAGCAAAACACTAGTCAAGACGGTAGTCAAGAAGCAAAACACTAGTCAAAACACTAGTCAAGACGGTAGTCAAGATGCTAGTCAAGACACAAAACGTTAGTCAAGACGCTAGTCAAACGCTAGAGACAGATGTCAACATGGAATCAGCTACTCAAAAAAACTAAATGAGACAAGGTTTAAAACCCTCTACAGTGTGTTTGTGCAGTGAAATAATTTCATTCACAAGATTGGATGAGTTTTAATGTTTTATTTTTGTTTAATTTGTAGATCTGTGTTGTTTTCTTAATCTAAACCATTTTTATAATTTTTTTCTTAAAGTATAATTTGACCAAAAAAAAGAAAAATCTCTCTTAAATTCAAACGTGACGACACGTTCATGACTTCAAATTTGATTGGTTCTTCTACTCATGATCGACATCCAATGAGATTTGAATGTCGGCATATTTAATCTATATATTTTGAGTTTATTGTGTTCAGCTGAAGAAAGCAAGTTGTATTTTTGGTAAACTATTCCTTTAAATACAGTATAGAAAATAACATTACAGCCCTTAACATACTACAACGTTCCCTTGCAGAGTAACTTGACATTCGAGTGAAGTCACGTTCGGGGAAAAACGTCCTTAATAAATATATTTAAATATGATTGAACACAAGACAAAAACACATCTCTTCCTGTTCTCGTTTCTCATCCAGATCAACACTGTATTTCTCCCACAAGGCTTTGCGTCATGTTTATTTAAAGTGTTTGTCAGATGCTCGTCGAATATTCATGAGGAATGTAAGCGACCCCATTTACCATCCATAAACATACCCCTCCTGTTTCTCTCTGACACGCGCCGCAGTCGTTCCTTATTCATGACCCGCTCCGGACCGTCTGAATTTAAATATAAAATGATAAGAAATATATGTCTGTCATGGTTTACCGATACCGATGTTGACATACAAATCCATAATTATAATTTTTGTGCAATAAAGTGTCAGTGACTAACTCCATTATAGATCCTGCACACAAGAATATAACACACATTTTGTGTTTTTGGTGCACTAAATATTCTTTGTAAAAGGAAAAATGTGTTAAGTTAAATTTCACACTGTGTGTGTTTTTGTCTGTGTTCTGCAGGCTCTTCTCTGGTGATGAGGTTGGTCGCGGTTCAGGTGAAATCCCTCCAGCCTCCGGCGACCTCACACCGATAGATTATAAATGTTAGTAATACAATTTGGCCACAGGCGGTTTCACCTAAAATTGAAATCTTGTCTTTGCTATTTACTCAATTTATAAAGCGGGTGACAGTGAGGTAACTAGCGGCGTCAGGTGGGAATAAAAACATCCGCGCTGACCTCGCTGAGAAACGATCTCATCACAGCTAATCTGAGTTTGGTTAAAACAAACCTGAAGTTTCTCGAGAGACGTCTCGGGAGAAATCATCTGCGTTTCTCTTCTGTTCTCCGTTTACACGTGTGCTTTTGTTCACCGTGACATTTCGTCAAACTTACCCAAGGAAATCTCGTAATGTCCCTTTTCTTCCGATTTCATTTGTGATCCAGAAACGCTTGGACTTCATAATCTCTCCTGTGATTCCCCTGGAGAGAGAGAGAGTTTGTTCATGTGTACATGTTTTCTCATCGTTCCCTGCTGACTCAACACCGAAGAGTTCAAACCACTCGGCCGCACGTCTTCTGGGGGTCTCGTATGAAAACACACATTCATGATGAACTGACAGATCTCTCCTCTGAAATGTGTTCTTGGTTTTAATCAGAGGAGCCAAATCTTAACCCAACAATTCAAGCTACAAGAACAGTTTCCCAGATACTAAATGAGGAGATGAAAACGTTTGTGTCATTTTTATGTTGGCGTAAATCTCCTGCAGTTGTGTTTACAGAATCAACGTTTTGTTTTAATTTCACAACGTTCATTAACGATCTGTCATATTCCAAATATTTATATTTAATGATCTTTAAAAAAGTCAGAGGTTGTGATATATCTGTGGACTCTCTCTCTCTTTCACTATAACCGCCGGCCAATTCTTTTCAAAGGGCAGAATGAACAATAAACAGTGATAAAGGTTTTGTGTATCTGCTGCTCGGTGTATGTGCACGGAACCAAACCGGTTGATGATGTTTGACTTACTGGAATCAAAGTAATGGCTCTAGGATTATCTCATAGTAATAATCCTCAAAATAAAAGAAAAAAGTTTGTGTTGTGTGAAGCCAGACGAGGTCAGACTGAAGAATTGACCGTTAGACTGATTCACAAACCATCAGAATCACATTAATGATTGACATTTAAAGACTACAAAGAATTCATTAGACAAAACCGTCATTACTGCAGACACGCACAGATGATGCATTTACGGCTCTAAAAACTTGGACCAAAACTTGTGTTGGTTATTGACATGTTGTCAGAATGTAAAATCGCAGTAAAACACGCAGCACACATCGGGTTAACTCGCACATATTTGAGCAAAGAAAGAACTCCTGAAACTCGCTCCAGCTCCTTAATGCAATAGAATACACTTAACTATGTGTTCAGAGGCGTATAAAGACGTTACGTAATAAAGTGTTATGTTTTTATTATCTTAGAATGAGCTCTTTCTATGTACATACACTGCGGGTCCTCTTACATGTTGTTTCTACAGTAGCCCTAAATGGACAAACTGCTCTACACCGCGCGTTTCGTAATGAAGTGTAAAAAAAGACGACGTTTTGCCCTGTGCCAGCCACCGTAGTGCTTTGAATGGGAGATGCCTCTATATTTCCTCCACTGGAGCTTTTCTTTATTTTTATAATGTGAGGTCTCAGGAGATCGAGTCTCGCTGACTAAAAACATCATGCAGTTTTTTGGAATGCATTTCTCTCTCATAAATGACCTTGAAAGATGTCTTCCTTCATCACATCTCTGTTCCTCCAGGGCTGAAGTTTTGAAGATGGATTTGGACTATAATGACTATGTAATGACATTTAGGAATTTATTTATTTCTCTTCTTTTCTCTCTCTTTCTCTTCGCAGTTAATGTGGCAGTGAGTCTATGCCGATGTTGTATTCTAAGGATTCAGTTCCAGTGACATCCCCCACGCGTCTGAACCAACAATCTCCCAGTTTTTGATTTTCTGATGTGGCCGCACAGCGAGACGCGGTCCGTGAGTTTTGACTTTAGGAAACATGGAGCTTTGTTGTAATGCAATTGAAAATGATTTGATCATGGTTCATCATTATCCAATTCCAGCATTCTAATAACAGCAAGCTGCCTATTATGCTAAAGTGAGCCGCCCAAGGACGGGGTGAAGAAAAGACGGGGATAATTCTTGATTTGCATATAGATTATGCGTGCGGGCCGCCCTGCGTGGAATTCCGCGCGTCCCTGTACATGCTTCTATCAGAATGGGAAAATCTTATAATTGGATGATGTCATGTTTTCTGCCGTGTGAGAACGTAGCAGACAAACACTCACCAGAAATATCCCCCGCGGTCCTCAAAGGAAAGAGGATTATAGACTGTCTTCTGCAGCCCGTCTCTGTGACCCCATTAACGAAATGGAAAATGAAACGGACCGCTATGAGTTAATGCGGAACGTACTGTATGGATAGATTTACGTTAGAATAAAATTTGAGAAATTTTGGTGTTTGTAAACCTTGTCAGTCATTCTTCATTTTCATCTGATATAGGGAGGTTTTTCTATTCTTAGTTATGGATTATAGATTGCCATTTCTTTGTCAGTCATTTGTACAAATGTGATATTGAAAGGGCAGATTACATTGAAAACCCTCATGTCCAGCGATAGCTGTTATCGATTAGCTGGTGACATGAAAATCAGAATGTCCACTCATCGATTTATGATCTTTATTTAAAGTCCCCGTAAACCAGAAGTTGCGATCGTTTTAAGCCTACTTCCATATTTTGATGCGTTTCCCAGTGAAACGAATTTTGAATGAGAAGAATAGTTGAGGTGGCCTTCGGCTTTATCTGCGATTTGATTGGATGAATTAAACACCCGTTGCGTATTAAAATGGGACTGGCAGCAGACTGACAGTTGAAGGGGAGGAGCTAACGTATGCGCCGCCCAAGCCGTCTAACATACGCCATTAAAGATGGATAGTCACTACAGGACGGACGCGCATTTTCAGATTTTAACTAAAGATTTTGAGGGCACAGAAATTTAAAAAGAGAATGACCCACATTGATAAACTATTTACAATAAACGCTGCAATATTTCATGACAAAATTGGCATTGTCGTTTCTTATTTCCCTGGGACTTTAAGAACCGAGGTTCAGCTCAGAAACAGTAGCCTATTTCTCAGCAGTCAAATATTTTTAAAGCTCAAAGCACACACACTTCTCAGTTTTATTTAGGAGTCAACATTTGCTCTGTTTTTTACATTGTGAGCTGTCTATGGCAGTATTTCAAGATATTTTTGTTGTGTTTTGACCTTCATCTGTGATTTATATGTCACTTCAAATGTTTTTTAGCGTTCCTCTGATGGTCAGATGTTGAATGTAAGCTGCTCTTGACCGACGGAGGTTTGCATATTCTGTTCACACTCCTAAAATACGTACAGATCAGCTTTTGTAAAACAGTTTAAAGCAAGATTGATATCGGGCCAAAATGCTCATTGAAATGGGTGTATGTAAACATTGAAAACAATGGCAAGAGAATGTGAAGAAACAGCACTGTGTGTGTGAAATGTGATGTTTTGCTGATGAGATGTTCGACTAAACGTTGCCGTTTTCTTTGATTTGGACACACGAGGAGGCTCAGGAGTCTTGTAATGAGGGATGTGACAGCAGAAAAACAGGTGCTGGAGATATTTGAATGAATATGGCTTTATGTCCCACACGGTTTATGTCTGAGCTGAGCTCTTTAATTTATATTGGCATAACAGAGAAAATGTGACTAATGGTTTGAGATTTACAACCATTTCTGCATTATCGTATCTGGGTGAAATATTTCCATTAAACAAGAAGCAAGTCAATAGTTCTCTCGACTGAAGAACAGAAAGTTGTGCGCGGCCTCACGACGGGTAAAATCTTGCCCGAGTGACATTTCCGTTCTGCCGGATTAATAATGGAAAAAGATTACAGACACCTCGAAGCGACAAACAAGACAAAACGCAGGAAGGTTATTAAAAGATCGGCGACACGTCAAATAACAGCAGCAGAAAGACAGCTGGGAGGATATCAATATTTCATGTGCCTCCATCAAAGCGCACTGTGAACAACCCGATGCGATTCAATGTGTTTGTGTGTGTGCGGCACATGGAGGCAGCAGTAACCTGTTTTAATGAGAATTGTTATGATGGTCTCCCGTGATGGTGTCTGGGGAATACTGACTATTGATCTGTGATTCTGGAAACTGTAATATGTGTCTGCTGTTGTACACTGTTGGTTGTATTTGGAAGACGTGTTTTAGGAGGTTTCATGTTGTTCTCCTCTTGACATGATCGGATATAAAAACAGCAGCAGTTGTAGAATGACTTTGGTGTGTCCCTGTCAGGCGCAGTCGCTGGAAAGCAACTTATTTATCTGCTCGATTGCGACGGTTTAACCTGTAACCAGCTGCCTGGCATATATAATTTGCGTTATAAAAAAGTAACTTTCTAAAAGGTCATAGATGATATTTTTATTGTGAAAAGGTTGCACATGAGATTTCACTGAATTTCTAACAGGACAAAGTACCGTAGCATACTTTAGTATTTATTATAGTAAACTGTAGGGTTTTATACCTCACATTGGTAAATTCTAAACTGTAGACCGCCTTAGCGCCGACGTCACGCTTAGGTCACAGCATTAGCCGGAGGCGAAAGAAAGGGAAGATTGGAGGCGGCCAATACAAACCAGCACAGACTCGGCTACATAAGTAATAGATGTAGCTATAGATGTAAAATATCATCTCGTTGTGTTGTTTAGTGCCACAATCGACAGAAGACAGTCTCCAGTTTGATAGTTTAACACATACCTATGTTAACATGGTGGTCACTAAGTCAGACTTACTTCCGATCAATTTCAGTTCGATTCTGTACTGTAAACAACTTCAGATATAGTAAACATGCTCCCAGATTATCTCCGGATCCGCACCCGCCGAACAGAGGGTGGGCTGAGAGCCATGACGTAGAATTTAAGATTGTAGTTTAGCTTAGGGAAATCTGAAACGACAGCGGACATGGAGCCACAGGTTGCTTTTCGCTCTGTTGTGGAGAATATTCTCGGCATTTGCCAACTGAAGTCCGAACCAGAAGAGCGTTTGGTTCACCTTTTGAATGGAGGTGATGTTGTGGCCCTACTCCCGGGAAAAGTTTCATTTATCAACTGTTACCGATCGTCAGCGAGAAACTGGGGAGGCCAAAGTCCCGCAAGGCAATAATTGTGATTGTGTTGCCCTCATGGACGATCAGGTTAAGATGCAGCAAAACTCAATCCAAACTGGGAGCTATCCTGATCAACTTCACTTAATCTACAAAAGTCGTTCACAGGCATCTTCACCATTCGCTCGATGGTTTTGTTTTCGCCGCATACCTGTGTTTACAGCGGAAGTTCGGTGCGGCTGAGCCGGCGCATAACATACGTCATAACCAAACGTTATGTGATTGTACACCAATGATTTAAGACGTCAGACGCCAAGTAACAGAGAAGGCTAGCAGACTGTGTTTCATGCTGTGAAACTCTTTTCATGATTGTGAATCTGTCAGGTGAATGTTGTGCAGCGTGTTTGTTGGTTTCAGGGCAAAACTCATTTCTGTTTGCTGTTGTCGTCATGAAAGCGCAGCTTCAGATTCTGTCCATCTGTCTTTCTGTTGTTTGTGCCACGCTTGAAGCGTTTGACCCTGTTTAATCTGAAACCTCCAAACCTCACAGCCGCCTGCAGGAGCTGTCACTCATCAGTTTGTGTTGCGCTAACGTGTTTGTTTTGGCGTTCTCTTGGGGCTAGCCATGATACACATACTGTGTATTTTAGAGATAACTAAAATGAATATCATTTGACTTCAAATGAACGCGGAAAGACATTAATGAAGCTGAGACACACACCATCAGACAGTAAATGTTGCTCTGTTATTATCAAACACAAAGGAACGAATGCACATTGTCACTTTGGATGTGAGAAATGCTCTCGGTTTTCTCTCAAAGCTGAAATGATCACCTCAACCTCGAACAGAAATACAATTCGTGAGAAGGATTGAGAGGGTGAAACAGACGAAACGCATGAAACGAGTGTTAGATTAGAGGTGTGCGTATGTGATGATAATAGAAACACAGCCGGCGGATATGAAACGCGTGAGGCAACCGGTCTGAGTCACACGATCTGTTTTGTTTAGCTGATCTGAGAACAGTGCTGAGATGGTCGTGAGCTGATCCCAGGATTCATCGGCTCTTCATTCAATTTCTTCCGCTGAATAACAAACATTAAAGGAAATGAAAGATATAAATGTTATATGCGGTAGCGTTGAAAAAAGATCAAATATGAACAACAAATTCACATTTATATAATCATAATTTTTATGAACATTAAAACTTGTCTACTTTAGTTCCTCCGACACGGTGTTATTGCATACGATTGTCTAAATGATATTCATCATATCCCTTTTGTATTCTGGATGACATATATTAATTTCATTGTATGACATCACAACTCATGGCATTGAAATAGATAGCTCTCGATATGAAGAATTGTGTTGTGTGTGTGTCCGCGTATGCACAGAGGTCACATTGAAAGTGTAATTATGATAAATATCTGAATTTGTTTACCTCATGTCCTTCTTCATACAGTTAATAGACGACGAAATGTCGCTGGCTGACATCATTCTGCCACTTAGTGAAATGACTTTAATCCTATTGTGGGACAAGCTGCCCATTGCAAAATATTACCAATCGTGCTACAGCGGCACTTCTGTGCGATTTGCATACTTTAAAATGTAGCATTCATTATTTTAGTGCTCTTTTTTAATCTACTTTCGATCTCTTTGTGGTTAATGGGTGGGTATACAGGCTGAAATTTCACAAAATGAAAATTGTGACATCATTTCCTCGCCCCCTCTTGTCATCGCAAACCTGTATGACTTTCTTTCTTTCGCAGAACACAAAAGAAGATATTTTGAAGAAAGTTGGTTACCGAACAGCACTGGACCCCATTCACTACTATTCGATGGACACGATAGTTACACGGGATCGACCGAGCTGTGCTTTCAATCTTTTTCTCTCATTGCCAGATGACGATTTTCTGTGAATTATTGAAAAGTTTTGATGTGTTTTCATGGAGATATTGGACACAGTTTGTTTTGGCAGCATGGAAGTAAATGTATCCATCATCTCTTTTTTGTGATTTCTCACTTTCACTATCTAACCTTGAATATTGAAACATGTCAGCCACTCCTAGCAACTGTTAAGTAGGCTTCGAAAAAAAACACGATTACAATTAATCTCAATGTGTGAAAACGTATACAAGACAATGAGATGAAAACATATGTAAATTCCATTATTCAAAATGACAATATAAGTGAGAGGAATTGACAATTATGATTTCTTGGTTATAATTGTGCAGCATTTTCTCATGACTCTATCCATTTGTGTTGATGTAAAATAGAAGGATGGTTAGACGAGGGATGACTGGATGTTTTAGCAAGTGTAACAACAAGAGCGGTATATTCTTAAAACAAACTTTAAGTGTTGGTTTGTAGCAGAGATGTCGCTTGATGTGTAAAAATCTGATTTATCAAACTTTAATGTTTTTTTGAGTGATTGAGCCACAACCAAAAAGCGTAACTTACTTTCAACACTGTTCTCCCTGATGTTCTGATTTTATGTGTAAAAATTTTATGTGTAAAAGTGAAAACCTCTTCATGTGCATATTACTGTTAGAGTCATTTATTCTTAACCTAGTTTACATGCACATTCCTCAAAGACGTTTCTTATTTTGCTATGAAGTTTTCCCCAGACGGTCCACTATAACACCTGCATCCCAGTTCTCTTTTACTGGGTTACTAAATCAAATCTATAAAAACAATTCAGAATTTAGTTTGAAACACTGTTAGCATCAGGCCTATAACCTGGATACCGACCAACAGCTGTGCTTATAATAGCTTGATTTTTCACGTGAAATGTCATTGAGTGAGTTTACATGACCGAACTCTTGATTTTTCACGTGAAATGTCATTGAGTGAGTTTACATGACCAAACTCTTGATTTTTCACGTGAAATGTCATTGAATGAGTTTACATGACCGAACTCTTGATTTTTCACATGAAATGTCATTGAGTGAGTTTACATGACCAAACCCTTGATTTTTCACCTGAAATGGCATTGAGTGAGTTTACATGACCGAACTCTTGATTTTTCACGTGAAATGTCATTGAGTGAGTTTACATGACCGAACTCTTGATTTTTCACGTGAAATGTCATTGAGTGAGTTTACATGACCGAACTCTTGATTTTTCACGTGAAATGTCATTGAGTGAGTTTACATGACCGAAGTCTTGATTTTTCACGTGAAATGTCATTGAGTGAGTTTACATGACCGAACTCTTGATTTTTCACGTGAAATGTCATTGAGTGAGTTTACATGACCGAACTCTTGATTTTTCACGTGAAATGTCATTGAGTGAGTTTACATGACCGAACTCTTGATTTTTCACGTGAAATGTCATTGAGTGAGTTTACATGACCGAACTCTTGATTTTTCACGTGAAATGTCATTGAGTGAGTTTACATGACCGAACTCTTGATTTTTCACGTGAAATGTCATTGAGTGAGTTTACATGACCGAACTCTTGATTTTTCACGTGAAATGTCATTGAGTGAGTTTACATGACCGAACTCTTGATTTTTCACGTGAAATGTCATTGAGTGAGTTTACATGACCGAACCGAACTCTTGATTTTTCACGTGAAATGTCATTGAGTGAGTTTACATGACCGAACTCTTGATTTTTCACTTGAAATGTCATTGAGTGAGTTTACATGACCGAACTCTTGATTTTTCACGTGAAATGTCATTGAGTGAGTTTACATGACCGAACTCTTGATTTTTCACGTGAAATGTCATTGAGTGAGTTTACATGACCGAACTCTTGATTTTTCACGTGAAATGTCATTGAGTGAGTTTACATGACCGAACTCTTGATTTTTCACGTGAAATGTCATTGAGTGAGTTTACATGACCGAACTCTTGATTTTTCACGTGAAATGTCATTGAGTGAGTTTACATGACCGAACTCTTGATTTTTCACGTGAAATGTCATTGAGTGAGTTTACATGACCGAACTCTTGATTTTTCACGTGAAATGTCATTGAGTGAGTTTACATGACCGAACTCTTGATTTTTCACTTGAAATGTCATTGAGTGAGTTTACATGACCGAACTCTTGATTTTTCACGTGAAATGTCATTGAGTGAGTTTACATGACCGAACTCTTGATTTTTCACGTGAAATGTCATTGAGTGAGTTTACATGACCGAACTCTTGATTTTTCACGTGAAATGTCATTGAGTGAGTTTACATGACCGAACTCTTGATTTTTCACGTGAAATGTCATTGAGTGAGTTTACATGACCGAACTCTTGATTTTTCACGTGAAATGTCATTGAGTGAGTTTACATGACCGAACTCTTGATTTTTCACGTGAAATGTCATTGAGTGAGTTTACATGACCGAAGTCTTGATTTTTCACGTGAAATGTCATTGAGTGAGTTTACATGACCGAACTCTTGATTTTTCACGTGAAATGTCATTGAGTGAGTTTACATGACCGAACTCTTGATTTTTCACGTGAAATGTCATTGAGTGAGTTTACATGACCGAACTCTTGATTTTTCACGTGAAATGTCATTGAGTGAGTTTACATGACCGAACTCTTGATTTTTCACGTGAAATGTCATTGAGTGAGTTTACATGACCGAACTCTTGATTTTTCACGTGAAATGTCATTGAGTGAGTTTACATGACCGAACTCTTGATTTTTCACATTAAATGAGTTTACATGACCAAACTCTTGATTTTTGCATTTTGCTCGCATGTGAATTAATGTTTACTTTTTTATTTAAATTTCAAATAAGATCCCTCTTTAATGCCTTTCTGATGATAATAAAAATATACCCCTTCTTGCTCGATTTAGACATCAGCACATATCACCATTAAACAAGCACTTCCACTGTTACCTGTGGCCATTAGGACACTTCAATTAACATATCAAAGATCACATGCTCCATAAATACACGATCTCACATGACATCGATCCACCGGCGGCCGCCTCAGATCGACGGGCTCTCGTGAATGAATTTAAGTTCGAGCACCCTTTATAACACGTAATGAGCTGAAGATTATCAATGAAGACACTATCAGGTGTTATCTGTTTGACATTTCTGTCTGGATTGGTATTTGGTGCAGATGATGCTTGTGACAAATGTCAGCGCTGTCACATTTACGGCTGACGGTCGACCGAGTGCCGCACTGCAGAAGGTAATGAGCCGCTGCGCATGCGCAGTTTACGCAGATGTGTTAACGCTTCAAAGTTTGAGTGCGAGTCAATGTCCAATTTATGTTGTTTTGGAAACATATTTTACTTGGTCTTTTGGAGAACAGTAGTATTAAGCATAGTCAGGTTTATATAATTCATTTTATTATTTTAATGGCAAAATTGTATGTTCACAAATGTAAATTTTCCTGTTAAAAACCCTGTATTCACTCAGGAAAGAAACTGAGCTTTATATTGATTTACTCCGATTTTCTATGAAGCAAAAAGCAATTAAAACATTGAAAATTTGTAAATGCTTTAATATATCCATGTAAATTAACAACAGCCCCCTAATGTACAAATCTTTATTATATATATGTTGTATTTCATTATGTACACGAATGTTTGTATAGAATTATTTTTGTTGATAATACAAAAACAAAAGTGCGAGTCAATGTTAAAGAAAGTCAGTCATCTTTGCTATTAACAATAATGTGTTTGAGCTTTGAAATATAACCGAGGTGAAATGTTGTGAGATTTGATAAGTGATTGTCTGATATACGTTTTGACTGAAAAAAGAGAGACAGGTGAGAACATTTAAATCCTACATTTATAATTGGCCCTATATACGGTCTAAAGAGGAAACCACGGTTTTAAGGAAAAAGAAAATATTCAAAAAAAGTGACTTTACAGCATCACATGAACCTTAGCTTGGATGAAGATTAACGACACAGAAGTTCTAAAGAAAACATTTATTAAATGTCAAAATATCACAATGACCACACATTCACCTGGCCATGAAGAGACGACTGACTACCATTTAAATAAGACTAATAACATTGAGCCAGAATGAGTCCAGGCATTTACAATTTTAAATGTACAAATGTCGCTCCAGAAAAATAAAGAATCCAGCAAAAACAGAATCTGACTACACTTGTTTTCTTAGAAAGTGTGAAATGTATCTGCAATCATTAGAAAACATTAATAATACTCAGTGTTGTTCCCTGGGCAGAAACTGACCACAGAATTCCAATGTCCCTGTTAGTGACGTATTTTATCAGAGCAGATTTATGCTGGTATGTGTCTGTAAACAGGTTTATTTTGAAAGACTTCAACAGTAGCGTAGATTCGGTCCGGCACTTTAAAATGGACGGAGTAACACTGTTATAGTATCAATACTTATGGAAAAATGATTGAGAGCGTATTTTAGATAACGCCAATCACAAGACTGACATGAGAAATGTATATTTCTTGTGATAATTATAATAAATAAATCATATTAGTGTTCGAATATTCCACGTATGCTGAATACTGAGTGATGTGTGTTTTTGTGTGACTTCGGTTTGTTGCTCATTGTCTGCTGGAGGTTGAGGTAGAGCTGGTCCAGTTATCTACAGCTACATGGCTCATCTGCTGTCGTGAGCTGACCTGCGAGTGTTTGGAGATGTTTTCAGACAGAGTTAAATGCAAGTGGACAATGATTCACATTTTGCTGATGTAAACACTGTTTGGAACGTTGTCAATCTGATCCTGGATGATAAACACAAACTATTAAAGGAATCCTTTGACCGGAACATTCTTGTTTTCATCACCCTCATGTCACTTTGAAGCATGCATGACTTTCATTCTTCAATGAAACACAAAAGGTAAATATTTTAATATCCTGGCTGCTGCTTTGAAAGCGAACGAGAAATCTCGTGACCAAATAACATTGATGTGAGATTTATTTGTTTGATGCAAATATGATTTCAAGCAGGTCACAAAGCCTCCAGCTGACATGTTTAGGTTTTTAAACTGAAAGCCATTCACCCAAAAATGAACCTATTTTGTCATGTCATTTCAAAATCCTTCTGCAGAACACAAACAAAGATATTTTGAAGAACGTTGGTTTAACCAAACAACATCGGTCTTCATTGACTTCCACAGATCCATTTCTCAAAATACCTTCTTTTGGGTTTCACTTAAGAAAGAGTCATATACAGGTTTACAAACACATGAGGATGGATAAATAATGGTAGATTTTTAGTATTTGGGTGAATATTCAGATGAGGACAACATTTAACAAAATAAAAAGTCATACAAGTTTGAAATAACATGAAGGTGGGTATGTTTCCTTTGTTTGAAATGTTCTTTCAAGTACATTTTTGTTATTGTAACAACAAAAAAACTAAATCATAAAAAATGACATTTGCATACAAAACATTTATCCAATAACAAAGTGTGAAAATATTCTTGTTTTGTTCTCATAAAAATCGCCACATTGAACGAGGCTAGAGTAGATCGTACCACATGGGGTAAAGTACAAGAAGATTCATGTAAATCTATACAGTTGTAACGGAAAGAAAGGCGTTATGGACTTTGGAAGCTTCTGGCGCTTTAGCGCCGTGCGTCATCAGTTCCTGAATGGTCATCCAGTTGTCCAGAATCTTCTTGTTGCGTTTCTTCATCATCTTACGATGGCTGAGTTCGATGATGCTGACCTCCTTACGGCCCTCGCCGCCGCTCTGAGGGTTCTCCCGCAGACACTCAAGTCGGCTCCGCTGCATGAACTCCCGTCGCCGCCGCTGTTCTTTAGCCCGCAGGAGCTGCTGTTTCCGCTCCTCTTTGCTCCAGTAGCGTCCCATCTTCATCTCGCTCATGGCGTCGTCGTCTGTCGTCATTCCTCCGCTGCGCTCCTCCTTGATTTTGAGGGCTCGCTCGCGGAGTAGTCGGTCTCGGACCGGCCGCTTAGTAATGTACCTCGTGCCGTCGCTTCTCACCTTGACCTTCCACTCCATCTTGGGTTCGGACGGCAGGGGGGCCTGCGGTCCGCTCAGCAGACTGTGAGCGTACTCGACGGCGGACTGTTGTTGGATCAGGTGCACAACGCTCTGGTAATGTCGGGCATGGTCCGTTTGCTGGTGGTGCGGGATGCATCTCTCTTCGTCCACAGGAGGAGTTTGGTCAGACTCCGAGGGGTTGCTGTGATCTGGACTGCCGCTTGGCGCTCTCCTGACAGGCGGACAGGGGGGCAAACCACGTTCGGCACGGAAATTGCTGTTGAGATTCTTCTGGTTGGTCAAAGTGATCATCCTCTGCACGGAATGTTCTGGAGAGCGGTCCATGGCTAGCGGAGTGCTGCGGGAGCTCTCCGCCGTATTGTATGCGCTTGAACTGTCCTTGTCTGACTTCTCCGGGTGCTCGCTGATGTCCGCCAGCTTCCCAGCGTGTCGAGGGCTACGGGGACCTTGGTTTTGCTTACGCAGTTGATGCGCATGCATGATGTTCTGGCATTCCAGCTCGATGCTGCACAGTTCCTCGTTGAGCAGACGCAGCTCGTGTTCAACGCCGCCGCTCTGCTCCCGCAGGCTGCATTCGATGGTGCTGCTGCGGCTGTAGAAGAGGTCGTACTCGCCGCTATTGCGGATTTGACACTTGAGCTCAAGGAGCTGCTGATAACAATCTCCTTCAGCGACTTCGTCTTCCACGCCCTCACCGGAGACCCGTCCCGACAAGGGACCGTCACGACTTTGACCCGCAGCCTCGCGCCGCTGTAGTAGACACCTCGACAGACGCTTCTGGATTTGGGCAAGAACGTTCTTTTCGGAGCCGTTTTTCTGACCGGTCTGATTGTAAGAACAGGAGGCTATGATGTCTTCTTGGATTCTTGCGGCCTGCAGAGAGATTTGGAGTCAGAATTATTGTTTCGCCGCACACGTTAAACACAGAAAGAACCCACTGAGTTTTCATATCTGTCTGCAGTCATATGGGAGTTGTTGAGAATATATTACAACAATGCACGTTGCTCGGCTTCAGTTCGCGAGGAGTGAATTTGAAAGTATGATTCAGAATATTGGGAATTTGAAAATCCATCTATTTTAATACATTCGTTTCCCACGAGTGTTATGAGCGTTTCAAAATAAGTCACATTTCTAATAAAGCTCAGTATGAAACAAGCACATCTCATGAAGTATGAGCGGTTTAATGTGGCTTTATATTAACGTATAAAGAATGAATTGCTGGACAGATTTTCAGATGATTGCTAAGGCATTGCTACGTGGTTGCTAGAATGTTAATGTTGATGCTAGATGTTCTTCTAAAATGAATGTTGTCCGTCTCACCTTCTCTTCTTCTTCTCTTGCGGCTCTGTCCAACTCCTCTTCTTCTCTTCTCTGTTCTTCCAGCATCTCCATCTTCAGCTCTTCTAAGAACTCGCTGTGTTCATCATCCAGCCACGGCTCCTCCTGAACGAACAAAAGCGTTACAAAACCCACATTACAGTGGAACCGACAGAGAACCTCGAGAACATGTTTGGATCATATCATATCATCGCAAGTGCAATCCTTGAAAAGTATTGGTCAAACAAAGATTCAAAATGTCCGTTTTGCAACAATCAATTAAATGTAAAAAACAACCTTTTTATAACCACTAAACTGTTCTAAAAAGAAAAGTGAATCCAGCTTCAGCTTTATTATTTGCTGACATCTGTAAAGCTTTATGGGAAGAGCAGTTCATCGCCAACTTGATTTTATAATGTTGTGATTCACTTCAGAAAAGCTTTGTTTCATTCATTACAATGCTGCTACAAATAGACAAACTATAATTTATTTCTACCCACTATTGCCCGAGCATTTCTTCATGAGATTGAGTCAGTGTATTGCGACTGTGATGTTTGAAACACATTATGCTTGTGTCATGTTTTATAAGGTCTACATCACACACATTAATGGCACTAATGTTCTCTGCAGAACTTTGATGGCCTCTGTGCCGGGTAATGAACCACAGGACCATCAAACCGCACCTTTCTTCTGTGATGGATACACAACATCCCCCCGCCCCCCCACACCGTACAGTATGTCACAGCATCCGGACCACTCAAATAAAACACAATCCATGAATTTAATTACAGAGATCAGCTAATGTATACAAGCTGCACTGGATTGCAGCGATTGTTTCTGGTGTGACATGAAGGCTGAACCCGGACGATATTATCGTGCTATTAGTTTTTATTGGTTACGGCTGGAAGTCGATTACAGTGACGGTGTAAAAAGTGCTGACATTAATGTGAGGAGAGGGCGGGGCATACGGACATCATCATCTTAAAATCAATGTCAGCGATTTCTGTGTTCTGACTTTGGTTATTATCATTTAGTAAAGCGATTAAAAATGGTATTTTAAATTAAAATATTTACCTTACAGTAAGTCGTCGCACTAACTTTAAATAAATGAAAACGAAACTACAACTGAAATAAAAATGTATTAAACCTATAGAGAAATACTTCAAATAAATAATATAATGTAAAAATTGCAAAAGTGAACTAAAAATCTACATAAAAACTAAAACTATGTAAATAAAAACTAATTAAAATGTTTATTAATTAAACTAAACTACACCTCAAATAAAATATAGTTTAAACCTATAAAGCAATATTTCAAATAAATAAACAAATATTAAAATGTCAGAATTGGAAAAAACTACAGAAATAAAATCAATTTAACATATTAATGAATATAAAATGAAACTAAAAGTATAGTGTGCTGCAGATAATAACTATAGACACATTTATCTCAAATTAATGATGAAGTCACATTTAATTACATTACATGCAATCCATACCCACATGTCTTCATACCTCTATTTCAGGTCTGCACACTAGCAGCACAATATTTCTGCATTCTTCATTTGACAAAACGGCCACAGATTCCTGTCTGTCCTGAACGTCCCGCCCATTAATCTGTCAATCAAACACAAACACCGATGAGATGCTGCATCAGGACGAGCCCTTCGTCAGAGTAATGAAGAACAGATGAAGAGAAAGATTACACATTTGGCAAATGATAAAACACCATCTAGAAACCAACTGAAACACCTTGGCAACCGCACAGCATCGCCCTAGCAACCACTCAGAACACTCTAGCATCATGGAGGTGAGCTGTGCACCGGCAAAGGAAAATCTGATCTTGTTAATGGAGCAGAAGCGACACTCGTCACCTTTAACAGGTTCAAGAGTCTGTTGTGAGTTTCACATTTAATTGGCCCAATGTTTTTTTTTTAAGAAACACAGACACAGCAACATTCCTCCGTGGAAAACATGTCTGTGTCTCTCCGGGTCAACTGAAATAAATTAACACCAAAACAACAAATACCCGAGTGTGAAATAATATAACTACACGACAGCGAAGATAGCGACTACATCAGCACCCGTCCTGGCTTCATTGCGCCAGTGTAATGACCCTGAGAGCACCCCCAGTTTTCCTTAAGGTCCTGTAACACGCACACTGCAGCGGTAATGATTCTCAATGGAGATCACTATCGTCCCCTCAGGTCTCATAAGAAGCTCGGTGTTTCTCGACGCTGCTGACTCAAACGTTCGGCTCGCCGCGGGTGCCGTTCGGAGGGCTTAACGGATGTAACGTACCAGCATTAAAAATGAATGTACTGCTCAGTGAGACACTGAGATGAATACAGCGCACGACTCAGAGTTTAATGAATGCAGTGAGATAAAAGATTATTTTACCTGTAAAATACGGTCACCTTCTCGGATACGACCGTCTCGGGCGGCGATGCTGTTCGGTTCGATCTGAAAACAAAAGCAAACACATATAAGTCAAGTACTGTTCGGTATTTTTTGCCAAAACATTTAGCAGATGTTAAAAAAGTCATCTTTAGATTAAGACGCGGGTAAAAAACTATGACGGAATTTTCAATTTTCATTGACATCTTAATTACGTTTTCACGTAACGATCACATTTGATGTCAGCAAAATTGTGTCAGTAAAGAAGAGCCATGCATCATTTTACCACTAAAAATATTTTTAAAATAATTTTTTTAGGAAAGAATTTTATCATAAAGAAAGCAATTCTGATTCTCAAGATTTCAACCAATCAAACCAAAACTCAGAGAAGATTGGAGTTGAGCTCAAGTGATGTCTGATTGAATACTTTTTCTCTCGCATAACTAATTTTGGTTTGTTATGTTTATAATAATGGAGTTATTTACTCTCATCACTGGCTTGTTATCTCCTGTTGGAGAACGTCAGGAACATCTCTAACAGCTGAGTGATCAGAAACACACTAAGTACGTAACTGAG
Source organism: Barbatula barbatula (assembly GCF_947034865.1). Taxonomy (NCBI): domain Eukaryota; kingdom Metazoa; phylum Chordata; class Actinopteri; order Cypriniformes; family Nemacheilidae; genus Barbatula; species Barbatula barbatula. The sequence goes on along the minus strand of NC_136788.1, from coordinate 16,431,407 downwards.
AAAACACTTTCTGTGGGTGGGACAAAATGTCATTTTAAAGTACCTCGCTGACGTATATAGCGATATCTTCTTCATCATCCGTTCTGTAACACAGCGTGAGGCCGAGCTTCTCCTCGCTGTTCATTCGACACAGTTCCACCTCCTGCGGGAAAAACACACGGTTTACTATCAACAACAAGTAATGAGCCATGTTAAAACTGCACTTAAAGGGAGTTACCCAGAACGCATGAACATTAAATGTGCCATTGTGATATTAATATAGACATCTGAAGTGAAAAAATTATATATACGGACCTAATGATGATGCATATAAAATGTAAAATTATACATGAGTATAAAAATAAAAATAGCGAAGCTTTAATGAATTCACCCCGTGACAAGTAAACCAGAACACTTACAATGCGATGTTTTCTCCAAAATCAATGTTTATTTTGTAAATAAGATTGTAATTATATTAATGAGCATTAATGTATTCAGTCCGACGGTCGCTGTGAGTCTCGCACGGCACGAAACCGTACAGATGAAAAATTGATGTGTTGTTGTTGTATGAAAATCCCAGCGTGACGTTCAGCGAAATTAAAGAGTTTTTTGAGCTCCGCACTGTATCAACCCAACAGACTCCAAACAGAGAATCAAGTGGATTTTGATTTCAAGCAGCAAACATGCGAGAAAGAGAAAAGTTTCAATGCAATGTGAATGTGATATATTGATCTGTCATATGAACAGATTTCCAAACAATGACGATGTGAATGTGATATATTGATAAAATCAAACATTGCACAAAATATCATTGCATCTCATCATTTGTTGAGAAACTAATACTGGGTTCACACCAAACGCGAACAGTTGCTTTGCACGCTCTTTATTACTCACCGGAAAAAGTTTGTTCGTGACGCGATCTGACAAATATTTTCAACCTTGATGACGCGTCATTTGCACTACCTGCCGTGAGTTTGCGTCTATATGCGTCTTTGCGTTGACTTTCTATGTAATTTACTTGCGCAAAATGCTAAATTTGCGTTTGGTGTGAACCCTGTGTAAAGAAAACCATCAATGGACGTAGAAATCGATTAATATGTTAGCTTATAAAAGTATAATTCCTGTGAAATGTGCCGTTCTGGAATAAAGCCTCTCTCTCTCTCTCTCTCTCTCTCTCTCTTCTATTCTACAGATGTGTGCTAAGTAGAGTTTGGTCAATCCGCTGTTATTCCCTGAGCGTGAAATCAAGAGCGCACACTCGTTCTAATAGGATCAGCGCTCAGAAATGAAGCATGCAGTACGCTGTGTGATATATTACATTTGCTTCATGTTAATGAGAGCCGAGACGGACGACACAAATACACACACAAATCTCCTGTGAGGGGAACATGCTCTCAGAGACCAAACCTTCATAGAAATTCAAATGAAACAAATCAAGTGGATGTAATTTACTTAAATCAACACGCCTCTGTCCTCAAATGACTCGGAAACTAAGAGGGCTCGAAAACCCGCTGTGCGTGCGTTCAAATGTGCTCTGAGTTTATCATGCAGGATGGGCTGATATACAAGATACTCGTGAAAAAGTTGATAATATCATCTGTCAATATGTCAAAACGGATGACCGTGATCAAAATATTCAAAGCCGCTGTATAATAGCAGATACAAGCACAACTCATGTATGTTGATGCATATAATATAGTGTTTTACATTTAGTCATTTAGCAGACGCTTTTATCCAAAGCGACTTACAAAGAATTCAGGGAGCAATAAGCGATATGTCACAAAAGTTTTTAATAATAGACAAATTTACGTGCAAGTTTACGTGCATGAATATTCTTTAACACAAAATTAGTGATGGAAGTCAATTAAGATCATTTCCCAAAATAAAGGAGCTAAAAGGGTTCTTTGCCTTGGAACCACTTTGGTTCCAGATTGAACTATTTGGTCGAAGGTTCTTCAAATAAGCATTTCTAGATTTTTTAAAACTCTTTTCATTACAAAGAAGCTTTTGAAAGTTCTGTGGATGTTAAAGTATCTTTAAAAAAACATACAGCCTAACAAAGCACCATATATTTTCAAATGGACTCCAATTGACCGGACGGCACGGCTCATCTGATTGGTCTATTTTAACGGGCGTCACTAGGGGTGTCAGTCATTATTAATGAAGGGAGGGGTGTTCAGAAGGTCTTACCTCATACTCAAAGTCATCAGGTCTCTCTCCGTCTGCCATCATGCTGTTGAGATACTGGCCATCCTCAAAGTTCTCCTGATCCACAGAATGCAGAGAGTGACAACTGTCAAGACAAACACAAATAGTTCATATTATTATCCACTGGCAATAATGGAATTCATGTTTAATGTCCATTTCTGTTTCTAGATCGAAACACGTTTATGAGATTTGCTGTAGATTGTTACAAATTCATTGTAAGTTAGCACGCATGGCTATGTTTGTCACAGCTCAGTTTCATATCTAGATGTGTCTTCTCTGGGTAAGAAACAAAGACGGTTTATGATCTGCTCTTTGAGTGATATTTGTTTGGTCTATTAATCCAGATCTCTGCTGACTGAATACCTGATGCCAAATGAGAAACCAATACAAGACCTGACTTTATGAAGTGTTAAGGCAACGTTTATACTACTGCGTTTTCCTTTAAAAATGCATAATTCCTGCCACGGTTACACCTGGCGTGACCCCCGAAAACAGAGACTTTTGGAAACGCTGCTGAGCCCGTTTTAGTTTGAAAACTTTGGGGTTGCGTTTCTCTACAAACGGACGAAAACGGAGAGTTTAGAATACGCAGGCATGGTAACCCAGATTCACTTACTGGTTGGGTCGTCTGTATCGTTGCGTTTGCTTCGCCCGATTCGTTAAGCCTCTGTCATATGAGCCTTTACGCTACCTAAAGCAACGCTAGCTTCGCAACGACCGTGTAAACAACACGCTTGTTTAACATCAAGCTGCGTTGTGTACATGGATCAACACGGTGACATTACAGCAACGCGAGATAGAATCGAGAGCCTTATGCTTTTAAAACGTGAAACCGGTATTGTTACACTTAAAGTATACTTTTATAAACTTAAAGATGGGCATGTTTAGCGCTCTGTAGTCTCGAAAGTGCAGACACGTATCCTACTAGTACATTGATATGAGTATATTTAATACATCAAGTCTAGCCTACTTAAAAATACACTTGAACTTAATCAATTGAACTTGAAGTATACTTATTTTTTGCACTTCCAGTACAGGAATAACTTCTTGAATGCTTTTATGGTCGAGGACAAAGGAATACAGAGTGTTCACATCCGTCACTGAAGGGAATTTAGAAACAAAACACGGATGTTGAGCGGGTGACACGTTTTCGACGACAGTATGAATTATCAATGGGCCATTGTGCAGCATTAATTCTCTCTCTAACAGCCTCTCTGCGCATCACACCATTTCAATTCACTTTCTGCATCGAGCGAAGACGCCTCAGCTTCTTTCACTTGTTCTGTCTCGAGGGAAGAAACCCAGAAACTCTTTGTGCTAAACTTCATCTTGATCTCAGTTTGTTCATCCTTTGAGGGGAACTCCACACATCAGAGAGATGAATGCGTAAAGTGTTGGGTTTACCTGTCTGACAGGAGAAAGGGACAGATATCCGGCACAGGTGGTGTTGTTGGACGGAGTTTGGCCAGAGCCATGATGTGCTCGAAGGTGATTTCGGTTTGTGTGCACACGTCCACCACCTGGACGTCCTGGGCTTGACCTCGGGGCAGAGGGGTCCGGCGAAGCACCTGGACCACGAGGGGGTCTTTAGCGCTGCGGAAAGCATCGACCGCCTCTTCATGACTCGCTCTCGAGAGATCTCTTCCATTCACCTGCGGAGAGCGGAGAAACCTTTAATACAGTGACACAGATTGTAGAGGTAAAATTATCGGGATTTGGGTACACTTGATGAGAAATGTTTGAGTTCATATTGAGATCTTCACTAACATTGACTTTTGATTGTAGACTTGACAAATCTGTGCTCAGTTTGACACATCTCTTCAGATTTAGGACTTGTTTTCTCAGGAGAAACATCTGAGACGCAGATGAGACTCAAGCAAAAGTTCACTTTGCTTTTCCAATTTAATCCGATTTCTCTCAGAAATAACCGAGACACTAAAGAGATCTCATCCGTGTTTCTTCTTTCTTACGGTTTAATGGACATCATAAAGCTCTTGGCAGTCACACTCTCTCTCTATTCATCTGTAATGAAGTTCTCACAGAATGGACGGAGCACACATTGAGTCACACAGGACTCTGATTGGCTATTAATGACACACATTATATCATCCAGCGACAGCCTTTGAGAAACCTTTTGAAGTGCCATTTAGAAAACAGATCGGATAGGGAGATATGTTAGAAAATAAATCGTTTTTAGGCCTCAATCCGTAGATGAGAGTGTTTCTTTAATCAGGAGTAAATCAGAAATGAAATCCTCATAACCAATGATGTCTTTTTTCCCAGAATAATGAAGTTCATATTTCTGTTATTCATAATATTCGAAGACACTGATCACAAAAATGTCACATTTGCCTTTGAATATTTACAGGTAGTCTGTTTAATTATTTGGAAAACTTCTAATTGTAACAAATTTCTTTGCGAAATGAGACACAATCACAAGCTTCCTCTTGATAAATGACAAATGGACACGCGCTGTTCGCACGAGATGCAGATTCACGTCATGTAAAATTGATGTTTTCATCGAATTTAATGTCGGACAGATTGAATGAAGGAATGAATGATGACTGTGAATAAAAAAAGCTAAAAAGTGTGCGTGTACGGAGCAGAACAGACTCATTACATCAGATACATCAGTGATAAGACGTTTCAGCTTTTGGAGTGTGATATGGTCAAGCCAACATCATCTGTGATAGAACGCTATCACTCAGTTGTTGTTCTTTCGGAGCAGGAGATCGCAGGTGTGTCAACTGGCTTTCCATTTAATCTCATTGATGTCTAGGAGAAATAATTGAAATATTAATGAAAAAATATTGTTTTGTTCTTATGGGGATTTTACTGACATTTAAACACGGTATGCAAATAAAATGACTGACGTTAACCAGATTTTTACTATTTTATTCCATGACTCAGGTGTATTCTGGGTTTTAGTTAAAATAGGTGATTGCTTATGTGTTCTTAGCGATTGGTTGTGCCCAAGTGTACCCCCTCCTGCCCACCTGCTTCCACAACGGGTCATGGAAATGTGAAGTTTGTGTGCGAATGGCCAATGTAAATTATTTCCACCCGCTCTGACAACAATAAATAAACTCTATAGATATCTCACCGCTCGCCAACGTGACCTTTGTGTGAAGCTAACTGGCATCAATCACCTGTGCTGTAAACTAGGCCGGGTCTCCAAGGACCGCTGGTGTAAAACACAACACCGAAATCCACACGAAAACACCCAGTTTTCCTGACCACGCTAGCAAACGACATTTAACGGGCGCTGAAGAGAACCGACAGTGAACAGTTTAATTATTTGTATGGAGGTGGATTCGGGGAGCTTGTGTTTGAGACAGGGGAACAAAGGACTGCGGGTAGATAAATGAGCTCGCCGGTGGATTATGACAAGCTGCTAGAAAAATTAGAGGTGTCGTATCTCCTTTCTTATGCGAACGAAAAGAAAGCATGTTCGAAAGAGGACGGTTTCCTCCGTATTGTTTAAATGAGTGCCAGATGGAGCGATTAATCCCAATCGAGGACGTGAATAATAATTCTTCCCGCCAAGCCGTTAACATCCAGCACCATTCAAACTAATGCTAATTATGTTTCATGTGGGGGAGAATAAGTGCTGATAAACACAGATGGTGAAGGGCAGGAGACGGACCTCCAGCGGGTAATGAACGCCGGACCATGCCATGCGTTTTAAGTGGTCCGTCCATTGCAATTTCCCTGTGTAAATGATCATTCGAGCGGAAACATCTCTGTTAGCCAAGACGTCTATAATATACGTGCATTTATGGAAGATATTAGTTTTCTAATGTACAATAGGTCACTAAAACGTTTCACAGCGGAATGGAGTCAGAGGTGAATGTGAGTTTGCGGCATTGTGGGACATTTACTCCCATCAGCTTTTAACCTGGTCAGAGAGAAATTAACCAGCATTAAATTATCAGTTAACCACTGGTAATATTTTATAAATAGGGCATTACATAACGTTAGCTTAAAAAGACAAAGAAATAACTATTTAAGCATTTGTTAGATGCTTTCATCTAAAGTGGCTTAAAGGAATTGTTCACTTTCAACATACATTTTCATGATAATTTACATCATTCCAGATGTTTATGTACTTTTTTCTTAAGTCGAAAAGAAATTAAGGTTTTTGATGTAAACATTCCAGGATTATTCTCCATATAGTGGACTTCAATGGACTCCAAACGGTCAAAATTACAGTTTCAGTGCAGCTTCAAAGGGCTTAAAACGATACCAGACTATGAATAAGGGTCTTATCTAGCGAAACTATTGGTGTTTTTCTAATAAAAATGTATATCCTTTAAAAATACAAAGTGCGATCACGACTTCATGTATTACGTAATTACGTTGAAAAGGTCACGCTTGACGTAGGCGGAATCCAGAATACGCACACGCAAAAACAAAAAACTGAAAATTACCAATTGTTTTGCTAGATAAGACCCTTATTCATTGTCTTGTCTCATTTAAAGCCCTTTGAAGCTGCACTGAAACTGTAATTTTGCCCTTTAAACCATTTGGAGTCCATTGAAGTGCACTGTATGGAGAATAATCCTGGAATGTTTTCATCAAAATTTTTAATTTCTTTTCGACTAAAGAAAATTATTATGAAAATGTATGTTGAAAGTGAACTACTCCTTTGATAACACTAACAACATCAAATGGTCAAAAAACGACAATGAATCACCATTTTACGATGCGGCTTACTAGTTTGAATTCGTTCACTCTTATTCATGTGTTTAAGTATAATCTGACACAGTTAGGTTTAGGCTTGATCATATGTTATTTGGGACGATTCATATCATACAAATTCACACAAACTGCCAGCTGTGAAATCGTTACGAATTTCGTTGTATATTCCATCCCATAAACCCCCACAAACTTTTCTGCATTTTTATACCCCCCCTTCAAAATGTATAATCTTTCAATCAAAACACTTCTTGGATTCATGATTTTACTTGGTTGGCAGATGATTTAAAAAAATCGCCTATCTATTAAACACAGTAACAAATCATAATTCAAACTCAGAAACTTAACCCGACCCCTAGACAGCCCGACTCTATGACTGCCGGTCACAAACCTCTCCTTTCTGTGCCAGGAATCAATTTAGATATTCATAAATACAATCTAATTTCGAAGCGAAAAGACCTGTGCATTTAGTCGTGAAGCGACACTAAATTCCAAAAAATGAATTCTGGTGGCTCCAGGGGATAGACTGTAACCAGAATCCTGACGGACCTCTGTTAACGGCCCGCTCTGCACCAGACTAAATGTCTCATTTCAATAATACGTGTCAAGCTAAAATATGACTTGTGGTTCGGTACTGTAAAGACGTTATGAGTTCATAAATCACACACGGACAGACAGATTGGCTGCGCGAACGGGTGCCCGCCACTGTTCCGCTCTTGTGGAACCGGGATATAAAACAGCAATCGGACCACCAGGGAAATTTGACCGTCCCTTTAGCATGGCAACACAAGGCGACTAAACAACGAGCCCTCACCTCTAAACAGCATAAAACATCACCAGCACGCGGCCCGGGGCTATTTCTCACTGTAATGGAGCCACTCCGCTCGGCAGGAGTGCCGTCCGGCTACATTAAACCAATTTGAACAATTTTATGGTTCAATCCATCTCCCGGCACCCTGGCGCTCTGTTGCAAATCCCCCTGTGCCATGAGACTCTGCAAACGCTCAGTAATCTGAATATATTGAATTCTGCAAACTTTAACTTGTTTTTTAAATGAATGTGCATTGAAATGTACAAAATAGACCAATTAATAGTGTTTAAACATCGACTACGTGATTTTCTTTTCCGTTGTGAAGCTTTATGTGTATCATGTCGGCCTATATTGCAAAGGATGATAAGGAATGTATTGTCTTATAAATGGCGGTGTTTTATAGTACATATATCCATAGTCTTTATCTACACATGCAGAGTTATCAAGTAAACATAAAAATGACAATGTTAATGGGAATGACTCAGAAACTAGAGATGTGTGCGAGAGACACTTTATTTCCCATAATCACTTGCAGTGTGACACTATAATGCCCTCAGAAGAGATAAATAGTCTCCATTAAAGTGAATTTGTGTTAACAGCTCCAAATATTTAAGCTTGAAGCCCAAACAAACACAAAAGTCACACGGCATCAACAAACCCGTTGTGCTTCGGCATTAAAAACTAAGCAGTGTTTCACAGTTCTTTGTGTCTCCATCTGTCTCATATTTTCTCTTTAGTCACCTGCCGGGATGTTTTTGTCTCTCCAGCTCCTTGGATAAATTAAAGCGATTGGACCATAAGTGAACGGTGGGACGAGCCAGTGAGCACTTAAAAGAGCTTGAGAGACCTGAGAACCGTTTTCAGGTCACAGATCATGAGGATCTGTCTGTTACTGAGAAACAATCCATGAACCAAAATACAGACAAAGAAAACCAACAACAAACATGAAAACAAATAATTGAAACAATGATGAAATAAACGAATGAGAGAGCGGAGCTCCGTAGTAACGCAGGCGGCTCTCTGAAGACTCATTCTGCTCTTCGTCTGCGTAGACAGCAGGTGTTTTATTGTCGTTGTGAATAACACCAAAAGGCTCTATAGAAATCTTACCAACATTAAGAGCTACAGACGCTTCGACAGGGTCTAAGACGTGAAAATCATCACAACAATAAATAGAAAGCAAAGTCTCGCCTGTTTGAGTAACGCAGTTCATTTTATCTAGTGTATAACAATACTGTCAGGTTTCACCAGGAAACTCATGTTTCTATTTATATATATACAGTATATACTGTGTATGTGGGGGGCGGCTTTTTTTCCAGAATCCCCCGCAGGTATGTCAGATCTGATGTGCGAAAGCTAAAAAACATGTTTTCCCATGAGTCTTTGAGGCGGATAGGCAGTTACGCCGTTTGAAGAGGACTTTCCTCATTCATCCCTCAAGCGTCATGTAAAAATACACTGAACCTGTCTGGAGCGTTTGCACATTGGCTAATGACCTTTCCACCTCCCGCCGCGGGAATCTTCACCGCCTGCCAGAGGTGATCAACATTCGGCCCGTCGAGAAATACATGCAAACAGTAGATGAGTGTCTCTCTCTCTTTCTTTCTGCATGCCCATCATGTGTCTCTGCTATTGATTCTTCTTGTATTTTCCCTGTAGCTGTCTCTTAAAGCAATTTCCAAATCATCAATCCTGGCCTCTCTCAGGTGGCTCTAGGACCCCTGCGGCGTCAAGCCCAGACGGTCTCTAATGAATGTGTGAAAGTTGCCTATGAGCTAAAACCATCACCTTTACACACCACTGGAGCTCAAACACATCCAACATAAAGAATATTATTCATCTACAGTCCCGTAAATGGAAAGTGCTATTGTGTCTATTGTTAGAGTTGGGTGCTCTTAAATTGGCACAAATATGCTAAATTCACTTTTCTACAAATCATATCTGTTATTAAATGTATTGCTATCATTCGCACGACAAATTCAATGGTAAGTCTCACGATGATTTCTGATACAGTAAATGTACAGTAAAGGCAGCTCACATGTGATTTATTACCACATCTGTTTCTCTTGTCAGATTGTTTATCCATAATACAATTGAACAGCAGCAATGTGTTTTCAGCTTTCGCACATCAGATCTGACATACCTGCAGGGGATTATGGGACAACTGTAAATTCCTAGACCTGATTCTCCAGCGTCTCAACAGCCGGCTCTGTTAAGTTAATGCTATTGTGGGAATGTTCTTTAATCAGATCAACATTGAGTTCTGGACTCAACCAACCTTTAGAATTCAGGTGATAAAGAGCGTCAGAACCAGAAAGTGACATCAGAACACACACACGCACATTCGCACACATATACACACACACAGAGTGAGTGACAGCTGAGTTCAACGGTGGAATGTGACATGACTGATGACACAGAGTCTGTTTACTGATTATCTTTTATTTTCCACGGTGACAGTAATGGACCTTTCCTCTTTGACACTTCCTGTCACTTCCTGTCAGTGTGTGTGTGAGAGAGAGACAGAGAGAGAACAAGAATTGCTTTTCTTTCTAAACATTAGCCTTTGCAGTACTGCTCATGCTTTGGTAATAGAGTGGTGCAAGTTAGACGTATTTTTGTAGGCAAATCTGGAAGTTAATCCCGCACCTATTCCCTAGATCGAAAGCCTATGCAGAGAGCTAACGTGAGGCTATAAACAGACTACACTCGCTCGATTTCCACGTCACCACCACCAAGCCTCCGACAAATCTAACCCTAAACTTGTATGATGACGTTTAGTGCACCCACCAAAGGATAGCGGCTTTTAGCAACTTGTTAGCGACGGCCATTTTTAAAACACGTTTTCATGAGCGGGTTATAACTGCCGTGTTTTATGTCATAGATTTAGAGGTATTGTGGGTAACACAGACCTTATTTTAGGCATTTAACCAAAAACCTGTTTAAAAAACACTAACACTTTGGGGCGATTTAATCGAAGGTGCTAAGATGCTAACTGGCTTCCAGGTTTTGCATACATCCCTGCAGTACCCTACAGAAGTATGCTATATTTGTCATGAAACTCACATAACATGACTAAGGGGCTAGTCTTTTGTGCGCGCAAGTTCGTTATTTTAAATGTAGATAATCGACAGTCGCACGCAAATAGGGAACGATGTGCATACAGTGCGGCGCATAAATTTTTCTATGATCGAGATGGAAATATTTGGCGTTGGTCACTTTACTAGAGAAAGCGCCGCGACGGTTTTAGACGCGAAATGTGAATCGCCCCAAAAGATGATCAGAACTGGACCAGGATTGGAACGGAACAGGATCAGTATTAGATCAAGATCATTTAACACAATCTGTTAACTAAACATGACAACAAATATTGAATAACATAACCAGGACTAGATATGGGGGAATGAAGACCTGCAAGTCAATTCCAGTAGTTCCCGTTAAAAATGTAGTTGATTTAAATCTTTTATTCATTTTTTGTGTATAAGGTTTAAAATATTAAATGCCCAATAGAGTTCTCAAAATAAATCAAGTCACTCACCAGTTAATGTAATAAAAAATAAGATATACAACTTATGATAAAACAAGAAACAACTATCACTCTAACATAAGGTAAACATTTTGAGAAATCAAAGGGAATATTTGGCGCAAAAGAAATCAGATCAGACACGTGCTGCTCATTCATTAAAGATTTTACAATCAAATTAGCTAAATTGCAACTGGCCCTCGTGTCAGATAATATTGGCTTTCTCGATAGATTTGGTCATTTAAATTAATTACTTACGCATCCAAACATCGATTTCATTTGAACAAATGCTCGCGTTCCCAGAAGTCTTTGTGGTCTTTGGATTGACCAGCATGTTATTAATGTGAGAGTTCGTGAAGACCGGCCATCAATCCATACATACCTCAAATACGCGAGTACGGAGACTAATGTACATTACAAGAAAAATGATTTCAAATTTGATCTCTGGAATTAAAGGCACATTTCCATCATGTGTTTATTTTAGTCTCCTTTTGTCCCTTTCACTGCCCTCTTCACTCAGATAGATGCCTCTAGACCCAACTGAGGTGTCTCCGCTATCCCATCATGCACTCTGTCACCCTCCGTCTTATCAGGATGGCCGCAGCGAGTGGCTGTCGTGACCTGGGCGGTGACTCGTGGAAGATGCCTCTCACCGAAGGTCACCCGGGTGCTTTTGTGTTTCTAGCCCCCCTGCCTCCTGAGGCGGCGCTCGCCCAGACCGGGAGAGAGAGAGCGAGTGGGGCATTAACAGGTGATAACAGATCAAATGAGCCTCTATTTTGATACCACCAGCATTTGTGGAAATGTCAGAGCGGATATTGAAGAAGAGCTATCGCGGAGAAAAGCGCGGACCATCTGCTTATGAACAAATGGAGGCGATATGAGTGTCTGGAGACGTCCCGCAAGACATTCACACACGGAGAACAATGCTGTCGAGCTGAATGAGAGAAAAAGACGCTCTGGTCTTGTATCAAAGCAACGCACCTACGCTCTCATAGTGAGGTCTCAGAGAGAAGGAGAACGGAAAGAGGCTTGTGTCACAGCACGGATATTCTTGAAATCTTAATAGCAAACCAAACCAAATCCACCGACACGAAATGGTATTTCTCTTTCATAGCTCAGGAGATTTGAGGAGGTTCTTATTTAGGTATCATCTTAGTCTCAGACGTGTCTCCTAAAATTGTTTTAAAAAACGCATGAAGAGTCTGGAGGTGTGAATGATTGTAGAGGTAAAAAAATCTGGTTTTAGGTCAATGTGATGAGAAATGTTTGAGATCATATTGAGATCTTCAATAATATCTGAGCTCAGTTTGACACATCGTTGACATCTCTTCACAAACTCTAATGACATTTGTCAGGATAAATATCTGAGACGCAGATGAGACTCGAGCAAAAGTTTAGTTTAATCTTACTGATGTCTATGAGAAATAATTGAGATCTCATCTGCGATTTCTCCTTCTCATGGGAAGTTTTGGTGCTCATTCCTTAACTCCCTGTCTTTCAAATACAGAACCAAAATGTGCACAGCAGTCCACAAAAACCCATTCTTGCATATCACGAGAGCATCAGGTCATCATTCAGATGCTGTTTTCTGTCTCATCCTCCTTAATGAAGTCAATTAGCAAGTTCCCGTCTGTCCTGAAGAAAAGCCGCTCGAAAGCTGCCAGCACGAGACGTCTCATATGTGTTTCCTCCAAGATATTCTCCCTCGCTTTCATTCACTGCTCAAAACTCAAGCTGTTCACACACACACAGGAATCCAAATGTTTCATTACGGCACAAACGTCCCGTCATCCAATTTATATCCGACTATAAAGGATGCCGATAACTGCGGCGAATGCATTATGTGTCGTAAATTGTGTTGACACTACAGTTCTCATGATCGAATGCATTCGTGTGTCCAGCATCTCTGTCCACTGAAGAGAAACTGGCCGTCATGAGCAGAGCTGCTCAACTTGTCATTCTGAGCATAGAAATGTGACGGCATCATATAGCAAACACAATGAATAAATACACAACAAAACAATCATCTAGTACTGTATCCCAAACACAGACGACACATAACAACTGCCTACCAGCGTGTTTATTAATGCGATATGCGATAGCATGCTAAATAACGCCATATTCACACACACACACACACACACACACACACACACACACACACACACACACACATGCATACACACATTCTCACAGTTAGTCACTCTCTCTCTCTTCTTTTTCTTTCTTTCTTTCTTTCTTTCTTTCTTTCTCTCTTTCTTTCTTTCTTTCTTTCTTTCTCTCTCTCTCTCTCTCTCTCTCTCTCTCTTCTTTTTCTTTCTTTTTCTCTTTCTTTCTCTCTCTCTCTCTATCTCTCTCTCTCTTCTTTTTCTTTCTTTCTTTCTTTCTCTCTTTCTTTCTCTCTCTCTCTCTATCTCTCTCTCTATCACACACACACACACACACACACACACACACACACACACACACACACACACACACACACACACACACACACACACACACACACACACACACACGCACGCACACATACTTGTTTTTGTGGTATAGTAGGACTTTGACGGTCAAACCAGTTTGGTGGTGGTAAATGGGGACACACCTTTCCCAATGCCTTAGAGTGATGATAAAACTATCAAAAAAATTGTTTTAATATGCAGATCACAAATCTGACTTTAAATATTAGATACACACTTCAGAATGGAAAATATAACAATACGATATTTTGGTGGTACACAAGGACATTCCCGCCCATACTGAAATGTTCCCGCCTATGACATAATTATGATTTTTGGGGCCCAACCTGCATATGAGGGCGCTCGTTTTACAATACACAAAATATGTCATTTCAGTGGATTACAGGGACCAGTGTGTGTTACAGGCACATGACTACACACACAACACGGTGTATTACAAAGACTAATGTGATTTAAGAGGACTTGATCTTAAACACAATACACAACTGCACAATCCAACATTATAAGGACAAGTGTGTTTAATGGTACATGCCCACACACACAATACACAAACAACACGGTGTATTACCAAGACTAATGTGATTTAAGAGGACCGGATACACAAAATAAATTACAACATTACAGGGACCAAAGTGTTTACACATTAAAGAGCAGGTTCTGCATGATTTTTGTGAGTATATTGGTAAATGGAGTGTCAAACAACAGGTATTATTTAATACTTATAAGCAGTTTTACTTACTTTACTGCTTGACTGACTCACTAATGTGATTGATCAGATAGTGTCGTCTGCTGATAGGTTTAGCGCGTGTGTTCAACTCTTAGCGGGCAGGCGGGGACTAGATCTGTGGATTCACTGCGTTTGGTAGCAGACTGTGGTGAGGACTTGTAAAAAAAAAAGGGAGTCAACGCTGAATCACATGAACAAGCTCATATTTTAGTTATTCGTTCACCTTCGGATTTACAACTCGGCAGACTACTTACTTTAAATGCAGTGTGTAATGTTACCATGTTTGAATGTAATTTTGATGATAACGCGGAATGGATATTTAATAACAAAATTGAGTTTTTCCAGATTTTAATCATTCAAAACAAAAAAAAACAAATAAACAGACAAAACAGACTGCTTTGAAACAAGCCAATTTGTTAGATTTTATTAAACATACATTGAAATGAGTAAGATTCATTTGCTGAACATGCAATGAATTCTACAACATGAGAAACTTAAAAAAAAACCTCATGTTGTTTCAAGCCTGCATGACTTTCGATCTTCAGTGGAATGCAAAAGGAGATGTTTAGTAGAATGTTAGGGCCAACCTCAGCCTCAGCCTCCAGTGACGTTCATTGCACCTTCTTTCCCATACAATGAACGTCTGAGGCTGAGGTTGGCCCTAACATTCTGCTAAACATCTCCTTTTGCATTCCACTGAAGATAGAAAGTCATGCAGGCTTGAAACAACATGAGGGTGATGAAACGCTGACAGTATTACTTTTTTTTTAACAAATTACTGCTGCCATTATTATTAACAAAAACAAACAAGTAATAATCAAAATAGAACAACATCAAATAAGACATGATCCAACTTTACTTGAGTTGTGCTTTCCTTTTTAAACTAATTCCGCGATTTCGCACGAAATCTCTGATGTTTTGTGCACTTCGCCTTGACAAAACATGATTTTCAGCGGACTTACACTGCTGGGATTCAGACAGTGTGGCCAGTTTCCCTTTGATTATGTGTGACTTAAAATGTTTCATCACAGCGCTAACTTCTGCATTCGACCAGCACACCTTTTGGCCTTTACGTGGTTTTTCAGTTTCTGCCTCACTCTCATTCTCTGTACAGAATAATTTATATGTTAGTAAGCTCTAACTATATGAGAGCTCATGTACTTACAATGATGATGGTATTCTGATTTAAACCCCCAGGTACCTTGGGAAACTTCAGTGGTTCTCTCAATTGGCATCTTATGAACATCTGCAAGAAATCATTTATACACTGATCAGGAAATTTGGATGAACTTATTATTATAGCCTTAACTTCAAATATTATTCTAGAAGTGAAATCTTCAGCCTGTTGAACAGCTGCTTTTTAAGACTTGTGTTCATCTGTCATTTATCAGTTTTGGCAAACATGAAAATGACCAACTTCTTGGTATCAGACATAATTAAAATGTTGGAGCATCCCTAAATTTAATAATATTCCATTAGAAAAGTTGCACTATAGGCACAATAAGCAATAAAACTGTATCTATGCATTTTATTTATGCAAATAATCTAATTAAAATGCTGGGTTAAAATAATAATAACATATTCAAAAACATGTTTACTTGTCAACTTACCAAAATCACTGGAGACACCTGCACCTCCAGCAGGAGCATCGTCCTCAGACTCTCTTTCATCAGGATCACTGGCTTCAGAATCTGTCAGACTGATTTCATCTTGAAGAAAAAGTGAACTTTAGAACATGAGAAACATCTACATGTTTAACCTGTATTCAGAAGTCATTTTTGAAACATGACTGACCATTAGACTACACCCTAGTGTGTACTCAATAGATGCAAGGTACATCACATAATTCAGTTTCCTTAAACCTCCCTATGAGTGTAAAACTCCACTGTACTGCCTACAGTAGGATGGACATACCTTCAATCTCAATGTCATCAAGTGATTTGCCTTGAAGATTAGGAAGACGGCCCTTTTCCATGGCTAGCAGTAACTTGGATATTTTAGCCAGCTGAGTAGTGGCTTCAGGCAGCCTGTAATAATCGCGATGGACGCGAATATCATGTCCCAGGAAATCTGCGACCTGATCCAGTTCATTGTTTTTCAGGTTTAGGATTTGGGAGAGAGTAGCTACATGTTTGCGGAGATGAGTTGATCTGAGAAACTCTGGATTTTGAGCTCCACATTCACTTGCATAAACCCTAAGAGAGTCCGGACCTCTGTAATGACTCTGGCAGTTGGGTCTGGCAAACAAGAATTCATTAGTGTCCAGCACTCCACATTCACTTCTCTTTGTAACCAGCAGTGTCAGGGCATCAACCATATCAGGTGAGAGAAGAACCGCAACCTTTCTTCCCCTTTTCCCCCTGATCTCAACTCGACTAAAGTGGCTGCAGAGTTTCTGTTCAAACTTGCTCAGGCCCATGGCAACATCATCATGGAGAGAAGTGCTGTCCCTTTCTTTGAAACCTCGGAGTGGCATTTTAGAGACCTCTCCTGCACGTCTACGGTTGAAAACAATCATTCTGGCAAGCGTTGTTTTGGCTAGTTCTGCATAGCTTTGAGGAGAGGCAGTCTCTTTTAGGTTCAGAAATGCTGTTTGTGCAGTCTTCTCTAAAAACTGATGAAGGCACTGTACGTCCTGAGTGAAAGGCAGGGTTAATGGCTTGTTAAATTTCGCCTCATTCAGCGTGACCAAAGCTGTGTGCGAGATCATCTCAGACCACTTTGAGGAGTAGAGCTTTTTAAATGTCTCTGTCGACGTGATCAGTTCCTTGTCCTCGGACATCAGTGCTCTGCAGTGAACGATTTCACAAATCTTATTCAAAGAATGCCCCAGTTTCAGTGCAAGGCTTGGACATTGGTAGCAGTGACTCTCGTCGTCATAGCCAGACACTCTCTGGACTGCTCCAATGAGTCTGTAAAAATTGGCAGGTTTTACAGCTTCTTCTAGACTGTATATTGAAAACTCTCTACGCAAAGTCAACAACAATCTTCCAATTTCTCTGAGTTTTTGACGAATGTACTCAAACTTGGTAGGGTCATGTCCATGTTTGTTATAGAAAGACTGTGCAAGTTGAAGAATACTCAGGTCATTTTTTACAACAGCAGAAATGTCATCCTGCTTCATCACACTTAAGAGCTTCCACACTCCTTGCGATATCTGCTGACTGAATGAAGACTCTGCCATAGTTGCCAGACCCAAAACCCTGGTTCTCCCTTGGTTTTCACTGTCAGACACTGGTTTTGAGGGACATCGTTTCAAATGACGCCATAGATCTCTACGTACAAACATCCCTTTGCAGTACATGCAATGCACAAAATGCTTTGAGTCACGTTCTTTTTTTGGTGCCCGTTTTATTTTAAGGGCCCCCTCTCCAAACTTTAAAACATCTGTGTTATGCTGATAGTTGCCCTTGTTCCTGAGTTTTTGCAGCATTGCTTTGCGTTCTTTTGAGTGCACAGGGAGTGACAAGGCCTGCCCAACTTCAACATCAGCCATATGAGTTTTCAAATGGCGCGCCAACTTGGACTGAGGCTTCCCGCAGATGTAACAATAGTTCTTACTATTTGCTGAACAAGAAATGTTTGCTGATTCCACACACTGATCTGCTTCACCAATGCTGCTTTCCCTCCCTTCCTCTCTCAATGTCGCTGCCTTTTCTGCATTCAAAAGCTTCTCAATACTCTCCTCTCTGTTTTGTGATGGCGGTGATGATATAACATCTGTTGACCTGCATACCTCTGAATCTTGCTTACTGGGAAGGTTGCATTCACCAGACCTGTCCGATTCACTGTCTATCTCAACATCAGTCAACTGCTCCTCCTGACAAAGCAAGCCAGACTCTTCATAAACACATGCTGCTTCCATGGCCTTTAAGATTGGTTTTCCTTTGTCTTTAGATAAATTCAGGGGTGTAACATTGGATCTCAGAGGTTCACTAAACTTAGAGGATGCCGCTCCATGCATATCTGAGAGGAGTTTAGATTGATCATATCTTGCTGGTTTTGTTGTCAGTTCATCTAAACTGTCTGACTGACTGTCTGACTCAGACTGTGGTATGTATTCCTCATCTGACAACTCATCTTCCTCTGAACTTACATCCTATTGTCAATATAGGTATGATTAATTTACAGTAATAATAGAAAGTTTTAATCATAAAACTAAAGAACAAACATATATAAATCAAACACTCTCTTACCAGTGATGACCGTTTTCCAGTCCATTCGTGAAACTTTAAATAACAGGACTTGTGCCAAAAACTGGAGCACACTATTGGAGAAATCATCATGTATCAGGACATGTTCAGCTGTTGTCATTTGTATTGCGTTTAGGTATAGTATCTCATGTTAAAATTACCCCCTTATTGCAATTTATGTTTTTAGTGGTTTAATAGATCACAAAACTCAAGGTTTGGATCATATATGTTCTTTTGTTAATGGATTGGATCATTTTCAGATTAGCAAAAATGAAAGGGGGGGGGATGCAAATGTTACTATTTTTATGTATTACTTTAAGCACATTTCAAGTAACTCTATATCACAGCAAAAACTACTAGCCTAACTAATAACTTGATAATAAGCTGCTTCAACAGTTAAACAACTTTGATCTTAAATGAATGGTACTAAAATAAATGAAGATATGTCATGCTGCAAAATAGACAATATACTAACATTTACATCTCAGGCCAATCCACTTTAGTGCCGCAACAGGTCCCACACATTTAGCACATCTGTCCATGCTTGATATTACTGAAGAGACCACGTCATGCTTACAGACCTGAAAAGAAAAAGATTTGTGAATGTGTCAGTGTCAAAAAAGGAATATTCTTAAACATACATGTAAAACTACAATTTTTAATCATGCATCCTTGAAGAAGATATTGATCATTTTAAAGTTTAAAACTGGTCCACTTTGAGAGCAAAACTAAGAGCTCCAACCTATTTTTAGAGTCCAAATTTAAGACAAACAATAATACTTTTAGATTTATTATTAGAACTATCCCTAAGATTGTAATACATTTCTCTGTGGGAATCTTAAGATACTTAACGATCTGATCCGATTCCCAAATCGGATCGTTCTTAACATACATTTTTGGTAACTAAATGTCCTGCTGTGCAAATATATTAACTTCACATTTTCCTGAGACATGTAAAACATTGCCTAACGCCTGGGCCACACATACTCCGTATGCAGTGCGTTGCATTTTTTTATGTTAACAGATGATATTCTTCACACAGCTTGCGTTTGCGTTGCGGTCCGTCCGTTGTTCCGTTGCAGATGCGTTACGTTCTGTCAGTGCAGCGAGCGTTTATGCATTGAGTCTGTTTTCGCTGTACACTACGGACAGATTTAAAAGTGACAGGACGCGTATTGTGCTTAAAATCACACAGATTGAGATGGGATTTCACCATACATGCATGTAATTAAAGTGAGCCACTCATTTTCACAGTCATCATGTTGATTTGATTTCGAGATAAAGCTAGATAAAGCTCAACTCTTACCAGGATTGCAGAAAACACATAATCCGGTAAAACTGTAAATCTGAAAGTATATTTTCATGTTAAAGACACTACACACTTTTCAAAAAAAGCATTTAGAGGAGGGGCTTTTCTGCTGAAAGTGAAACTGTGTGACATTTGTTGAACTTGTGGGTCACAGAAACCACAGATCGCCACCGTATGGCAAATATCGCTTGCGCAACGCATACACACAAGTTCTACACACGGAGTATGTGTGGCCCAGGCGTAAGCAATGGCACAGAACACAATGTCAAAGACATTTTATGTTATATAAAACCTTTTTTTGGTTCATTCGGTTTAAACTGGGGTAGGACAGTTTAGACGGTTGTGGGCCAGCAGAATAAAATTAATTATTTACACAGGTTTTCCCATTAAACTAAAACATGTAAATACCTCATTGACTTGTTCAGTAGGTGCACAAAAGCTCTGCTCCTCGTTGAACAAGTGCTTTTTGACAGGTGTCATCTGAAAACATAATGAAAAAAACAAGTTTAATCTGGAGAAGACATACTAGAACAAACTAATATTTCCTCAAATGATGCAATGCTCTTTTTATTACCTTCTCAACACAGTCTTGACCCTTAAATGATAATATGTCCTTCTCAGGAGTCACCTGGAAGCAAGGAAAAAAACACTTAACACTTCTACAGAGAGGATTAAGAGATTATCCAAATAAAGCAGAATCACAGACAGACTTTTTCCAGTCCTTCAGTGGATGCACAGAAACTTGAGTCCATTAACAGTGATTGATCACTGACTACATTCAACTAAAAACATGAAATGAAAACAAGCAAACATTATGAATGAAGCACTGAAGCAAAAGCTGGCTAATGATGCCAGAAAAAATTTAGCCACAATGGCACATTTTCAACCACTGGGTTATATTAGTGGGCAAAGTAATTCATGGGTTACAGAAGTGACTTGGACATTTAAAAGAGGTTGACATTTTAACATGGTAATTATGCAGATAGTTAAAACTCTAAACATATGGCCATAACCATTTGATTTCCAGAAAGAAAAAAACAATACCTTTTGTACGTCTCTGGCTTCTGACTGTGTGTTCACTTTAAGAATGGAGGGTTCAACCTCACTGAGAGTCTACAAAACATCAAATTAGACATTTGAAACCCTTGTTTGTTAAAGCACTAACCCTATGCATTGTATTCTGTGCCGAGCGCTAATATTTACATTTACATGTAGGTATTTGGCAGATGCTTTTATCCAAAGCGACTTACATTGCATTATTCTATACATTTATACACAGGTATCTGCAATCCCCTGAGATCCAACACACAACCTTGCGTTGTTAACACAATGCTCTTACCACTGGGATAGAGGAAAGCTAATATTCAGCTACAATGACATGTTTTGCAATCAGACTTCAAATAAATAAGAAGGATTTATAATGTTTCTCCCTTATTGGAATTAAAGTTAGGAATGAATAAGATTGGAATAGATATGCAGAATTAGCGGCCGTACTCATTCTCTTCCAGTACAACTGTCACTCACCTTGTGTAGTCCCACAGTAAGAGCAGCACAATCATCACTGCCTGGTGACAACTGGGTCGTATGGCTTATCTGAAAATATAACGTAAAGATAAGAGTTTTAAAACATGGCAAATATATGAAATATATCAAAAGGATAATGTAGAGTCAGCCAGTAATGCAAAATAGACATGAACAGGATGACCATGGTTAGTACACAGTTACTGACCAATAAATACTGTATGTGCACATGAAGTAGTGATTTGAGATAATATCAAAGTAAGATTACAAAAGAGTTTTATTTCAAATCAATATTTAAATATAAGATACATGTTTAAATGTAACCCAAAATACTTTAATGCATCACATTACATGCATGTTCATTATAGTATGTAAGGTTGTCTGTAGCTTTACACCTGTTTTATGAGGACACAGTTTTATGAGGAAAACATGTTCTTGATGTTTAACTTGACTGAAGAATCTCAAGTGTGTGGTTTTAGTTTGACAGAAGTCTGGTCTATAAGGACACACGTCTTACCGGGACACTGGTAACTACAGCACCCTGAGTTTAAGTATTTATATGAGAGATCACTTTATACACACACACACAATCATAATTCAGTGAGTGATAACTGTGGCAAACAATCTGTTTCGGAGGTACATTAAAAATCTGCTCTTTCACTTGAGGAATAACTAAATTATTACATTAACTTATTGGATAACTTTAAAAATAATCAGGTGAGACCCAAACAAGATATAGCAACTCTAGTTATCATCTGAAACAACAAGTTTAAGAAACAAATAAGAAACAAAATATAATGTGACAAATAATGACTCATTATTATTGTAGAATTACTTATTGAAGGTCTATTTTAACCAAGGAGGCTGCTTTTTAACTACTTGTATTATGGTTATATTTAATCTAATAGTACAATAATGAGTTTTCAATATTGGCATGAGTTGTTCTTGAGGTAAACATGTTTTTTGATGTCTTCATAAAAAAGGGTCTTCATAAAAACGATGTGGAGGCTACAAACAACCTGATATACTGCATCTAATTGACACGCATAAGGTTATTCATATAAAATCCATTACAATTAACCTTTTATATTTTTAAGTTGTTTGAAATAATCCAAAGTTGTTATTGTAAAGGTTTAAATACCGTGCAACGCCATGGCCACTCAGAATCACCATAATTATATGTGATCTCTTCACCAGCACAGATGCTCCTTATAGCAAATAAGCAAAGGTGTGGTTTTCCATCCACACGGATCGTCTTCATCTTGCTGTTTGGGTTAATATGGTCATCATTTACAAGTCTACCAAGAGAACAGTCATCTCGGGCAGCATCAACACTAAAGAAATGAGAGTTATCAATAAGTATCTATAATAGAGTAGTTTTAATGTTAAAATGTTTTCTACATACCAGAGGAGTTTTCCATCATATCGAAACTCAAACAAGAAAACTTTGAGGGCGTCATGATATATTCCTTGTCTCCGCTCACATTCTTCTTTACTTATGAGATCTCCTCTGTATTCCAGCAGGAAATCTCCCTTATCAAACTCAGTACAACTGAACACACCTCTCCCTACACGACAACAGAGAAGTAAATAGCATACAATGTACCTGACACAGCTTTAATAAACCATCAAACTCACCTTTTGAATCATTGATGAATCTGCCATCAAGCCCTTCCTTGTCTTTCTTGAGAAGT